>NC_090374.1:1070024-1388358 GCF_036365525.1 Heterodontus francisci | reverse complement strand
GGGTGTGTGTGTGTGTTTTGGGTGTGTGAGTGTGAGTGTGTTTAGAGTGTGTGAGTGTGAGTGTGTTTTGAGTGTGTTTTGAGTGTGTTCTGGGTGGGTGAGTGTATTTTGAGTGTGTGTGTGTTTTTGTGTGTGAGAGTGTTTAGAGTGTGTGAGTGTGATTGTGTTTTGGGTGTGTGAGTGTGAGTGTGTTTAGAGTGTGAGTGTGTTTTGGGTGTTTGAGTGTTAGTGTTTTTGAGTCTGTGAGTGTGAGTGTGTTTTGAGAGTGTCAGTGTGTTTTGGGTGTGTGAGTGTGAGTGTGTTTAGAGTGTGTGCGAGTGTTTGAGTGTGTGAGTGTGGGTGTGTTTGGAGTGTGTGAGTGTGAATTTGTTTAGAGTGTGTGAGTGTGAGTGTGTTTTGAGTGTGTGAGTGTGTTTTGGTATGTGAGTGTGAGTGTGATTTGCGTGTGTGAGTGTGTTTTGGGTGTGTGAGTGTGAGTGTTTTTGGGTGTGTGAGTGTGAGTGTGTTTTGAGTGTGTGAGTGTGTTTTGAGTTTGTGAGGGTGGATGTGTTTTGGGTGTATGCTTGTATTTGGAGTGTGTGAGCGTGAGTGTGTTCTGGGTGTGTGAGTGTGAGTGTGTTTGGGGAGTGTGAGTGTGTTTTGGCTGTGTTAGTGTGAGTGTTTTTTGGGAGTGTGTTTGGGGAGTGTGAGTGTGTTTTGGCTGTGTGAGTGAGTGTTTTTTGGGAGTGTGAGTGTGAGTGTGTTTGGGGAGTATGAGTGTGTTTTGGCTGTGTGAGTGAGTGTTTTTTGGGAGTGTGTTTGGGGAGTGTGAGTGTGTTTGGGGAGTATGAGTGTGTTTTGGCTGTGTGAGTGAGTGTTTTTTTGGAGTGTGAGTGTGAGTGTGTTTTGGGTGTGTGTGTGTTTAGGGTGTGTGAGTGTGAGTGTGAGTGTGTTGTGGGTGTATGAGTGTGAGTGTTATTTGGGAGTGTGAGTGTGTTTTGTGTGTGTGTGAGTGTGTTTTGGGAGTGTGAGTGTGTGTGTGTGATTTTGGGAGTGTGAGTGTGTTTTGGGTGTGTGAGTGAGTGTTTTTTGGGAGTGTGAGTGCGTTTTGGCTGCGTGAGTGTGAGTGTGTTTTGGATGTGTGAGTGTGACTGTGTTTTGAGTGTGTGAGTGTGTTTTGAGTGTGTGGGTAAGAGTGTGTTTTGAGTGTGTGAGTGTGAGTGCATTTTCAGTGCGTGAGTTTGTTTTTAGAGTGAGTGTGAGTGTGTTTTGAGTGTGTGAGTGTGTTTTGGGTGTGTGAATGTGTTTTGAGTGTGTGAGTGTGATTTCAGTGTGTGAGTGACTTTTGTGTGTGTGAGTGTGTTTTGCGTGTGTGAACGTGTGTAGAGTGTGTGAGTGTGAGTGTGTTTTGAGTGTGTGAGTGTGATTGAAGTGTGTGAGTGACTTTTGAGTGTGAGTGTGTTTTGAGTGTGTGAGCATGTGTAGAGTGTGTGTGTGAGTGTGTTTTGAGTGTGTGAGCATGTGTAGAGTGTGTGAGTGTGAGTGTGTTTTGAGTGTGAGTGTGTGAGTGTGTTTTGAGTGTGTGAGTGTGAGTTTGTTTTGGGTGTGTGTGTGTGTGTTTGGGTGTGTGAGTGTGTTTTGGGTGTGTGACTGTGTTTCGAGTGTGTGAGTGTGAGTGTGTTTTGGGTGTATGAGTGTGAGTGTGTTTTGGGTGTGTGAGTGTGTTTTGAGTGTGTGAGCGTGTGTAGAATGTGTGAGTGTGAGTGTGTTTTGAGTGTCTGAGTGTGAGTGTGTTTTGGTGTATGAGTGTGTTTTGAGTGTGTGAGTGTGAGTTTGTTTTGGGTGTGTGTGTGTGTTTTGGGTGTGTGAGTGTGAGTGTGTTTAGAGTGTGTGAGTGTGAGTGTGTTTTGAGTGTGTTTGAGTGTGTTCTGGGTGGGTGAGTGTATTTTGAGTGTGTGTGTGTTTTTGTGTGTGAGTGTGTTTAGAGTGTGTGAGTGTGATTGTGTTTTGGGTGTGTGAGTGTGAGTGTGTTTAGAGTGTGAGTGTGTTTTGGGTGTTTGAGTGTTAGTGTTTTTGAGTCTGTGAGTGTGAGTGTGTTTTGAGAGTGTCAGTGTGTTTTGGGTGTGTGAGTGTGAGTGTGTTTAGAGTGTGTGCGAGTGTTTGAGTGTGTGAGTGTGGGTGTGTTTGGAGTGTGTGAGTGTGAATTTGTTTAGAGAGTGTGAGTGTGAGTGTGTTTTGAGTGTGTGAGTGTGTTTTGGTATGTGAGTGTGAGTGTGATTTGCGTGTGTGAGTGTGTTTTGGGTGTGTGAGTGTGAGTGTTTTTGGGTGTGTGAGTGTGAGTGTGTTTTGAGTGTGTGAGTGTGTTTTGAGTTTGTGAGGGTGGATGTGTTTTGGGTGTATGCTTGTATTTGGAGTGTGTGAGCGTGAGTGTGTTCTGGGTGTGTGAGTGTGAGTGTGTTTGGGGAGTGTGAGTGTGTTTTGGCTGTGTTAGTGTGAGTGTGTTTTGGGTGTGTGAGCGTGAGTGTTTTTTGTGAGTGTGAGTGTGTTTGGGGAGTGTGACTGTGTTTTGGCTGTGTGAGTGAGTGTTTTTTGGGAGTGTGTTTGGGGAGTGTGAGTGTGTTTTGGCTGTGTGAGTGAGTGTTTTTTGGGAGTGTGAGTGTGAGTGTGTTTGGGGAGTATGAGTGTGTTTTGGCTGTGTGAGTGAGTGTTTTTTGGGAGTGTGTTTGGGGAGTGTGAGTGTGTTTTGGCTGTGTGAGTGAGTGTTTTTGGGTGTGTGAGTGTGAGTGTGTTTGGGGAGTCTGAGTGTGTTTTGGCTGTGTGAGTGAGTGTTTTTGGGAGTGTGTTTGGGGAGTGTGAGTGTGTTTTGGCTGTGTGAGTGAGTGTTTTTTGGGAGTGTGTTTGGGGAGTGTGAGTGTGTTTAGAGTGTGTGAGTCTGATTGTGTTTAGAGTGTGTGTGTGTTAGTGTGTTTTTGGTGTGTGAGTGTGATTGTGTTTTGGTTGTGTGAATGTGTTTTGAGTATGTGAGGGTGGATGTGTTTTGGGTGTGTGAGTGTGAATGTATTTAGAGTGTGTGAGTGTGAGTGTGTTTTGGCTGTGTTAGTGTGAGTGTGTTTTGGGTATGTGAGTGTGAGTGTTTTTTGGCTGTGTTAGTGTGAGTGTGTTTTGGGTGTGTGAGTGTGAGTGTTTTTTTGAGTGTGAGTGTGTTTGGGGAGTGTGAGTGTGTTTTGGCTGTGTGAGTGAGTGTTTTTTGGGAGTGTGTTTGGGGAGTGTGAGTGTGTTTTGGCTGTGTGAGTGAGTGTTTTTTGGGAGTGTGTTTGGGGGAGTGTGAGTGTGTTTTGGCTGTGTGAGTGAGTGTTTTTTGGGAGTGTGAGTGTGAGTGTGTTTGGGGAGTATGAGTGTGTTTTGGCTGTGTGAGTGAGTGTTTTTTGGGAGTGTGTTTGGGGAGCGTGAGTGTGTTTTGGCTGTGTTAGTGTGAGTGTGTTTTGGGTATGTGAGTGTGAGTGGTTTTTGGGAGTGTGAGTGTGAGTGTGTTTGGGGAGTGTGAGTGTGTTTTGGCTGTGTTAGTGTGAGTGTGTTTTGGGTGTGTGAGCGTGAGTGTTTTTTGTGAGTGTGAGTGTGTTTGGGGAGTGTGAGTGTGTTTTGGCTGTGTGAGTGAGTGTTTTTTGGGAGTGTGTTTGGGGAGTGTGAGTGTGTTTTGGCTGTGTGAGTGAGTGTTTTTTGGGTGTGTGAGTGTGAGTGTGTTTGGGGAGTATGAGTGTGTTTTGGCTGTGTGAGTGAGTGTTTTTTGGGAGTGTGTTTGGGGAGTGTGTTTGGGGAGTCTGAGTGTGTTTTGGCTGTGTGAGTGAGTGTTTTTTGGGAGTGTGTTTGGGGAGTGTGAGTGTGTTTTGGCTGTGTGAGTGAGTGTTTTTTGGGAGTGTGTTTGGGGGAGTGTGAGTGTGTTTTGGCTGTGTGAGTGAGTGTTTTTTGGGAGTGTGAGTGTGAGTGTGTTTGGGGAGTATGAGTGTGTTTTGGCTGTGTGAGTGAGTGTTTTTTGGGAGTGTGTTTGGGGAGCGTGAGTGTGTTTTGGCTGTGTTAGTGTGAGTGTGTTTTGGGTATGTGAGTGTGAGTGGTTTTTGGGAGTGTGAGTGTGAGTGTGTTTGGGGAGTGTGAGTGTGTTTTGGCTGTGTTAGTGTGAGTGTGTTTTGGGTGTGTGAGCGTGAGTGTTTTTTGTGAGTGTGAGTGTGTTTGGGGAGTGTGAGTGTGTTTTGGCTGTGTGAGTGAGTGTTTTTTGGGAGTGTGTTTGGGGAGTGTGAGTGTGTTTTGGCTGTGTGAGTGAGTGTTTTTTGGGTGTGTGAGTGTGAGTGTGTTTGGGGAGTATGAGTGTGTTTTGGCTGTGTGAGTGAGTGTTTTTTGGGAGTGTGTTTGGGGAGTGTGTTTGGGGAGTCTGAGTGTGTTTTGGCTGTGTGAGTGAGTGTTTTTTGGGAGTGTGTTTGGGGAGTGTGAGTGTGTTTTGGCTGTGTGAGTGAGTGTTTTTTGGGAGTGTGTTTGGGGAGTGTGAGTGTGTTTTGGCTGTGTGAGTGAGTGTTTTTTGGGAGTGTGAGTGTGAGTGTGTTTGGGGAGTATGAGTGTGTTTTGGCTGTGTGAGTGAGTGTTTTTGGGAGTGTGTTTGGGGAGCGTGAGTGTGTTTTGGCTGTGTGAGTGAGTGTTTTTTGGGAGTGTGTTTGGGGAGTGTGAGTGGGTTTTGGCTGTGTGAGTGTGTGTTTTTTGGGAGTGAGTGTGAGTGTGTTTTGGGTGTGTGAGTGTGTTTTGGCTGTGTGAGTGAGTGTTTTTTTGGAGTGTGAGTGTGTTTTGGGAGTGTGAGTGTGAGTGTGTTTGGGGAGTATGAGTGTGTTTTGGCTGTGTGAGTGAGTGTTTCTTTGGAGTGTGAGTGTGAGTGTGGTTTGGGTGTGTGTGTGTATTGGGTGTGTGAGTGTGAGTGTGTTGTGGGTGTATGAGTGTGAGTGTTATTTGGGAGTGTGAGTGTGTTTTGTGTGTGTGTGAGTGTGTTTTGGGTGTGTGAGTGTGTGTGTGTGATTTTGGGAGTGTGAGTGTGTTTTGGGTGTGTGAGTGTGAGTGTGTTTTGGGAGTGTGAGCGCGTTTTGGCTGCGTGAGTGTGTGTGTTTTGGATGTGTGAGTGTGACTGTGTTTTGAGTGTGTGAGTGTGTTTTGGGTGTGTGAGTGTGAGTCTGTTTTGGGTATATGAGTGCGAGTGTGTTTTGCGTGTGTGAGTGTGAGCGTGAGTGTGATTTTGTTTTGGGTGTGTGAGTGTGTGTGTTTTGGGAGTGTGAGTATGAGTGTGTTTTGGGTGTGTGAGTGTGAATGTGTTTTGAGTGTGTGCGTGTGTTTTGGGTGTGTGAGTGTGTTTTGAGTTTCTGAGAGTGTTTTGAGTGTGAGTGTGTTTTGGGTGTGTGAGTGTGAGTGTATTTTTTGGTGTGTGAGGATGAGTGTGTTTCATATGTGTGAGTGTGATTGTGTTTTGAGTGTGTGAGTATGTTTAGAGTGTGTGAGTGTGAGTGTGTTTGGGTGTGTGAGTGTGTTTAGAGTTTGTGAGTGTGTTTTGAGTGTGTGAATGTGAGGGTATTTTTTGGTGTGTGAGTGTGTTTCGTGTGTGTGAGTGTGTTTGTGTTTTGAGTGTGTGAATGTGAGTGTGTTCTGGGTGTGTGAGTGTATTTTGAGTGTCTGAGTGTGTTTGGAGTGTGTGAGTGTGTTTTGGGTGTGTGAGTGTGAGTGTGTTTTGAATGTGTGAGTGTGATTTTGTTTTGGGTGTGTGAGTGTGTGTGTTTTTTGCAAGTGTGAGTGTGTTTTGGGTGTGTGTGTGTGAGTGTGTTTTGGGTGTATGAATGTGAGTGTTTTTTGGGAGTGTGAGTGTGTTTGGGGAATGTGAGTGTTTGTGTGTTTTTGGTGTGTCAGTGTGTTTAGAGTGTGTGAGTGTGATTGTGTTTCGAGTGTGTGAGTGTGATTGTGTTTCGAGTGTGTGAGCGTGAGTGTGTTATGGGTGTGTGAGTGTGTTTGGGGAGTGTGAGTGTGTTTGGGGAGTGTGAGTGTTTGTGTGTTTTTGGTGTGTGAGTGTGTTTAGTGTGTGTGAGTATGATTGTGTTTCGAGTGTGTGAGTGTGAGTGTGTTTTGGGTGTGTGAGTGAGTGTTTTTTGGGAGTGTGAGTGTGAGTGTGTTTGGGGAGTGTGAGTGTGATTGTGTTTGGGGAGTGTGAGTGTTTGTGTGTTTTTGGTGTGTGAGTGTGTTTAGTGTGTGTGAGTATGATTGTGTTTCGAGTGTGTGAGTGTGAGTGTGTTTTGGGTGTGTGAGTGAGTGTTTTTTGGGAGTGTGAGTGTGAGTGTGTTTGGGGTGTGTGAGTGTGAGTGTTTTTTGGGAGTTTGAGTGTGTTTTGGGTGTGTGAGTGTGAGTGTTTTTGGGAGTGTGAGTGTGTTTGGGGAGTGTGAGTGTGTTTTGGGTGTGTGAGTGTGAGTTTTTTTGGGAGTGTGAGTGTTTGTGTGTTTTTGGTGTGTGAGTGTGTTTAGAGTGTGTGAGTGTGATTGTGTTTCGAGTGTGTGAGTGAGAGTGTGTTTTGGGTGTGTGAGTGTGAGTGTGTTTCGAGTGTGTGAGTGTGAGTGTGTTTAGAGTGTGTGAGTCTGATTGTGTTTAGAGTGTGTGAGTCTGATTGTGTTTAGAGTGTGTGTGTTAGTGTGTTTTTGGTGTGTGAGAGTGATTGTGTTTTGGTTGTGTGAATGTGTTTTGAGTATGTGAGGGTGGATGTGTTTTGGGTGTGTGAGTGTGAATGTATTTAGAGTGTGTGAGTGTGAGTGTGTTTTGGCTGTGTTAGTGTGAGTGTGTTTTGGGTATGTGAGTGTGAGTGTTTTTTGGCTGTGTTAGTGTGAGTGTGTTTTGGGTGTGTGAGCGTGAGTGTTTTTTGTGAGTGTGAGTGTGTTTGGGGAGTGTGAGTGTGTTTTGGCTGTGTGAGTGAGTGTTTTTTGGGAGTGTGTTTGGGGAGTGTGAGTGTGTTTTGGCTGTGTGAGTGAGTGTTTTTGGGAGTGTGAGTGTGAGTGTGTTTGGGGAGTATGAGTGTGTTTTGGCTGTGTGAGTGAGTGTTTTTTGGGAGTGTGTTTGGGGAGTCTGAGTGTGTTTTGGCTGTGTGAGTGAGTGTTTTTTGGGAGTGTGTTTGGGGAGTGTGAGTGTGTTTTGGCTGTGTGAGTGAGTGTTCTTTGGGAGTGTGTTTGGGGGAGTGTGAGTGTGTTTTGGCTGTGTGAGTGAGTGTTTTTTGGGAGTGTGTTTGGGGAGCGTGAGTGTGTGAGTGTGTGTGATTTTAGAGTGTGTGAGCATGAGTGTGTTTTGGGTGTTTGAGTGTGTGAGTGAGTTTAGAGTGTGTGAGCGTGAGTGTGTTTTGGGTGTGTGACTGTGAGTGTGTTTTGGGTGTGTGAGTGTATTTTGAGTGTCTGAGCATGTTTGGAGTGTGTGCGTGTGAGTGTCTTTTGGGTGTGTGAGTGTGAGTCTGTTTTGGGAGTGTGAGTGTGAGTGTGTTTTGGGTGTGTGAGTGTGAGTCTGTTTTGGGAGTGTGAGTCTGTTTTGGGTGTGTGATTGTGAATGTGTTTATGGTGTGTTGTGTGAGTGTGTGTTTTGGATGTGTGGGCGAGAGTGTGTTTTGAGTGTGTGAGTGTGAGCCTGTTTTGGGTGTGTGAGTGTGAGTGTGTTTTGGGAGTGTGAGTGTGTTTTGGGTGTGTGAGTGTGAGTCTGTTTTGGGAGTGTGAGTGTGAGTGTGTTTTGGGTGTGTGAGTGTGAGTGTGTTTTGAGTGTGTGAGTGTGTTTTGGGTGTGTGAGAGTGAGTGTGTTTTGGGTGTGTGAGTGTGAGTGCATTTTCAGTGTGTGAGTTTGTTTTTAGAGTGAGTGTGAGTGTGTTTTGAGTGCGCGAGTGTGTTTTGAGTGTGTGAGTGTGATTGAAGTGTGTGAGTGACTTTTGAGTGTGAGTGTGTGTGTGTTTTGAGTGTGTGAGCATGTGTAGAGTGTGTGTGTGAGTGTGTTTTGAGTGTGTGAGCGTGTGTAGAGTGTGTGAGTGTGTTTTGAGTGTGTGAGTGTGATTTAAGTGTGTGAGTGACTTTTGAGTGTGTGAGTGTGAGTGTGTTTTGCGTGTGTGAACGTGTGTAGAGTGTGTGAGTGTGAGTGTGTTTTGAGTGTGTGAGTGTGATTGAAGTGTGTGAGTGACTTTTGAGTGTGAGTGTGAGTGTGTTTTGAGTGTGTGAGCATGTGTAGAGTGTGTGTGTGAGTGTGTTTTGAGTGTGTGAGTGTGTGTAGAGTGTGTGAGTGTGAGTGTGTTTTGAGTGTGTGAGTGTGAGTGTGTTTGGTGTGTGAGTGTGTCTTGAGTGTGTGAGTGTGAGTTTGTTTTGGGTGTGTGTGTGTGTGTTTGGGTGTGTGAGTGTGTTTTGGGTTTGTGACAGTGTTTCGAGTGTGTGAGTGTGATTTGAGCATGTGAGTGACTGTTGAATGTGTGAGTGTGAGTGTGTTTTGAGTGTGTGAGCGTGTGTAGAATGTGTGAGTGTGAGTGTGTTTTGAGTGTGTGAGTGTGAGTGTGTTTGGTGTGTGAGTGACTTTTGAGTGTGTGAGTGTGAGTGTGTTTTGCGTGTGTGAACGTGTGTAGAGTGTGTGAGTGTGAGTGTGTTTTGAGTGTGTGAGTGTGATTGAAGTGTGTGAGTGACTTTTGAGTGTGAGTGTGAGTGTGTTTTGAGTGTGTGAGCATGTGTAGAGTGTGTGTGTGAGTGTGTTTTGAGTGTGTGAGTGTGTTTTGAGTGTGTGAGTGTGTGTAGAGTGTGTGAGTGTGAGTGTGTTTTGAGTGTGTGAGTGTGAGTGTGTTTGGTGTGTGAGTGTGTCTTGAGTGTGTGAGTGTGAGTTTGTTTTGGGTGTGTGTGTGTGTGTTTGGGTGTGTGAGTGTGTTTTGGGTTTGTGACTGTGTTTCGAGTGTGTGAGTGTGATTTGAGCATGTGAGTGACTGTTGAATGTGTGTGTGTGAGTGTGTTTTGAGTGTGTGAGTGTGTGTAGAGTGTGTGAGTGTGAGTGTGTTTTGAGTGTGTGAGTGTGAGTGTGTTTGGTGTGTGAGTGACTTTTGAGTGTGTGAGTGTGAGTGTGTTTTGCGTGTGTGAACGTGTGTAGAGTGTGTGAGTGTGAGTGTGTTTTGAGTGTGTGAGTGTGATTGAAGTGTGTGAGTGACTTTTGAGTGTGAGTGTGAGTGTGTTTTGAGTGTGTGAGCATGTGTAGAGTGTGTGTGTGAGTGTGTTTTGAGTGTGTGAGTGTGTGTAGAGTGTGTGAGTGTGAGTGTGTTTTGAGTGTGTGAGTGTGAGTGTGTTTGGTGTGTGAGTGTGTCTTGAGTGTGTGAGTGTGAGTTTGTTTTGGGTGTGTGTGTGTGTGTTTGGGTGTGTGAGTGTGTTTTGGGTTTGTGACTGTGTTTCGAGTGTGTGAGTGTGATTTGAGCATGTGAGTGACTGTTGAATGTGTGAGTGTGAGTGTGTTTTGAGTGTGTGAGCGTGTGTAGAATGTGTGAGTGTGAGTGTGTTTTGAGTGTCTGAGTGTGAGTGTGTTTTGGTGTATGAGTGTGTTTTGAGTGTGTGAGTGTGAGTTTGTTTTGGGTGTGTGTGTGTGTTTTGGGTGTGTGAGTGTTAGTGTTTTTGAGTCTGTGAGTGTGACTGTGTTTTGAGAGTGTGAGTGTGTTTTGGGTGTGTGAGTGTGAGTGTGTTTAGAGTGTGTGTGAGTGTTTGAGTGTGTGAGTGTGGGTGTGTTTGGAGTGTGTGAGTGTGAATTTGTTTAGAGTGTGTGAGTGTGAGTGTGCTTTGAGTGTGTGACTGTGTTTTTGGTATGTGAGTGTGATTTGCGTGTGTGAGTGTGTTTTGGCTGTGTGAGTGTGTGTTTTTTGGGTGTGAGTGTGAGTGTGTTTTGGGTGTGTGAGTGTGTTTTGGCTGTGTGAGTGAGTGTTTTTGGGAGTGTGAGTGTGAGTGTGTTTGGGGAGTGTGAGTGTGTTTTGGCTGTGTGAGTGAGTGTTTTTTGGGAGTGTGTTTGGGGAGTGTGAGTGTGTTTTGGCTGTGTGAGTGAGTGTTTTTTTGGAGTGTGAGTGTGAGTGTGTTTTGGGAGTGTGAGTGTGAGTGTGTTTGGGGAGTATGAGTGTGTTTTGGCTGTGTGAGTGAGTGTTTTTTTGGAGTGTGAGTGTGAGTGTGTTTTGGGTGTGTGTGTGTATTGGGTGTGTGAGTGTGAGTGTGAGTGTGTTGTGGGTGTATGAGTGTGAGTGTTATTTGGGAGTGTGAGTGTGTTTTGTGTGTGTGTGAGTGTGTTCTGGGTGTGTGAGTGTGTGTGTGTGATTTTGGGAGTGTGAGTGTGTTTGGGTGTGTGAGTGTGAGTGTGTTTTGGGAGTGTGAGTGCGTTTTGGCTGCGTGAGTGTGTGTGTTTTGGATGTGTGAGTGTGACTGTGTTTTGAGTGTGTGAGTGTGTTTTGAGTGTGTGGGTAAGAGTGTGTTTTGAGTGTGTGAGTGTGAGTGCATTTTCAGTGTGTGAGTTTGTTTTTAGAGTGAGTGTGAGTGTGTTTTGAGTGTGTGAGTGTGTTTTGGGTGTGTGAATGTGTTTTGAGTGTGTGAGTGTGATTTAAGTGTGTGAGTGACTTTTGAGTGTGTGAGTGTGAGTGTGTTTTGCGTGTGTGAGCGTGTGTAGAGTGTGTGAGTGTGAGTGTGTTTTGAGTGTGTGAGTGTGAGTGTGTTTTGGCTGTGTGTGTTTTGGATGTGTGAGTGTGAGTGTGTTTTGAGTGTGTGAGCGTTTGTAGAAAGTGTGAGTGTGTTTGGGTGTGTGAGTGTGTTTAGAGTGTGTGAGTGTGAGTGTGTTTTGGGTGTATGAGTGTGATTGTGTTTTGGGTGTGTGAGTGTGTTTAGAGAGTGTGAATGTGAGTGTGTTTTGGGTGTGTGAGTGTGTTTAGAGTGTGTGAGTGTGTTTTGGGTGGGTGAGTGTATGTTGGGTGTGTGTGTGTTTTTGTGTGAGTGTGTTTTGAGTGTGTGAGTGTGATTGTGTTTTGGCTGTATGAGGGTGAGTGTGTTTAGAGTGTGTGAGTGTGTTTTGGGTGTGTGACTGTGAGTGTTTGTGAGTGTGTGAGTGTGAGTGTGTTTTGAGTGTGAGAGTGTGTTTTTGGTGTGTGAGTGTGAGTGTGTTTTTGGTGTATGAGTGTGAGTGTGCTTTGGGTGTGTGAGTGTGTTTTGAGTGTGTGAGTGTGAGTGTGTTTTTGGTGTGTGAGTGTGTTTTGAGTTTGTGCGGGTGGATGTGTTTTGCGTGTATGCGTGTGTTTGGAGTGTGTGAGTGTGAGTGTGTTCTGGGTGTGAGTGTGAGTGTGTTTTGAGTGTGTGAGTGTGAGTGTGTTCTGGGTGTGACTGTGAGTGTGTTTTGAGTGTGTGAGTGTGTTTTGGGTGTGTGAGTGTGTTTTGAGTGTGTGAGTGTGTTTTGAGTGTTTGAGTGTGAGTGTGTTTTTGGTGTGAGAGTGTGTTTTGAGTTTTTGAGGGTGGATGTGTTTTGGGTGTATGCGTGTGTTTGGAGTGTGTGAGTGTGAGTGTGTTCTGGGTGTGAGTGTGAGTGTGTTTTGGGTGTGTGAGTGTGAGTTAGTTTAGAGTGTGTGAGCGTGAGTGTGTTTTGGGTGTGAGTGTCAGTGTGTTTTGAGTGTGTGAGTGTGAGTGTGTTTTGTGTGTGTGAGTGAGTTTAGAGTGTGTGAATGTGAGTATGTTTGGGGTGTGTGAGTGTCAGTGTGTTTTGAGTGTGTGAGTGTGTGTGATTTTAGAGTGTGTGAGCATGAGTGTGTTTTGGGTGTTTGAGTGTGTGAGTGAGTTTAGAGTGTGTGAGCGTGAGTGTGTTTTGGGTGTGTGACTGTGAGTGTGTTTTGGGTGTGTGAGTGTATTTTGAGTGTCTGAGCATGTTTGGAGTGTGTGCGTGTGAGTGTCTTTTGGGTGTGTGAGTGTGAGTCTGTTTTGGGAGTGTGAGTGTGAGTGTGTTTTGGGTGTGTGAGTGTGAGTCTGTTTTGGGAGTGTGAGTCTGTTTTGGGTGTGTGAGTGTGAATGTGTTTATGGTGTGTTGTGTGAGTGTGTGTTTTGGATGTGTGGGCGAGAGTGTGTTTTGAGTGTGTGAGTGTGAGCCTGTTTTGGGTGTGTGAGTGTGAGTGTGTTTTGGGAATGTGAGTGTGTTTTGGGTGTGTGAGTGTGAGTCTGTTTTGGGAGTGTGAGTGTGAGTGTGTTTTGGGTGTGTGAGTGTGAGTGTGTTTTGAGTGTGTGAGTGTGTTTTGGGTGTGTGAGAGTGAGTGTGTTTTGGGTGTGTGAGTGTGAGTGCATTTTCAGTGTGTGAGTTTGTTTTTAGAGTGAGTGTAAGTGTGTTTTGAGTGAGCGAGTGTGTTTTGAGTGTGTGAGTGTGATTGAAGTGTGTGAGTGACTTTTGAGTGTGAGTGTGTGTGTGTTTTGAGTGTGTGAGCATGTGTAGAGTGTGTGTGTGAGTGTGTTTTGAGTGTGTGAGCGTGTGTAGAGTGTGTGAGTGTGTTTTGAGTGTGTGAGTGTGATTTAAGTGTGTGAGTGACTTTTGAGTGTGTGAGTGTGAGTGTGTTTTGCGTGTGTGAACGTGTGTAGAGTGTGTGAGTGTGAGTGTGTTTTGAGTGTGTGAGGGTGATTGAAGTGTGTGAGTGACTTTTGAGTGTGAGTGTGAGTGTGTTTTGAGTGTGTGAGCATGTGTAGAGTGTGTGTGTGAGTGTGTTTTGAGTGTGTGAGTGTGTGTAGAGTGTGTGAGTGTGAGTGTGTTTTGAGTGTGTGAGTGTGAGTGTGTTTGGTGTGTGAGTGTGTCTTGAGTGTGTGAGTGTGAGTTTGTTTTGGGTGTGTGTGTGTGTAATTGGGTGTGTGAGTGTGTTTTGGGTTTGTGACTGTGTTTCGAGTGTGTGAGTGTGATTTGAGCATGTGAGTGACTGTTGAATGTGTGAGTGTGAGTGTGTTTTGAGTGTGTGAGCGTGTGTAGAATGTGTGAGTGTGAGTGTGTTTTGAGTGTCTGAGTGTGAGTGTGTTTTGGTGTATGAGTGTGTTTTGAGTGTGTGAGTGTGAGTTTGTTTTGGGTGTGTGTGTGTGTTTTGGGTGTGTGAGTGTTAGTGTTTTTGAGTCTGTGAGTGTGACTGTGTTTTGAGAGTGTGAGTGTGTTTTGGGTGTGTGAGTGTGAGTGTGTTTAGAGTGTGTGCGAGTGTTTGAGTGTGTGAGTGTGGGTGTGTTTGGAGTGTGTGAGTGTGAATTTGTTTAGAGTGTGTGAGTGTGAGTGTGCTTTGAGTGTGTGACTGTGTTTTTGGTATGTGAGTGTGATTTGCGTGTGTGAGTGTTTTTTGGGTGTGTGAGTGTGAGTGTTTTTGGGTGTGTGAGTGTGTTTTGAGTGTGTGAGTGTGTTTTGAGTTTGTGAGGGTGGATGTGTTTTGGGTATATGCGTGTATTTGGAGTGTGTGAGCGTGAGTGTGTTCTGGGTGTGTGAGTGTGAGTGTGTTTTGAGTGTGTGAGTGTGAGTGTGTTTTGGGTGTGTGAGTGTGAGTGAGTTTAGAGTGTGTGAACGTGAATGTGTTTAGGGTGTGTGACTGTGATTGTGTTTTGGTTGTGTGAGTGTATTTTGAGTGTCTGAGCGTGTTTGGAGTGTGTGAGTGTGAGTGCCTTTTGGGTGTGTGAGTTTGTTTTGTGTGTGTGAGTGTGAGTGTTTGTGAGTGTGTGAGTGTGAGTGTGTTTTGAGTGTGAGAGTGTGTTTTTGGTGTGTGAGTGTGTTTTGGGTGTGTGACTGTGAGTGTTTGTGAGTGTGTGAGTGTGAGTGTGTTTTGAGTGTGAGAGTGTGTTTTTGGTGTGTGAGTGTGAGTGTGTTTTTGGTGTATGAGTGTGAGTGTGCTTTGGGTGTGTGAGTGTGTTTTGAGTGTGTGAGTGTGAGTGTGTTTTTGGTGTGTGAGTGTGTTTTGAGTTTGTGCGGGTGGATGTGTTTTGCGTGTATGCGTGTGTTTGGAGTGTGTGAGTGTGAGTGTGTTCTGGGTGTGAGTGTGAGTGTGTTTTGAGTGTGTGAGTGTGAGTGTGTTCTGGGTGTGACTGTGAGTGTGTTTTGAGTGTGTGAGTGTGTTTTGGGTGTGTGAGTGTGTTTTGAGTGTGTGAGTGTGTTTTGAGTGTTTGAGTGTGAGTGTGTTTTTGGTGTGAGAGTGTGTTTTGAGTTTTTGAGGGTGGATGTGTTTTGGGTGTATGCGTGTGTTTGGAGTGTGTGAGTGTGAGTGTGTTCTGGGTGTGAGTGTGAGTGTGTTTTGGGTGTGTGAGTGTGAGTTAGTTTAGAGTGTGTGAGCGTGAGTGTGTTTTGGGTGTGAGTGTCAGTGTGTTTTGAGTGTGTGAGTGTGAGTGTGTTTTGTGTGTGTGAGTGAGTTTAGAGTGTGTGAATGTGAGTATGTTTGGGGTGTGTGAGTGTCAGTGTGTTTTGAGTGTGTGAGTGTGTGTGATTTTAGAGTGTGTGAGCATGAGTGTGTTTTGGGTGTTTGAGTGTGTGAGTGAGTTTAGAGTGTGTGAGCGTGAGTGTGTTTTGGGTGTGTGACTGTGAGTGTGTTTTGGGTGTGTGAGTGTATTTTGAGTGTCTGAGCATGTTTGGAGTGTGTGCGTGTGAGTGTCTTTTGGGTGTGTGAGTGTGAGTCTGTTTTGGGAGTGTGAGTGTGAGTGTGTTTTGGGTGTGTGAGTGTGAGTCTGTTTTGGGAGTGTGAGTCTGTTTTGGGTGTGTGAGTGTGAATGTGTTTATGGTGTGTTGTGTGAGTGTGTGTTTTGGATGTGTGGGCGAGAGTGTGTTTTGAGTGTGTGAGTGTGAGCCTGTTTTGGGTGTGTGAGTGTGAGTGTGTTTTGGGAATGTGAGTGTGTTTTGGGTGTGTGAGTGTGAGTCTGTTTTGGGAGTGTGAGTGTGAGTGTGTTTTGGGTGTGTGAGTGTGAGTGTGTTTTGAGTGTGTGAGTGTGTTTTGGGTGTGTGAGAGTGAGTGTGTTTTGGGTGTGTGAGTGTGAGTGCATTTTCAGTGTGTGAGTTTGTTTTTAGAGTGAGTGTGAGTGTGTTTTGAGTGAGCGAGTGTGTTTTGAGTGTGTGAGTGTGATTGAAGTGTGTGAGTGACTTTTGAGTGTGAGTGTGTGTGTGTTTTGAGTGTGTGAGCATGTGTAGAGTGTGTGTGTGAGTGTGTTTTGAGTGTGTGAGCGTGTGTAGAGTGTGTGAGTGTGTTTTGAGTGTGTGAGTGTGATTTAAGTGTGTGAGTGACTTTTGAGTGTGTGAGTGTGAGTGTGTTTTGCGTGTGTGAACGTGTGTAGAGTGTGTGAGTGTGAGTGTGTTTTGAGTGTGTGAGTGTGATTGAAGTGTGTGAGTGACTTTTGAGTGTGAGTGTGAGTGTGTTTTGAGTGTGTGAGCATGTGTAGAGTGTGTGTGTGAGTGTGTTTCGAGTGTGTGAGTGTGATTTGAGCATGTGAGTGACTGTTGAATGTGTGAGTGTGAGTGTGTTTTGAGTGTGTGAGCGTGTGTAGAATGTGTGAGTGTGAGTGTGTTTTGAGTGTCTGAGTGTGAGTGTGTTTTGGTGTATGAGTGTGTTTTGAGTGTGTGAGTGTGAGTTTGTTTTGGGTGTGTGTGTGTGTTTTGGGTGTGTGAGTGTTAGTGTTTTTGAGTCTGTGAGTGTGACTGTGTTTTGAGAGTGTGAGTGTGTTTTGGGTGTGTGAGTGTGAGTGTGTTTAGAGTGTGTGCGAGTGTTTGAGTGTGTGAGTGTGGGTGTGTTTGGAGTGTGTGAGTGTGAATTTGTTTAGAGTGTGTGAGTGTGAGTGTGCTTTGAGTGTGTGACTGTGTTTTTGGTATGTGAGTGTGATTTGCGTGTGTGAGTGTTTTTTGGGTGTGTGAGTGTGAGTGTTTTTGGGTGTGTGAGTGTGTTTTGAGTGTGTGAGTGTGTTTTGAGTTTGTGAGGGTGGATGTGTTTTGGGTATATGCGTGTATTTGGAGTGTGTGAGCGTGAGTGTGTTCTGGGTGTGTGAGTGTGAGTGTGTTTTGAGTGTGTGAGTGTGAGTGTGTTTTGGGTGTGTGAGTGTGAGTGAGTTTAGAGTGTGTGAACGTGAATGTGTTTAGGGTGTGTGACTGTGATTGTGTTTTGGTTGTGTGAGTGTATTTTGAGTGTCTGAGCGTGTTTGGAGTGTGTGAGTGTGAGTGCCTTTTGGGTGTGTGAGTTTGTTTTGTGTGTGTGAGTGTGAGTGTGTTTTGGGTGTGTGAGTGTGAGTGTGTTTTGGGTGTGTGAGTGTGAGTCTGTTTTGGGTATATGAGTGTGAGTGTGTTTTGAGTGTGTGCGAGTGTTTGAGTGTGTGAGTGTGGGTGTGTTTGGAGTGTGTGAGTGTGAATTTGTTTAGAGTGTGTGAGTGTGTTTTGAGTGTGTGAGTGTGTTTTGGGTGTGTGAGTGTGAGTGTGTTTTGAGTGTGTGAGTGTGTTTTTGGTATGTGAGTGTGAGTGTGTTTTGGGTGTGTGAATGTGATTGTGTTTTGGTTGTGTGAGTGTGATTTGCATGTGTGAGTGTGTTTGGGTGTGTGAGTGTGAGTGTTTTTGGGTGTGTGAGTGTGAGTGTGTTTTGAGTGTGTGAGTGTGTTTTGAGTTTGTGAGGGTGGATGTGTTTTGGGTGTATGCGTGTATTTGGAGTGTGTGAGCGTGACTGTGTTCTGGGTGTGTGAGTGTGTTTTGAGTGTGTGAGTGTGTTTTGGGTGTGTGAGTGTGAGTGAGTTTAGAGTGTGTGAGCGTGAATGTGTTTTGGGTGTGTGACTGTGAGTGTGTTTTGGTTGTGTGAGTGTATTTTGAGTGTCTGAGCGTGTTTGGAGTGTGTGAGTGTGAGTGTGTTTTGGGTGTGTGAGTGTGAGTGTGTTTTGAGTATGTGAGTGTGAGTGTGTTTTGCGTGAGCGAAGGTGAGCGTGAGTGTGATTTTGTTATGGGTGTGTGAGTGTGTGTGTTTTGGGAGTGTGAGTATGAGTGTGTTTTTTGGTGTGTGAGGATGAGTGTGTTTCACATGTGTGAGTGTGATTGTGTTTTGAGTGTGTGAGTGTGTTTAGAGTGTGAGTGTGTTTTGAGTGTGTGAGTGTGTTTTGGGTGTGTGCGTGAGTGTGTTTTGGGTGTGTGAGTGTGTTTAGAGTTTGTGAGTGTGTTTTGAGTGTGTGAATGTGAGGGTATTTTTTGGTGTGTGAGTGTGTTTCGTGTGTGTGAGTGTGTTTGTGTTTTGAGTGTGTGAGTGTGAGTGTGTTTTGGGAGTGTGAGTGTATTTAGAGTGTGTGAGTGTGAGTGTCTTTTGAGTGTGTGAATGTGAGTGTGTTCTGGGTGTGTGAGTGTATTTTGAGTGTCTGAGCGTGTTTGGAGTGTGTGAGTGTGTTTTGGGTGTGTGAGTGTGTTTTGAATGTGTGAGTGTGATTTTGTTTTGAGTGTGTGAGTGTGTGTGTTTTTTGGGAGTGTGAGTGTGTTTCTGGTGTGTGTGTGTGAGTGTGTTTTGGGTGTATGAATGTGAGTGTTTTTTGGGAGTGTGAGTGTGTTTGGGGAATGTGAGTGTTTGTGTGTTTTTGGTGTGTGAGTGTGTTTAGAGTGTGTGAGTGTGATTGTGTTTCGAGTGTGTGAGTGTGAGTGTGTTTAGAGTGTGTGAGTGTGATTGTGTTTTGAGTGTGTGAGTGTGAGTGTGTTTTGGGTGTGTGAGTGAGTGTTTTTTGGGAGTGTGAGTGTGAGTGTGTTTGGGGAGTGTGAGTGTGAGTGTGTTTGGGGAGTGTGAGTGTTTGTGTGTTTTTGGTGTGTGAGTGTGTTTAGAGTGTGTGAGTATGATTGTGTTTCGAGTGTGTGAGTGTGAGTGTGTTTTGGCTGTGTGAGTAAGTGTTTTTTGGGAGTGTGTTTGGGGAGTGTGAGTGTGTTTTGGCTGTGTGAGTGAGTGTTTTTGGGGAGTGTGTTTGGGGAGTGTGAGTGTGTTTTGGCTGTGTGAGTGAGTGTTTTTTGGGAGTGTGAGTGTGAGTGTGTTTGGGGAGTGTGAGTGTGTTTTGGCTGTGTGAGTGAGTGTTTTTTGGGAGTGTGTTTGGGGAGTGTGAGTGTGTTTTGGCTGTGTGAGTGAGTGTTTTTTGGGAGTGTGTTTGGGGAGTGTGAGTGTGTTTTGGCTGTGTGAGTGAGTGTTTTTTGGGAGTGTGAGTGTGTTTGGGGAGTATGAGTGTGTTTTGGCTGTGTGAGTGAGTGTTTTTTGGGAGTGTGTTTGGGGAGTGTGAGTGTGTTTTGGCTGTGTGAGTGTGTGTTTTTTTGGAGTGTGAGTGTGAGTGTGTTTTGGGAGTGTGAGTGTGTTTTGGGTGTGTGTTTAGTTTAGTTTAGAGATACAGCACTGAAACAGGCCCTTCGGCCCACCGAGTCTGTGCCGACCATCAACCACCCATTTATACTAATTCTACACTAATCCCATATTCCTACCACATCCCCACCTGTCCCTATATTTCCCTACCACCTACCTATACTAGTGGCAATTTATAATGGCCAATTTACCTACCAACCTGCAAGTCTTTTGGCTTGTGGGAGGAAACCGGAGCACCCGGAGAAAACCCACGCAGACACAGGGAGAACTTGCAAACTCCACACAGGCAGTACCCGGAATTGAACCCGGGTCGCTGGAGCGGTGAGGCTGCGGTGCTAACCACTGCGCCGCCCTATACTGTATGCTTTATGTGTTTTGGCTGTGTGAGTGAGTGTTTTTTGGGAGTGTGTTTTGGCTGTGTGAGTGAGTGTTTTTTGGGAGTGTGAGTGTGAGTGTGTTTTGGGTGTGTGAGTGTGTTTTGGCTGTGTGAGTGAGTGTTTTTTGGGAGTGTGAGTGTGAGTGTGTTTGGGGAGTGTGAGTGTGAGTGTGTTTGGGGAGTGTGAGTGTTTGTGTGTTTTTGGTGTGTGAGTGTGTTTAGAGTGTGTGAGTATGATTGTGTTTCGAGTGTGTGAGTGTGAGTGTGTTTTGGCTGTGTGAGTAAGTGTTTTTTGGGAGTGTGTTTGGGGAGTGTGAGTGTGTTTTGGCTGTGTGAGTGAGTGTTTTTGGGGAGTGTGTTTGGGGAGTGTGAGTGTGTTTTGGCTGTGTGAGTGAGTGTTTTTTGGGAGTGTGAGTGTGAGTGTGTTTGGGGAGTATGAGTGTGTTTTGGCTGTGTGAGTGAGTGTTTTTTGGGAGTGTGAGTGTGAGTGTGAGTGTGTTTGGGGAGTGTGAGTGTGTTTTGGCTGTGTGAGTGAGTGATTTTTGGGAATGTGTTTGGGGAGTGTGAGTGTGTTTTGGCTGTGTGAGTGAATGTTTTTTGGGAGTGTGAGTGTGAGTGTGTTTTGGGTGTGTGAGTGTGTTTTGGCTGTGTGAGTGAGTGTTTTTTGGGAGTGTGAGTGTGTTTGGGGAGTGTGAGTGTGTTTTGGCTGTATGAGTGAGTGTTTTTTGGGAGTGTGTTTGGGGAGTGTGTTTTGGCTGTGTGAGTGTGTGTTTTTTGGGAGTGTGTTTTGGCTGTGTGAGTGAGTGTTTTTTGGGAGTGTGAGTGTGTTTTGGGTGTGTGAGTGTGTTTTGGCTGTGTGAGTGAATGTTTTATGGGAGTGTGAGTGTGAGTGTGTTTTGGGTGTGTGAGTGTGTTTTGGCTGTGTGAGTGAGTGTTTTTTGGGAGTGTGAGTGTGTTTGGGGAGTGTGAGTGTGTTTTGGCTGTATGAGTGAGTGTTTTTTGGGAGTGTGTTTGGGGAGTGTGAGTGTGTTTTGGCTGTGTGAGTGTGTCTTTTTTGGGAGTGTGTTTTGGCTGTGTGAGTGAGTGTTTTTTGGGAGTGTGAGTGTGAGTGTGAGTGTGTTTGGGGAGTGTGAGTGTGTTTTGGCTGTGTGAGTGAGTGTTTTTTGGGAGTGTGTTTGGGGAGTGTGAGTGTGTTTTGGCTGTGTGAGTGAATGTTTTTTGGGAGTGTGAGTGTGAGTGTGTTTTGGGTGTGTGAGTGTGTTTTGGCTGTGTGAGTGAGTGTTTTTTGGGAGTGTGAGTGTGTTTGGGGAGTGTGAGTGTGTTTTGGCTGTATGAGTGAGTGTTTTTTTGGGAGTGTGTTTGGGGAGTGTGAGTGTGTTTTGGCTGTGTGAGTGTGTGTTTTTTTGGAGTGTGAGTGTGAGTGTGTTTTGGGAGTGTGAGTGTGTTTGGGGAGTGTGTGTGTGTTTTGGGTGTGTGAGTGTGAGTGTGTTTTGGGTGTGTGAGTGTGTTTTGGCTGTGTGAGTGAGTGTTTTTTTGGGAGTGTGAGTGTGAGTGTGTTTTGGGTGTGTGAGTGTGTTTTGGCTGTGTGAGTGAGTGTTTTTTGGGAGTGTGAGTGTGAGTGTGTTTTGGGTGTGTGAGTGTATTTTGGCTGTGTGAGTGAGTGTCTTTTTGGGAGTGTGAGTGTGTGTGTGTTTTGGGTGTGTGAGTGTGTTTTGGCTGTGTGAGTGAGTGTTTTTTGGGAGTGTGAGTGTGTGTGTGTTTTGGGTGTGTGAGTGTGTTTTGGCTGTGTGAGTGAGTGTTTTTGGGAGTGTGTTTGGGGAGTGTGAGTGTGTTTTGGCTGTGTGAGTGAGTGTTTTTTGGGAGTGTAAGTGTGAGAGTGTTTGGGGAGTGTGAGTGTGTTTTGGCTGTGTGAGTGAGTGTTTTTTTGGGAGTGTGTTTGGGGAGTGTGAGTGTGTTTTGGCTGTGTGAGTGAGTGTTTTTTTGGAGTGTGAGTGTGTTTTGGGAGTGTGAGTGTGAGTATGTTTTGGGAGTGTGGGTGTGAGTGTGTTTGGGGAGTATGAGTGTGTTTTGGCTGTGTGAGTGAGTGTTTTTTGTAGTGTGAGTGTGTTTTGGGTGTGTGTGTGTTTTGGGTGTGTGAGTGTGAGTGTGTTGTGGGTGTATGAGTGTGAGTGTTATTTGGGAGGGTGAGTGTGTTTTGTGTGTGTGTGAGTGTGTTTTGGGTGTGTGAGTGTGTGTGTATGATTTTGGGAGTGTGAGTGTGTTTTGGGTGTGTGAGTGTGAGTGTGTTTTGGGAGTGTGAGTGCGTTTTGGCTGCGTGAGTGTGTGTGTTTTGGATGTGAGTGTGACTGTGTTTTGAGTGTGTGAGTGTGTTTTGGGTGTGTGAGTGTGAGTGTGTTTAGAGTGTGTGAGTGTGAGTATGTTTTGAGTGTGTGAGTGTGTTTTGGGTGTGTGAGTGTGAGTGTGTTTAGAGTGTGTGAGTGTGAGTGTGTTTTGAGTGTGTGAGTGTGTTTTGGGTGGGTGAGTGTATTTTGAGTGTGTGTGTTTTTTTGTGTGTGAGTGTGTTTAGAGTGTGTGAGTGTGATTGTGTTTTGGGTGTGTGAGTGTGAGTGTGTTTAGAGCGTGTGAGTGTGTTTTGGGTGTGTGAGTGTTAGTGTTTTTGAGTCTGTGAGTGTGACTGTGTTTTGAGAGTGTGAGTGTGTTTTGGGTGTGTGAGTGTGAGTGTGTTTAGAGTGTGTGCGAGTGTTTGAGTGTGTGAGTGTGGGTGTGTTTGGAGTGTGTGAGTGTGAATTTGTTTAGAGTGTGTGAGTGTGAGTGTGTTTTGAGTGTGTGAGTGTGTTTTGGGTTTGTGAGTGTGAGTGTGTTTTGGGTGTGTGAATGTGATTGTGTTTTGGTTGCGTGAGTGTGATTTGCGTGTGTGAGTGTGTTTTGGGTGTGTGAATGTGATTGTGTTTTGGTTGCGTGAGTGTGATTTGCGTGTGTGAGTGTGTTTTGGGTGTGTGAGTGTGTTTTGAGTTTGTGAGGGTGGATGTGTTTTGGGTGTATGCTTGTATTTGGAGTGTGTGAGCGTGAGTGTGTTCTGGGTGTGTGAGTGTGAGTGTGTTTTGAGTGTGTGAGTGTGAGTGTGTTTTGGGTGTGTGAGTGTGAGTGAGTTTAGAGTGTGTGAGCGTGAATGTGTTTTGGGTGTGTGACTGTGAGTGTGTTTTGGTTGTGTGAGTGTATTTTGAGTGTCTGAGCGTGTTTGGAGTGTGTGAGTGTGAGTGCCTTTTGGGTGTGTGAGTTTGTTTTGTGTGTGTGAGTGTGAGTGTGTTTTGGGTGTGTGAGTGTGAGTGTGTTTTGCGTGAGTGAGTGTGAGCGTGAGTGTGATTTTGTTTTGGGTGTGTGAGTGTGTGTGTTTTGGGAGTGTGAGTATGAGTGTGTTTTGGGTATGTGAGTGTGATTGTGTTTTGAGTGTGTGCGTGTGTTTTGGGTGTGAGAGTGTGTTTTGCGTTTCTGAGAGTGTTTTGAGTGTGAGTGTGTTTTGGGTGTGTGAGTGTGAGTGTATTTTTTGGTGTGTGAGGATGAGTGTGTTTCATATGTGTGAGTGTGATTAGAGTGTGAGTGTGTTTTGAGTGTGTGAGTGTGTTTAGAGTGTGAGTGTGTTTTGAGTGTGTGAGTGTGTTTTGGGTGTGTGAGTGTGAGTGTGTTTTGGGTGTGTGAGTGTGTTTAGAGTTTGTGAGTGTGTTTTGAATGTGTGAATGTGAGGGTATTTTTTGGTGTGTGAGTGTGTTTTGTGTGTGCGAGTGTGTTTGTGTTTTGAGTGTGTGAGTGTGAGTGTGTTTTGGGAGTGTGAGTGTATTTAGAGTGTGTGAGTGTGAGTGTCTTTTGAGTGTGTGAATGTGAGTGTGTTCTGGGTGTGTGAGTGTATTTTGAGTGTCTGAGTGTGTTTGGAGTGTGTGAGTGTGTTTTGGGTGTGTGAGTGTGTTTTGAATGTGTGAGTGTGATTTTGTTTTGGGTGTGTGAGTGTGTGTGTTTTTTGGGAGTGTGAGTGTGTTTCTGGTGTGTGTGTGTGGGTGTGTTTTGGGTGTATGAATGTGAGTGTTTTTTGGGAGTGTGAGTGTGTTTGGGGAATTTGAGTGTTTGTGTGTTTTTGGTGTGTGAGTGTGTTTAGAGTGTGTGAGTGTGATTGTGTTTCGAGTGTGTGAGTGTGAGTGTGTTTAGAGTGTGTGAGTGTGATTGTGTTTCGAGTGTGTGAGTGTGAGTGAGTTTGGGGAGTGTGAGTGTGTTTGGGGAGTGTGAGTGTTTGTGTGTTTTTGGTGTGTGAGTGTGTTTAGAGTGTGAGTATGATTGTGTTTCGAGTGTGTGAGTGTGAGTGTGTTTTGGCTGTGTGAGTGAGTGTTTTTTGGGAGTGTGTTTGGGGAGTGTGAGTGTGTTTTGGCTGTGTGAGTGAGTGTTTTTTGGGAGTGTGTTTGGGGAGTGTGAGTGTGTTTTGGCTGTGTGAGTGAGTGTTTTTTGGGAGTGTGAGTGTGAGTGTGTTTGGGCAGTATGAGTGTTTTTTGGGAGTGTGAGTGAGTGTTTTTTGGGAGTGTGTTTGGGGAGTGTGATTGTGTTTTGGCTGTGTGAGTGAGTGTTTTTTGGGAGTGTGAGTGTGAGTGTGTTTGGGGAGTATGAGTGTGTTTTGGCTGTGTGAGTGAGTGTTTTTTGGGAGTGTGTTTGGGGAGTGTGAGTGTGTTTTGGCTGTGTGAGTGAGTGTTTTTTGGGAGTGTGTTTGGGGAGTGTGAGTGTGTTTTGGCTGTGTGAGTGAGTGTTTTTTGGGAGTGTGAGTGTGAGTGTGTTTGGGGAGTATGAGTGTGTTTTGGCTGTGTGAGTGAGTGTTTTTTGGGAGTGTGTTTGGGGAGTGTGAGTGTGTTTTGGCTGTGTGAGTGAGTGTTTTTGGGTGTGTGAGTGTGAGTGTGTTTGGGGAGTATGAGTGTGTTTTGGCTGTGTGAGTGAGTGTTTTTGGGAATGTGTTTGGGGAGTGTGAGTGTGTTTTGGCTGTGTGAGTGAGTGTTTTTTGGGAGTGTGTTTGGGGAGTGTGAGTGTGTTTTGGCTGTGTGAGTGAGTGTTTTTTGGGAGTGTGAGTGTGAGTGTGTTTGGGGAGTATGAGTGTGTTTTGGCTGTGTGAGTGAGTGTTTTTTGGGAGTGTGTTTGGGGAGTGTGAGTGTGTTTTGGCTGTGTGAGTGAGTGTTTTTGGGTGTGTGAGTGTGAGTGTGTTTGGGGAGTATGAGTGTGTTTTGGCTGTGTGAGTGAGTGTTTTTGGGAATGTGTTTGGGGAGTGTGAGTGTGTTTTGGCTGTGTGAGTGAGTGTTTTTTGGGAGTGTGTTTGGGGAGTATGAGTGTGTTTTGGCTGTGTGAGTGAGTGTTTTTTGGGAGTGTGAGTGTGAGTGTGTTTGGGGAGTATGAGTGTGTTTTGGCTGTGTGAGTGAGTGTTTTTTGGGAGTGTAAGTGTGAGTGTGTTTGGGGAGTGTGAGTGTGTTTTGGCTGTGTGAGTGAGTGTTTTTTTGGGAGTGTGTTTGGGGAGTGTGAGTGTGTTTTGGCTGTGTGAGTGAGTGTTTTTTTGGAGTGTGAGTGTGTTTTGGGAGTGTGAGTGTGAGTGTGTTTGGGGAGTATGAGTGTGTTTTGGCTGTGTGAGTGAGTGTTTTTTTGGAGTGTGAGTGTGTGTGTGTTTCTGGTGTGTGTGTGTTTTGGGTGTGTGAGTGTGAGTGTGAGTGTGTTGTGGGTGTATGAGTGTGAGTGTTATTTGGGAGTGTGAGTGTGTTTTGTGTGTGTGTGAGTGTGTTTTGGGTGTGTGAGTGTGTGATTTTGGGAGTGTGAGTGTGTTTTGGGTGTGTGAGTGTGAGTGTGTTTTGGGAGTGTGAGTGCGTTTTGGCTGCGTGAGTGTGTGTGTTTTGGATGTGTGAGTGTGACTGTGTTTTGAGTGTGTGAGTGTGTTTTGAGTGTATGGGTAAGAGTGTGTTTGAGTGTGTGAGTGTGAGTGCATTTTCAGTGTGTGAGTTTGTTTTTAGAGTGAGTGTGAGTGTGTTTTGAGTGTGTGAGTGTGTTTTGGGTGTGTGAATGTGTTTTGAGTGTGTGAGTGTGATTTAAGTGTGTGAGTGACTTTTGAGTGTGTGAGTGTGAGTGTGTTTTGCGTGTGTGAGCGTGTGTAGAGTGTGTGAGTGTGAGTGTGGTTTGAGTGTGTGAGTGTGTTTTGAGTGTGTGAGTGTGTTTTGGGTGTGTGTGTTTTGGATGTGTGTGTGTGAGTGTGTTTTGAGTGTGTGAGCGTTTGTAGAAAGTGTGAGTGTGTTTTGGGAGTGTGAGTGTGTTTGGGGAGTGTGAGTGTGTTTTGGCTGTATGAGTGAGTGTTTTTTTGGGAGTGTGTTTGGGGAGTGTGAGTGTGTTTTGGCTGTGTGAGTGTGTGTTTTTTTGGAGTGTGAGTGTGAGTGTGTTTTGGGAGTGTGAGTGTGTTTGGGGAGTATGAGTGTGTTTTGGGTGTGTGAGTGAGTGTTTTTTTTGAGTGTGTGTGTGTTTTGGGTGTGTGAGTGTGAGTGTGTTTTGGGTGTGTGAGTGTGTTTTGGCTGTGTGAGTGAGTGTTTTTTGGGGAGTGTGAGTGTGTGTGTGTTTTGGGTGTGTGAGTGTGTTTTGGCTGTGTGAGTGAGTGTTTTTTGGGAGTGTGAGTGTGTGTGTGTTTTGGGTGTGTGAGTGTGTTTTGGCTGTGTGAGTGAGTGTTTTTTTGGGAGTGAGTGTGAGTGTCTTTTGGGTGTGTGAGTGTGTTTTGGCTGTGTGAGTGAGTGTTTTTTGGGAGTGTGAGTGTGAGTGTGTTTTGGGTGTGTGAGTGTGTTTTGGCTGTGTGAGTGAGTGTTTTTTTGGGAGTGTGAGTGTGAGTGTGTTTTGGGTGTGTGAGTGTGTTTTGGCTGTGTGAGTGAGTGTTTTTTTGGGAGTGTGAGTGTGAGTGTGTTTTGGGTGTGTGAGTGTATTTTGGCTGTGTGAGTGAGTGTTTTTTTGGGAGTGTGAGTGTGTGTGTGTTTTGGGTGTGTGAGTGTGTTTTGGCTGTGTGAGTGAGTGTTTTTTGGGAGTGTGTTTGGGGAGTGTGAGTGTGTTTTGGCTGTGTGAGTGAGTGTTTTTTGGGAGTATGAGTGTGAGTGTGTTTTGGGTGTGTGAGTGTGTTTTGGCTGTGTGAGTGAGTGTTTTTTGGGAGTGTAAGTGTGAGTGTGTTTGGGGAGTGTGAGTGTGTTTTGGCTGTGTGAGTGAGTGTTTTTTGGGAGTGTGTTTGGGGAGTGTGAGTGTGTTTTGGCTGTGTGAGTGAGTGTTTTTTTGGAGTGTGAGTGTGTGTGTTTTGAGTGTGTGAGTGTGTTTTGGGAGTGTGAGTGTGAGTGTGTTTAGAGTGTGTGAGTGTGAGTATGTTTTGAGTGTGTGAGTGTGTTTTGGGTGTGTGAGTGTGAGTGTGTTTAGAGTGTGTGAGTGTGAGTGTGTTTTGAGTGTGTGAGTGTGTTTTGGGTGGGTGAGTGTATTTTGAGTGTGTGTGTTTTTTTGTGTGTGAGTGTGTTTAGAGTGTGTGAGTGTGATTGTGTTTTGGGTGTGTGAGTGTGAGTGTGTTTAGAACGTGGGAGTGTGTTTTGGGTGTGTGAGTGTTAGTGTTTTTGAGTCTGTGAGTGTGACTGTGTTTTGAGAGTGTGAGTGTGTTTTGGGTGTGTGAGTGTGAGTGTGTTTAGAGTGTGTGCGAGTGTTTGAGTGTGTGAGTGTGGGTGTGTTTGGAGTGTGTGAGTGTGAATTTGTTTAGAGTGTGTGAGTGTGAGTGTGTTTTGAGTGTGTGAGTGTGTTTTGGGTTTGTGAGTGTGAGTGTGTTTTGGGTGTGTGAATGTGATTGTGTTTTGGTTGTGTGAGTGTGATTTGCGTGTGTGAGTGTGTTTTGGGTGTGTGAATGTGATTGTGTTTTGGTTGCGTGAGTGTGATTTGCATGTGTGAGTGTGTTTTGGGTGTGTGAGTGTGTTTTGAGTTTGTGAGGGTGGATGTGTTTTGGGTGTATGCTTGTATTTGGAGTGTGTGAGCGTGAGTGTGTTCTGGGTGTGTGAGTGTGAGTGTGTTTTGGGTGTGTGAGTGTGAGTGAGTTTAGAGTGTGTGAGCGTGAATGTGTTTTGGGTGTGTGACTGTGAGTGTGTTTTGGTTGTGTGAGTGTATTTTGAGTGTCTGAGCGTGTTTGGAGTGTGTGAGTGTGAGTGCCTTTTGGGTGTGTGAGTTTGTTTTGTGTGTGTGAGTGTGAGTGTGTTTTGGGTGTGTGAGTGTGAGTGTGTTTTGCGTGAGTGAGTGTGAGCGTGAGTGTGATTTTGTTTTGGGTGTGTGAGTGTGTGTGTTTTGGGAGTGTGAGTATGAGTGTGTTTTGGGTATGTGAGTGTGATTGTGTTTTGAGTGTGTGCGTGTGTTTTGGGTGTGAGAGTGTGTTTTGCGTTTCTGAGAGTGTTTTGAGTGTGAGTGTGCTTTGGGTGTGAGTGTGAGTGTATTTTCTGGTGTGTGAGGATGAGTGTGTTTCATATGTGTGAGTGTGATTGTGTTTTGAGTGTGTGAGTGTGTTTAGAGTGTGAGTGTGTTTTGAGTGTGTGAGTGTGTTTTGGGTGTGTGAGTGTGAGTGTGTTTTGGGTGTGTGAGTGTGTTTAGAGTTTGTGAGTGTGTTTTGAATGTGTGAATGTGAGGGTATTTTTTGGTGTGTGAGTGTGTTTTGTGTGTGCGAGTGTGTTTGTGTTTTGAGTGTGTGAGTGTGAGTGTGTTTTGGGAGTGTGAGTGTATTTAGAGTGTGTGAGTGTGAGTGTCTTTTGAGTGTGTGAATGTGAGTGTGTTCTGGGTGTGTGAGTGTATTTTGAGTGTCTGAGTGTGTTTGGAGTGTGTGAGTGTGTTTTGGGTGTGTGAGTGTGTTTTGAATGTGTGAGTGTGATTTTGTTTTGGGTGTGTGAGTGTGTGTGTTTTTTGGGAGTGTGAGTGTGTTTCTGGTGTGTGTGTGTGGTTGTGTTTTGGGTGTATGAATGTGAGTGTTTTTTGGGAGTGTGAGTGTGTTTGGGGAATTTGAGTGTTTGTGTGTTTTTGGTGTGTGAGTGTGTTTAGAGTGTGTGAGTGTGATTGTGTTTCGAGTGTGTGAGTGTGAGTGTGTTTAGAGTGTGTGAGTGTGATTGTGTTTCGAGTGTGTGAGTGTGAGTGTTTTTTGGGAGTGTGAGTGTGAGTGTGTTTGGGGAGTGTGAGTGTGTTTGGGGAGTGTGAGTGTTTGTGTGTTTTTGGTGTGTGAGTGTGTTTAGAGTGTGAGTATGATTGTGTTTCGAGTGTGTGAGTGTGAGTGTGTTTTGGCTGTGTGAGTGAGTGTTTTTTGGGAGTGTGTTTGGGGAGTGTGAGTGTGTTTTGGCTGTGTGAGTGAGTGTTTTTTGGGAGATTGTTTGGGGAGTGTGAGTGTGTTTTGGCTGTGTGAGTGAGTGTTTTTTGGGAGTGTGAGTGTGAGTGTGTATGGGGAGTATGAGTGTGTTTTGGCTGTGTGAGTGAGTGTTTTTGGGAGTGTGTTTGGGGAGTGTGAGTGTGTTTTGGCTGTGTGAGTGAGTGTTTTTTGGGAGTGTGTTTGGGGAGTGTGAGTGTGTTTTGGCTGTGTGAGTGAGTGTTTTTTGGGAGTGTGAGTGTGAGTGTGTTTGGGCAGTATGAGTGTTTTTTGGGAGTGTGAGTGAGTGTTTTTTGGGAGTGTGTTTGGGGAGTGTGATTGTGTTTTGGCTGTGTGAGTGAGTGTTTTTTGGGAGTGTGAGTGTGAGTGTGTTTGGGGAGTATGAGTGTGTTTTGGCTGTGTGAGTGAGTGTTTTTTGGGAGTGTGTTTGGGGAGTGTGAGTGTGTTTTGGCTGTGTGAGTGAGTGTTTTTTTGGAGTGTGAGTGTGTTTTGCGAGTGTGAGTGTGAGTGTGTTTGGGGAGTATGAGTGTGTTTTGGCTGTGTGAGTGAGTGTTTTTTTGGTGTGTGAGTGTGAGTGTGAGTGTGTTGTGGGTGTATGAGTGTGAGTGTTATTTGGGAGTGTGAGTGTGTTTTGTGTGTGTGTGAGTGTGTTTTGGGTGTGTGAGTGTGTGATTTTGGGAGTGTGAGTGTGTTTTGGGTGTGTGAGTGTGAGTGTGTTTTGTGAGTGTGAGTGTGTTTTGGGAGTGTGAGTGCGTTTTGGCTGCGTGAGTGTGTGTGTTTTGGATGTGTGAGTGTGACTGTGTTTTGAGTGTGTGAGTGTGTTTTGAGTGTGTGGGTAAGAGTGTGTTTGAGTGTGTGAGTGTGAGTGCATTTTCAGTGTGTGAGTTTGTTTTTAGAGTGAGTGTGAGTGTGTTTTGAGTGTGTGAGTGTGTTTTGGGTGTGTGAATGTGTTTTGAGTGTGTGAGTGTGATTTAAGTGTGTGAGTGACTTTTGAGTGTGTGAGTGTGAGTGTGTTTTGCGTGTGTGAGCGTGTGTAGAGTGTGTGAGTGTGAGTGTGTTTTGAGTGTGTGAGTGTGTTTTGAGTGTGTGAGTGTGTTTTGGGTGTGTGTGTTTTGGGTGTGTGTGTTTTGGATGTGTGAGTGTGAGTGTGTTTTGAGTGTGTGAGCGTTTGTAGAAAGTGTGAGTGTGTTTTGGGAGTGTGAGTGTGTTTGGGGAGTGTGAGTGTGTTTTGGCTGTATGAGTGAGTGTTTTTTTGGGAGTGTGTTTGGGGAGTGTGAGTTTGTTTTGGCTGTGTGAGTGTGTGTTTTTTTGGAGTGTGAGTGTGAGTGTGTTTTGGGAGTGTGAGTGTGTTTGGGGAGTGTGTGTGTGTTTTGGGTGTGTGAGTGTGAGTGTGTTTTGGGTGTGTGAGTGTGTTTTGGCTGTGTGAGTGAGTGTTTTTTTGGGAGTGAGTGTGAGTGTCTTTTGGGTGTGTGAGTGTGTTTTGGCTGTGTGAGTGAGTGTTTTTTTGGGAGTGTGAGTGTGAGTGTGTTTTGGGTGTGTGAGTGTGTTTTGGCTGTGTGAGTGAGTGTTTTTTTGGGAGTGTGAGTGTGAGTGTGTTTTGGGTGTGTGAGTGTGTTTTGGCTGTGTGAGTGAGTGTTTTTTTGGGAGTGTGAGTGTGTTTTGGGTGTGTGAGTGTGTTTTGGCTGTGTGAGTGAGTGTTTTTTTGGGAGTGTGATTGTGAGTGTGTTTTGGGTGTGTGAGTGTATTTTGGCTGTGTGAGTGAGTGTTTTTTTGGGAGTGTGATTGTGAGTGTGTTTTGGGTGTGTGAGTGTATTTTGGCTGTGTGAGTGAGTGTTTTTTTGGGAGTGTGAGTGTGTGTGTGTTTTGGGTGTGTGAGTGTGTTTTGGCTGTGTGAGTGAGTGTTTTTTTGGGAGTGTGAGTGTGTGTGTGTTTTGGGTGTGTGAGTGTGTTTTGGCTGTGTGAGTGAGTGTTTTTTGGGAGTGTGAGTGTGAGTGTGTTTTGGGTGTGTGAGTGTGAGTGTGTTTTGGGTGTGTGAGTGTGAGTGTGTTTTGGGTGTGTGAGTGAGTGTTTTTTTGGGAGTGTGAGTGTGAGTGTGTTTTGGCTGTGTGAGTGAGTGTTTTTTTGGGAGTGTGAGTGTGTGTGTGTTTTGGGTGTTTGAGTGTGTTTTGGCTGTGTGAGTGAGTGTTTTTTTGGGAGTGTGAGTGTGAGTGTGTTTTGGGTGTGTGAGTGTGAGTGTGTTTTGGGTGTGTGAGTGTGAGTGTGTTTCTGATCAGGTAAATTACAATAGCACAGTTAAAGATGTTGATATCACCCTGGTGTTTCGAAGTGACAGAGAGAAATGATTTAAGTTGAAGGAGACAGTCTGATCTCCAGAGCCATGGATTTGACTTTCTGTTTGTGGTTAGAGAGGATTAAAGCAGATGTCAGACCTGACTAAATCCAGGAATGCATCCACTGAATGCACTTCTTCAATCTTTCCCTCACGGTGCATCTTCTCCTTGCCTCCTCCTCCAGGGTGGATGATCAACACCATAATGATTCCAGTTATCACGGCCAGCACTGTGGTAGTTGTATAGTAAATCACTGCTCGAATACCCATTTTACCAGAGGCCTTGCTGTCCAGGGAAGCCATACCTGTCACATTGAACAATTCAGACCATTATTGTGTGCGTGAGCAACAGTCAGAGAAACAGGAGGGAAAACATTACGAGCAATACCAATTTAGTAAACCAACAATTTACATTTAACTAGCATCTATAACAACAACAACTTATATTTATAGAGCACCTTTAACATAACATTCCAACTGCTTCACAGGAGCATTAAAGAACAAAATATGACACCAAGCCACAAAACGAGATATTAGGTCAGCTAACTAAAAGCTTGGTCAAAGAGGTGGGTTTGAGGAGTCTCTTAGAGGAGGAAAGTGAGGTGCTGAGACAGCAAGGTGTAGCGAGGGTATCCTAGAGCTTGAGGCCCAGGCAACTGGAAGGGCAGCCACTAATGGTGGAGCAATTAAAATCAGGAATGCTCAAGAGGGAGAGTGTAGTGTAGTGGTAATGTCACTGGACTAGTAATCCAGAGGTCCAGGCTAATATCCTGGGGATACAAGTTCAGAACCCACCATGATCTGGTCTGACCTGGTCTGGCCTACATGTGACTCCAGACCCAGAGCAATGCAGTTGACTCTTAAATGCCCTCTGAAATGGCCCAGCAAGCCAATCAGTTGTATCAAACTGCTACGAAGTCAATAAAAAGGAATGAAACCGGACAGACCACCCGACATCGACCTAGGCACCGGAAACGACAACGGCAAACCCAGTCCTGTCGAACCTGCAAAGTCCTCCTTACTAACATCTGGGGGCTTGTGCCAAAGTTGGGAGAGCTGTCCCACAGACTAGTCAAGCAACAGCCTGACATAGTCATACTCAAGGAATCATACCTTACAGACAATGTCCCAGACACCACCATCACCATCCCCGGGTATGTCCTGTCCCACCGGCAGGACAGACCCACCAGAGGTGGTGGCACAGTGGTCTACAGTTGGGAGGGAATTGCCCTGGGAGTCCTCAACATTGACTCCGGACCCCATGAAGTCTCATGGCATCAGGTCAAACATGGTCAAGGTAACCTCCTGCTGATTATCACCTACTGCCCTTCCTCAGCTGATGGTGGCACTGAGGGTGGCAAGGGAACAAAATGTACTTTGGATGGGGGACTTCAATGTCCATCACCAAGAGTGGCTCGGTAGCACCACTACTGACTGAGCTGGCCGAGTCCTAAAGGACATAGCTGCTAGACTGGGTATGCGGCAGGTGGTGGGGGAACCAACACGAGGGAAAATCATACTTGACCTCATCCTCACCAATCTGCCTGCCACAGATGCATCTGTCCATGACAGTATTGGTAGGAGTGACCACCGCACAGTCCTTGTGGAGATGAAGTCCCGCCTTCACATTGAGGATACCCTCCATCGTGTTGTGTGGCACTATCACCGTGCTAAATGGGATAGATTTTGAACTGATCTAGCAATGCAAAACTGGGCATCCATGAGGCGCTGTGGGCCATCAGCAGCAGCAGAACTGTATTCAACCACAATCTGTAACCTCATGGCCCGGCATATCCCCCACTCTACCATTACCATCAACCAGGAGACCAACCGTGGTTCAATGAAGAGTGCAGGAGGGCACGCCAGGAGCAGCACCAGGCATACCTCAAAATGAGGGGTCAACCTGGTGAAGCTACAACCCAGAACTACTTGCATGCCAAACTGCGTAAGCAGCATGTGATAGACAGAGCTAAGTGATCCCATAACCAACGGATCAGATCTAAGCTCTGCAGTCCTGCCACATCCAGCCGTGAATGGTGGTGGACAATTAAACAACTAACTGGAGGAGGTGGCTCCACAAATATCCCCATCCTCAATGATGGGGGAGCCCAGCACATCAGTATGAAAGATAAAGCTGAAGCATTTGCAACAATCTTCAGCCAGAAGTGCTCAGTGGATGATACATCTTGGCCTCCTCCTGAAGTCCCCAGCATCACAGATACCAGACTTCAGCCAATTCGATTCACTCCGCGTGATATCAAGAAACGACTGAAGGCATTGGATACTGCAAAAGCTATGGGCCCTGACAATATTCCGGCAATAGTACTTGCCGCACCCCTAGCCAAGCTGTTACACTACATAACCATTTACAGAGCCTGCAATCAGTGCATCAATAATACATAACCAGTTACAGAGCCTGTAATCAGTGCATCAATGATACATAACCAGTTACAGAGCCTGTAATCAGTGCATCAATAATACATAACCGGTTAAAGGGCCTGTAATCAGTGCATCAATAATACATAACCGGTTACAGAGCCTGTAATCAGTGCATCAACAATACATAACCGGTTAAAGGGCCTGTAATCAGTGCATCAATAATACATAACCGGTTACAGGGCCTGTAATCAGTGCATCAATAATACATAACCGATTACAGAGCCTGTAATCAGTGCATAAATAATACATAACCGGTTAAAGGGCCTGTAATCAGGGCATCAATAATACATAACCGGTTACAGGGCCTGTAATCAGTGCATCAATAATACATAACCGGTTACAGGGCCTGTAATCAGTGCATCAATAATACATAACCGGTTAAAGGGCCTGTAATCAGTGCATCAATAATACATAACCGGTTACAGAGCCTGTAATCAGTGCATCAATAATACATAACCGGTTACAGAGCCTGTAATCAGTGCATCAATAATACATAACCAGTTACAGAGCCTGTAATCAGTGCATCAATAATACATAACCGGTTAAAGGGCCTGTAATCAGTGCATCAATAATACATAACCGGTTACAGGGCCTGTAATCAGTGCATCAATAATACATAACCGGTTACAGGGCCTGTAATCAGTGCATCAATAATACATAACCGGTTAAAGGGCCAGTAATCAGTGCATCAATAATACATAACCGGTTACAGAGCCTGCAAAAAGTGCATCAATAATACATAACCAGTTACAGAGCCTGTAATCAGTGCATCAATAATACATAACCAGATACAGAGCCTCTAATCAGTGCATCAATAATACATAACCAGTTACAGAGCCTGTAATCAGTGCATCAATAATACATAACCGGTTAAAGGGCCTGTAATCAGTGCATCAATAATACATAACCGGTTACAGAGCCTGTAATCAGTGCATCAATAATACATAACCGGTTAAAGGACCTGCAATCAGTGCATCAATAATACATAACCGGTTACAGGGCCTGTAATCAGTGCATCAATAATACATAAACGGTTAAAGGGCCTGTAATCAGTGCATCAATAATACATAACCGGTTACAGGGCCTGTAATCAGTGCATCAATAATACATAACCGGTTACAGGGCCTGTAATCAGTGCATCAATAATACATAACCGGTTACAGAGCCTGTATTCAGTGCATCAATGATACATAACCGTTTACAGAGCCGGTAATCAGTGCATCCATAATATATAAGAGGTTACAGGGCCTGTAATCAGTGCATCAATAATATATAAGCGGTTATAGGGCCTGTAATCAGTGCATCAATAATACATAACCGGTTACAGGGCCTGTAATCAGTGCATCAATAATACATAACCGGTTACAGGGCCTGTAATCAGTGCATCAATGATACATAACCGGTTACAGAGCCTGTAATCAGTGCATCAATGATACATAACCGGTTACAGAGCCTGTAATCAGTGCATCAACAATACATAAACGGTTACAGAGCCTGTATTCAGAGCATCAATGATACATAACCGTTTACAGAGCCTGTAATCAGTGCATCAAGAACATATAAGGGGTTACAGGGCCTGGAATCAGTGCATCAATAATATATAATATAAGCGGTTACAAACCTTTAATCAGTGCATCAATAGTACATAACCGGTTAAAGGGCCTGTAATCAGTGCATCAATAATACATAACCAGTTACAGGGCCTGTAATCAGTGCATCAATAATACATAACCGGTTACAGAGCCTGTATTCAGTGCATCAATAATACATAACCGGTTACAGGGCCTGTAATCAGTGCATCAATGATATATAAGGTGTTACAGGGCCTGTAATCAGTGCATCAACAATACATAACCGGTTAAAGGGCCTGTAATCAGTGCAACAATAATACATAACCCGTTACAGGGCCTGTAATCAGTGCATCAATAATACATAACTGGTTACAGGGCCTGTAATCAGTGCATCAATGACACATAACCAGATACAGAGCCTGTAATCAGTGCATCAATAATACATAACCGGTTAAAGGGCCTGTAATCAGTGCATCAATAATACATAACCAGCTACATGGCCTGTAATCAGTGCATCAATAATACATAAACGGTTAAAGGGCCTGTAATCAGTGCATCAATAATACATAACCGGTTAAAGGGCCTGTAATCAGTGCATCAATAATACATAACCGGTTACAGGGCCTGTAATCAGTGCATCAATAATGCATAACCGGTTAAAGGGCCTGTAATCTGTGCATCAATAATACATAACCGGTTACAGAGCCTGTAATCAGTGCATCAATGATACATAACCGGTTACAGAGCCTGTAATCAGTGCATCAAGAACATATAAGGGGTTACAGGGCCTGGAATCAGTGCATCAATAATATATAATATAAGCGGTTACAAACCTTTAATCAGTGCATCAATAGTACATAACCGGTTAAAGGGCCTGTAATCAGTGCATCAATAATACATAACCAGTTACAGGGCCTGTAATCAGTGCATCAATAATACATAACCGGTTACAGAGCCTGTATTCAGTGCATCAATAATACATAACCGGTTACAGGGCCTGTAATCAGTGCATCAATGATATATAAGGTGTTACAGGGCCTGTAATCAGTGCATCAACAATACATAACCGGTTAAAGGGCCTGTAATCAGTGCAACGATAATACATAACCCGTTACAGGGCCTGTAATCAGTGCATCAATAATACATAACTGGTTACAGGGCCTGTAATCAGTGCATCAATGACACATAACCAGATACAGAGCCTGTAATCAGTGCATCAATAATACATAACTGGTTACAGGGCCTGTAATCAGTGCATCAATGACACATAACCAGCTACATGGCCTGTAATCAGTGCATCAATAATACATAAACGGTTAAAGGGCCTGTAATCAGTGCATCAATAATACATAACCGGTTAGAGGGCCTGTAATCAGTGCATCAATAATGCATAACCGGTTAAAGGGCCTGCAATCTGTGCATCAATAATACATAACCGGTTACAGAGCCTGTAATCAGTGCATCAATAATACATAACCGGTTACAGAGCCTGTAATCATTGCATCAATAATATATAACCGTTTACAGAGCCTCTAATCATTGCATCAGTAATACATAACCGGTTACAGAGCCAGTATTCAGTGCATCAATAATACATAACCGGTTACAGAGCCTGCATTCAGTGCATCAATGATACATAACCATTTACAGAGTCTGTAATCAGTGCATCAATGATACATAACCGGTTACAGAGCCTGGAATCAGTGCATCAATAATACATAACGGGTTACAGAGCCTGTAATCAGTGTATCAATAATACATAACCATTTACAGAGCCTGTAATCAGTGCATCAATGATACAAAACCGGTTACAGAGCCTGTAATCAGTGCATCAATAATACATAACCGGTTACAGAGCCTGTAATCAGTGCATCAATAATAAATAAGTGGTTATAGAGCATGTAATCAGTGTATCAAGAATACAGAACCGGTTACAGAGCCTGTAATCAGTGCATCAATAATATATAAGAGGTTACAGGGCCTGTAATCAGTGCATCAATAATATATAAGCGGTTATAGGGCCTGTAATCAGTGCATCAATAATACATAACCGGTTACAGGGCCTGTAATCAGTGCATCAATAATACACAACCGGTTACAGAGCCTGTAATCAGTGCATCAATGATACATAACCGGTTACAGAGCCTGTAATCAGTGCATCAACAATACATAAACGGTTACAGAGCCTGTATTCAGAGCATCAATGATACATAACCGTTTACAGAGCCTGTAATCAGTGCATCAATAACATATAAGGGGTTACAGGGCCTGGAATCAGTGCATCAATAATATATAAGCGGTTACAAACCTTTAATCAGTGCATCAATAATACATAACCGGTTACAGAGCCTGTATTCAGTGCATCAATAATACATAACCGGTTACAGGGCCTGTAATCAGTGCATCAATGATATATAAGGTGTTACAGGGCCTGTAATCAGTGCATCAACAATACATAACCGGTTAAAGGGCCTGTAATCAGTGCAACAATAATACATAACCCGTTACAGGGCCTGTAATCAGTGCATCAATAATACATAACTGGTTACAGGGCCTGTAATCAGTGCATCAATAATACATAAACGGTTAAAGGGCCTGTAATCAGTGCAACAATAATACATAACCCGTTACAGGGCCTGTAATCAGTGCATCAATAATACATAACCCGTTACAGGGCCTGTAATCAGTGCATCAATGATACATAACCAGATACAGAGCCTGTAATCAGTGCATCAATAATACATAAACGGTTAAAGGGCCTGTAATCAGTGCAACAATAATACATAACCGGTTAAAGGGCCTGTAATCAGTGCAACAATAATACATAACCCGTTACAGGGCCTGTAATCAGTGCATCAATAATACATAACCCGTTACAGGGCCTGTAATCAGTGCATCAATGATACATAACCAGATACAGAGCCTGTAATCAGTGCATCAATAATACATAAACGGTTAAAGGGCCTGTAATCAGTGCATCAATAATACATAACCGGTTAAACCGCCTATAATCACTGCATCAATAATTTCTTTTGGGCCTCCTTATCTCGAGAGACAATGGATACGCGCCTGGAGGTGGTCAGTGGTTTGTGAAGCAGCGCCTGGAGTGGCTATAAAGGCCAATTCTGGAGTGACAGGCTCTTCCACAGGTGCTGCAGAGAAATTTGTTTGTTGGGGCTGTTGCACAGTTGGCTCTCCCCTTGCGCCTCTGTCTTTTTTCCTGCCAACTACTAAGTCTCTTCGACTCGCCACAATTTAGCCCTGTCTTTATGGCTGCCCGCCAGCTCTGGCGAATGCTGGCAACTGACTCCCACGACTTGTGATCAATGTCACACGATTTCATGTCGCGTTTGCAGACGTCTTTATAACGGAGACATGGACGGCCGGTGGGTCTGATACCAGTGGCGAGCTCGCTGTACAATGTGTCTTTGGGGATCCTGCCATCTTCCATGCGGCTCACATGGCCAAGCCATCTCAAGCGCCGCTGACTCAGTAGTGTGTATAAGCTGGGGATGTTGGCCGCTTCAAGGACTTCTGTGTTGGAGATATAGTCCTGCCACCTGATGCCAAGTATTCTCCGAAGGCAGCGAAGATGGAATGAATTGAGACGTCGCTCTTGGCTGGCATACGTTGTCCAGGCCTCGCTGCCGTAGAGCAAGGTACTGAGGACACAGGCCTGATACACTCGCACTTTTGTGTTCCGTGTCAGTGCGCCATTTTCCCACACTCTCTTGGCCAGTCTGAACATAGCAGTGGAAGCCTTACCCATGCGCTTGTTGATTTCTGCATCTAGAGACAGGTTACTGGTGATAGTTGAGCCTAGGTAGGTGAACTCTTGAACCACTTCCAGAGCGTGGTCGCCAATATTGATGGATGGAGCATTTCTGACATCCTGCCCCATGATGTTCGTTTTCTTGAGGCTGATGGTTAGGCCAAATTCATTGCAGGCAGACGCAAACCTGTCGATGAGACTCTGCAGGCATTCTTCAGTGTGAGATGTTAAAGCAGCATCGTCAGCAAAGAGGAGTTCTCTGATGAGGACTTTCCGTACTTTGGACTTCGCTCTTAGACGGGCAAGGTTTAACAACCTGCCCCCTGATCTTGTGTGGAGGAAAATTCCTTCTTCAGAGGATTTGAACGCATGTGAAAGCAGCAGGGAGAAGAAAATCCCAAAAAGTGTGGGTGCGAGAACACAGCCCTGTTTCACACCACTCAGGATAGGAAAGGGCTCTGATGAGGAGCCACCATGTTGAATTGTGCCTTTCATATTGTCATGGAATGAGGTGATGATACTTAGTAGCTTTGGTGGACATCCGATCTTTTCTAGTAGTCTGAAGAGACCACGTCTGCTGACGAGGTCAAAGGCTTTGGTGAGATCAATGAAAGCAATGTAGAGGGGCATCTGTTGTTCACGGCATTTCTCCTGTATCTGACGAAGGGAGAACAGCATGTCAATAGTCGATCTCTCTGCACGAAAGCCACACTGTGCCTCAGGGTAGACGCGCTCGGCCAGCTTCTGGAGCCTGTTCAGAGCGACTCGAGCAAAGACTTTCCCCACTATGCTGAGCAGGGAGATTCCACGGTAGTTGTTGCAGTCACCGCGGTCACCTTTGTTTTTATAGAGGGTGATGATGTTGGCATCGCGCATGTCCTGGGGTACTGCTCCCTCGTCCCAGCACAGGCATAGCAGTTCATGTAGTGCTGAGAGTATAGCAGGCTTGGCACTCTTGATTATTTCAGGGGTAATGCTGTCCTTCCCAGGGGCTTTTCCGCTGGCTAGGGAATCAATGGCATCACTGAGTTCCGATTTGGTTGGCTGTATGTCCAGCTCATCCATGACTGGTAGAGGCTGGGCTGCATTGAGGGCAGTCTCAGTGACAGCATTCTCCCTGGAGTACAGTTCTAGGTAGTGCTCAACCCAGCGGTCCATCTGTTTGCGTTGGTCAGTGATTATGTCCCCCGATTTAGATTTGAGGGGGGTGATCTTCTTGATGGTTGGCCCAAGAGCTCTCTTCATGCCATCATACATTCCTCTGATGTTTCCGGTGTCTGAGGCCAGCTGAATATGACTGCATAGGTGTTGCCAGTAGTCGTTTGCGCAACGCCTAGCTGTTCTTTGTGCAGTACTTCTGGCTGCTTTAAGTGCTGCGGATGTTAAATCGCTGGGGGCTTTCTTGTAGTTCAAAAGTGCAATGCGCTTAGCGGCTATGACAGGTTCCAGCTCTTCATTATGAGATTGAAACCAGTCTGCATTTCTCTTCGCACTTTTGCCGTAGGTGGTCAAAGCTGACTCATAGATGGCGTCTCTGATGTGGGCCCACTTGGTCTCAGCATCCCCTGTGGGAGTGTTTTGAAGGGCTGTTACAAGTGAATTTAGAAATTTTTGTAACAGCTGTGGGTGAGAAATTCTGCTCGTGTTGATGCGCGGGTGGCCCTTCTGCTTGGAATGATGCAACTTCTTTGGTCTGAGTCTAACCTTGCTGCACACCAGGGAGTGGTCGGTGTCGCAGTCCGCACTGTGGAAGCTGCATGTGATTTGAACACTGTTTAAGGCGGCTCGCCTTGTGACAATGAGGTCTAGCTGGTGCCAACGACGCTGCTTTTTCAAGATGGCTCCTGGGCTGGAAGCTCCCTAGGAAGCTCCCTTGCTGTTCAACTCTATCCATGGCCATCTGCTCCCATCCCTAACGTTTTCTCCCCCAATCTACCCTCTTAAACTGTTTAAATTCCCCTGGCTCTTTAAATCAGTTCATTTTAGCCCTATCTAAAAGTTAACAGTTAGTTTAGTGTATGTTACCTGGGCCCACTGCCCTCCCCCAGCCACACCTGCTCTTTGTTTTCTCAATGAAATTGATCCGGATGAAATTGACGAGCACAGCTGCCGATACTTTAATCTCCGATCCTGCTGTCTTCACAGTCCAGAGTGTCTGCAGCCACGGCATGCGGTAAGTCCATTGAGGTGAAGAAGGAGCTGCGGGACCCGAGAGAAGTCCTGTGAAAAGGTGCCCCGAACACCCAAAACATCCACGAACGGCCCCCCCGGCCGCAACTTCAAAGCGCCCGCGGGAGATGGCTCGGAGAGCATCTGCAGCGCACTGTCGGCAATCAATAATACATAACCGGTTACAGAGCCTGTAATCAGTGCATCAATAATACATAACCGGTTAAAGGGCCTGTAATCTGTGCAACAATAATATATAACCGGTTACAGAGCCTGTAATCAGTGCATCAATGATACATAAACGGTTACAGAGCCTGTAATCAGTGCATCAATGATACATAACCGGTTACAGAGCCTGTAATCAGTGCATCAATAATACATAACCGGTTACAGAGCCTGTAATCAGTGCATCAATAATACATAACCGGTTACAGAGCCTGTAATCATTGCATCAATAATATATAACCGTTTACAGAGCCTGTAATCATTGCATCAATAATATATAACCGTTTACAGAGCCTCTAATCATTGCATCAATAATACATAACCGTTTACAGAGCCTGTAATCATTGCATCAATAATATATAACCGTTTACAGAGCCTGTAATCAGTGCATCAATAATACATAACCGGTTACAGAGCCTCTAATCAGTGCATCAATAATACATAACCGGTTACAGAGCCTGTAATCATTGCATCAATAATATATAACCGTTTACAGAGCCTCTAATCATTGCATCAGTAATACATAACCGGTTACAGAGCCAGTATTCAGTGCATCAATAATACATCACCGGTTACAGAGCCTGCATTCAGTGCATCAATGATACATAACAAAGAACAAAGACAAGAAACAAAGATAATTACAGCACAGGAACAGGCCCTTCGGCCCTCCAAGCCTGCGCCGATCCAGATCCTCTCTCTAAACATGTCGCCTATTTTCTAAGCTTCTGTATCTCTTTTCTTCCTGCCCATTCATGTATCTGTCTAGATACATCTTAAAAGACTCCATCGTACCCGCATCTACCACCTCCGCTGGCAATGCGTTCCAGGTGCCCACCACCCTCTGCGTAAAGAACTTTCCACGCATATCCCCCCTAAACTTTTCCCCTTTCACTTTGAACTCGTGACCTCTAGTAATTGAATCCCCCACTCTGGGAAAAAGCTTCTTGCTATCCACTCTGTCTATACCTCTCATGATTTTGTACACCTCAATCAGGTCCCCCCTCAACCTCCGTCTTTCTAATGAAAATAATCCTAATCTACTCAACCTCTCTTCATAGCTAGCGCCCTCCATACCAGGCAACATCCTGGTGAACCTCCTCTGCACCCTTTCCAAAGCATCCACATCCTTTTGATAATGTGGCGACCAGAACTGTACGCAGTATTCCAAATGTGGCCGAACCAAAGTCCTATACAACTATAACATGACCTGCCAACTCTTGTACTCAATGCCCCGTCCGATGAAGGAAAGCATGCCGTATGCCTTCTTGACCACTCTATTTACCTGCGTTGCCACCTTCAGGGAACAGTGGACCTGAACACCCAAATCTCTCTGGACATCAATTTTCCCCAGGACTTTTCCATTTACTGTATAGTTCACTCTTGAATTGGATCTTCCAAAATGCATCACCTCGCATTTGCCCTGATTGAACTCCATCTGCCATTTCTCTGCCCAACTCTCCAATCTATCTATATTCTGCTGTATTCTCTGACAGTCCCCTTCACTATCTGCTACTCCACCAATCTTAGTGTCGTCTGCAAATTTGCTAATCAGACCTCCTATACTTTCCTCCAAATCATTAATGTATATCACAAACAACAGTGGTCCCAGCACGGATCCCTGTGGAACACCACTGGTCACACGTCTCCATTTTGAGAAACTCCCTTCTACTGCTATTCTCTGTCTCCTGTTGCCCAGCCAGTTCTTTATCCATCTAGCTAGTACACCTTGGACCCCAAGCGCCTTCACTTTCTACATCAGCCTGCCATGGGGAACCTTATCAAACACCTTACTGAAGTCCATGTATATGACATCGACAGCCCTTCCCTCATCAATCAACTTTGTCACTTCCTCAAAGAATTCTATTAAGTTGGTAAGACATGACCTTCCCTGCACAAAACCATGTTGCCTATCACTGATGAGCCCATTTTCTTCCAAATGGGAATAGATCCTATCCCTCAGTATCTTCTCCAGCAGCTTCCCTACCACTGACGTCAGGCTCACCCGTCTATAATTACCTGGATTATCCCTGCTACCCTTCTTAAACAAGGGGACAACATTAGCAATTCTCCAGTCCTCCGGGACCTCACCCGTGTTTAAGGATGCTGCAAAGATATCTGTTAAGGCCCCAGCTATTTCCTCTCTCGCTTCCCTCAGTAACCTGGGATAGATCCCATCCGGACCTGGGGACTTGTCCACCTTAATGCCCTTTAGAATACCCAACACTTCCTCCCTCCTTATGCCGACTTGACCTAGAGTAATCAAACATCTGTTCCTAACCTCAACATCCGTCATGTCCCTCTCCTCGGTGAATACCGATGCAAAGTACTCGTTTAGAATCTCACCCATTTTCTCTGAGTCCAAGCATAACATTCCTCCTTTGTCCTTTAGTGGGCCAATCCTTTCTCTAGTTACCCTCTTTCTCCTTATATATGAATAAACGGCTTTGGGATTTTCCTTAACCCTGTTTGCTAAAGATATTTCATGACCCATTTTGGCCCTCTTAATTCCTCGTTTCAGATTGGTCCTACATTCCCGATATTCTTTCAAAGCTTCGTCTTTCATCAGCCGCCTAGACCTTATGTATGCTTCCTTTTTCCTCTTAGCTAGTCTCACAATTTCACCTGTCATCCATGGTTCCCTAATCTTGCCATTTCTATCCCTCATTTTCACAGGAACATGTCTCTCCTGCACGCTAATCAACCTCTCTTTAAAAGCCTCCCACATATCACATGTGGATTTACCTTCAAACAGCTGTTCCCAATCTACATTTCCCAGCTCATGCCGAATTTTGGTATAGTTGGCCTTCCCCCAATTTAGCACTCTTCCTTTAGGACCACTCTCGTCTTTGTCCATGAGTATTTTAAAGCTTACGGAATTGTGATCACTATTCCCAAAGTAGTCCCCTACTGAAACTTCAACAACCTGGCCGGGCTCATTCCCCAACACCAGGTCCAGTATGGCCCCTTCCCGAGTTGGACTATTTACATACTGCTCTAGAAAACCCTCCTGGATGCTCCTTACAAATTCTGCTCCATCTGGACCTCTAACATTAAGCGAATCCCAGTCAATGTTGGGAAAATTAAAATCTCCTATCACCACCACCCTGTTGCTCCTACATCTTTCCATAATCTGTTTACATATTTGTACCTCTATCTCACGCTCGCTGTTGGGAGGCCTGTAGTACAGCCCCAACATTGTTACCGCACCCTTCCTATTTCTGAGTTCTGCCCATATTGCCTCACTGCTCGAGTCCTCCATAGTGCCCTCCTTCAGCACAGCTGTGATATCCTCTTTGACCAGTAATGCAACTCCTCCACCCCTTTTACCTCCCTCTCTATCCCGCCTGAAGCATCGATATCCTGGGATATTTAGTTGCCAATCATGCCCTTCCCTCAACCAAGTCTCAGTAATAGCAATAACATCATACTCCCAGGTACTAATCCAAGCCCTAAGTTCATCTGCCTTACCAACTACACTTCTTGCATTAAAACAAATGCACCTCAGACCACCAGTCCCTTTATATTCATCATCTGCTCCCTGCCTGCTCTTCCCCTTAGTCACACTGACTTCATTTTCTAGTTTCTTACAGGCTTTTGTTACTACCTCCTCACTGTCAACTGACCTCAATTGGTTCCCATCCCCCTGCCACATTAGTTTAAACCCTCCCCAACAGCGTTAGCAAAAGCTCCTCCAAGGACATTGGTTCCAGTCCGGCCCAGGTGTAGACCGTCCAATTTGTAATAGTCCCACCTCCCCCAGAACCGGTCCCAATGTCCCAAAAATCTGAACCCCTCCTTCCTGCACCATCTCTCAAGCCACGCATTCATCCTGACTATTCTTTCATTTTTACTCTGACTATCACGTGGCACTGGTAGTAATCCTGAGATTAGTAATCAGTGTATCAATAATACATAACCATTTACAGAGCCTGTAATCAGTGCATCAATGATACATAACCGGTTACAGAGCCTGGAATCAGTGCATCAATAATACATAAACGGTTACAGAGCCTGTAATCAGTGCATCAATAATACATAACGGGTTACAGAGCCTGTAATCAGTGTATCAATAATACATAACCATTTACAGAGCCTGTAATCAGTGCATCAATGATACATAACCGGTTACAGAGCCTGTAATCAGTGCATCAATAATACATAACCGGTTACAGAGCTTGTAATCAGTGCATCAATAATAAATAAGTGGTTATAGAGCCTGTAATCAGTGCATCAATAATACATAACCGGTTACAGAGCCTGTAATCAGTGTATCAAGAATACAGAACCGGTTATAGAGCCTGTAATCAGTGCCTCAATAATTGATAACCGGTTACAGAGCCTGTAATCAGTGTATCAATAATACATACCATTTACAGAGCCTTTAATCAGTGCATCAATGATACATAACCGGTTACAGAGCCTGTAATCAGTGCACCAATAATACATAACCAGTTACAGAGCCTGTAATCAGTGCATCAATAATACATAACCGGTTACAGAGCCTGTAATCAGTGCATCAATAATACATAACTGGTTACACAGACTGTAATCAGAGCATCAATGATACATAACCGGTTACAGAGCCTGTAATCAGTGCATCAATAATACATAAACGGTTACAGAGACTGTAATCAGTGCATCAATAATACATAACCGGTTACAGAGCCTGTAATCCCTGCATCAATAATATATAAACGGTTACAGAGCCTGTATTCAGTGCATCAATGATACATAACCGTTTAGAGAGCCTGTAATCCGTGCATCAATGATACATAACCGGTTACTGAGCCTGTAATCAGTGCATCAAAAATTCATAACCGGTTACAGAGTCTGTAATCAGTATATCAACAATACATAACCGGTTACAGAGCCTGTAATCAGTGTATCAATGATACATAACCGGTTACAGAGCCTGTAATCAGTGCACCAATAATACATAACCAGTTACAGAGCCTGTAATCAGTGCATCAATAATACATAACCGGTTACAGAGCCTGTAATCAGTGCATCAATAATACATAACTGGTTACACAGACTGTAATCAGAGCATCAATGATACATAACCGGTTACAGAGCCTGTAATCAGTGCATCAATAATACATAAACGGTTACAGAGACTGTAATCAGTGCATCAATAATACATAACCGGTTCCAGAGCCTGTAATCCCTGCATCAATAATATATAAACGGTTACAGAGCCTGTATTCAGTGCATCAATGATACATAACCGTTTAGAGAGCCTGTAATCCGTGCATCAATGATACATAACCGGTTACTGAGCCTGTAATCAGTGCATCAAAAATTCATAACCGGTTACAGAGTCTGTAATCAGTATATCAACAATACATAACCGGTTACAGAGCCTGTAATCAGTGTATCAATGATACATTACCATTTACAGAGCCTGTAATCAGTGCATCAATGATACATAACCGGTTATAGAGCCTGTAATCAGTGCATCAATAATACATAACCGGTTACAGAACCTCTAATCTCTGCATCAATAATACATAACTGGTTACAGAGCCTGTAATCCGTGCATCAATAATACCTAACCATTTACGGAGCCTGTAATCAGTGCATCAGTGATACATAACCATTTACAGAGCCTGTAATCAGTGCATCAATGATACATAACCGGTTACAGAGCCTGTAATCAGTGCACCAATAATACATCACCAGTTACAGAGCCTGTAATCAGTGCATCAATAATACATAACCGGTTACAGAGCCTGTAATCAGTGCATCAATAATACATAAGCGGTTACAGAGCCTGTATTCAGTGCATCAATAATACATAACCGGTTGCAGAGCCTGCATTCAGTGCATCAATGATACGTAACCGTTTACAGAGCCTGTAATCAGTGCATCAATGATACATAACCGGTTACTGAGCCTGTAATCAGTGCATCAACGATACATAACCGGTTATAGAGCCTGTAATCAGTGCATCAATAATACATAACCGGTTACAGAACCTCTAATCTGTGCATCAATAATACCTAACCATTTACGGAGCCTGTAATCAGTGCATCAGTGATACATAACCATTTACAGAGCCTGTAATCAGTGCATCAATGATACATAACCGGTTACTGAGCCTGTAATCAGTGCATCAATGATATATAAGGTGTTACAGGGCCTGTAATCAGTGCATCAACAATACATAACCGGTTAAAGGGCCTGTAATCAGTGCAACAATAATACATAACCCGTTACAGGGCCTGTAATCAGTGCATCAATAATACATAACTGGTTACAGGGCCTGTAATCAGTGCATCAATGATACATAACCAGATACAGAGCCTGTAATCAGTGCATCAATAATACATAACCGGTTAAAGGGCCTGTAATCAGTGCATCAATAATACATAACCGGCTACATGGCCTGTAATCAGTGCATCAATAATACATAAACGGTTAAAGGGCCTGTAATCAGTGCATCAATAATACATAACCGGTTAAAGGGCCTGTAATCAGTGCATCAATAATACATAACCGGTTACAGGGCCTGTAATCAGTGCATCAATAATAAATAACCGGTTAAAGGGCCTGTAATCTGTGCATCAATAATACATAACCGGTTACAGAGCCTGTAATCAGTGCATCAATGATACATAACCGGTTACAGAGCCTGTAATCAGTGCATCAATAATATATAAACAGTTACGGAGCCTGTAATCATTGCATCAATAATATATAACCGTTTACAGAGCCTCTAATCATTGCATCAGTAATACATAACCGGTTACAGAGCCAGTATTCAGTGCATCAATAATACATAACCGGTTACAGAGCCTGCATTCAGTGCATCAATGATACATAACCATTTACAGAGCCTGTAATCAGTGCATCAATGATACATAACCGGTTACAGAGCCTGGAATCAGTGCATCAATAATACATAAACGGTTACAGAGACTGTAATCAGTGCATCAATAATACATAACGGGTTACAGAGCCTGTAATCAGTGTATCAATGATACATAACCATTTACAGAGCCTGTAATCAGTGCATCAATGATACATAACCGGTTACAGAGCCTGTAATCAGTGCATCAATAATACATAACCGGTTACAGAGCCTGTAATCAGTGCATCAATAATAAATAAGTGGTTATAGAGCCTGTAATCAGTGCATCAATAATACATAACCGGTTACAGAGCCTGTAATCAGTGTCTCAAGCATACAGAACCAGTTACAGAGCCTGTAATCAGTGCCTCAATAATACATACCATTTACGGAGCCTTTAATCAGTGCATCAATGATACATAACCGGTGACAGAGCCTGTAATCAGTGCACCAATAATACATCACCAGTTACAGAGCCTGTAATCAGTGCATCAATAATACATAACCGGTTACACAGACTGTAATCAGAGCATCAATGATACATAACCGGTTACAGAGCCTGTAATCAGTGCATCAATAATACATAACCGGTTACAGAGACTGTAATCAGTGCATCAATAATACATAACCGGTTACAGAGCCTGTAATCCCTGCATCAATAATATATAAACGGTTACAAAGCCTGTATTCAGTGCATCAATGATACATAAAAGTTTAGAGAGCCTGTAATCAGTGCATCAATGATACATAACCGGTTACTGAGCCTGTAATCAGTGCATCAATGATACATAACCGGTTATAGAGCCTGTAATCAGTGCATCAAAAATTCATAACCGGTTACAGAGTCTGTAATCAGTATATCAACAATACATAACCGGTTACAGAGCCTGTAATCAGTGTATCAATGATACATTACCATTTACAGAGCCTGTAATCAGTGCATCAATGATACATAACTGGTTATAGAGCCTGTAATCAGTGCATCAATAATACATAACCGGTTACAGAACCTCTAATCTCTGCATCAATAATACATAACCGGCTACATGGCCTGTAATCAGTGCATCAATAATACATAAACGGTTAAAGGGCCTGTAATCAGTGCATCAATAATACATAACCGGTTAAAGGGCCTGTAATCAGTGCATCAATAATACATAACCGGTTACAGGGCCTGTAATCAGTGCATCAATAATACATAACCGGTTAAAGGGCCTGTAATCTGTGCATCAATAATACATAACCAGTTACAGAGCCTGTAATCAGTGCATCAATGATACATAACCGGTTACAGAGCCTGTAATCAGTGCATCAATAATATATAAACAGTTACGGAGCCTGTAATCATTGCATCAATAATATTTTACCGTTTACAGAGCCTCTAATCATTGCATCAGTAATACATAACCGGTTACAGAGCCAGTATTCAGTGCATCAATAATACATAACCGGTTACAGAGCCTGCATTCAGTGCATCAATGATACATAACCATTTACAGAGCCTGTAATCAGTGCATCAATGATACATAACCGGTTACAGAGCCTGGAATCAGTGCATCAATAATACATAAACGGTTACAGAGACTGTAATCAGTGCATCAATAATGCATAACGGGTTACAGAGCCTGTAATCAGTGTATCAATGATACATAACCATTTACAGAGCCTGTAATCAGTGCATCAATGATACATAACCGGTTACAGAGCCTGTAATCAGTGCATCAATAATACATAACCGGTTACAGAGCCTGTAATCAGTGCATCAATAATAAATAAGTGGTTATAGAGCCTGTAATCAGTGCATCAATAATACATAACCGGTTACAGAGCCTGTAATCAGTGTCTCAAGAATACAGAACCGGTTACAGAGCCTGTAATCAGTGCCTCAATAATACATACCATTTACGGAGCCTTTAATCAGTGCATCAATGATACATAACCGGTGACAGAGCCTGTAATCAGTGCACCAATAATACATCACCAGTTACAGAGCCTGTAATCAGTGCATCAATAATACATAACCGGTTACACAGACTGTAATCAGAGCATCAATGATACATAACCGGTTACAGAGCCTGTAATCAGTGCATCAATAATACATAACCGGTTACAGAGACTGTAATCAGTGCATCAATAATACATAACCGGTTACAGAGCCTGTAATCCCTGCATCAATAATATATAAACGGTTACAAAGCCTGTATTCAGTGCATCAATGATACATAACCGTTTAGAGAGCCTGTAATCAGTGCATCAATGATACATAACCGGTTACTGAGCCTGTAATCAGTGCATCAATGATACATAACCGGTTATAGAGCCTGTAATCAGTGCATCAAAAATTCATAACCGGTTACAGAGTCTGTAATCAGTATATCAACAATACATAACCGGTTACAGAGCCTGTAATCAGTGTATCAATGATACATTACCATTTACAGAGCCTGTAATCAGTGCATCAATGATGCATAACTGGTTATAGAGCCTGTAATCAGTGCATCAATAATACATAACCGGTTACAGAACCTCTAATCTCTGCATCAATAATACATAACTGGTTACAGAGCCTGTAATCCGTGCATCAATAATACCTAACCATTTACGGAGCCTGTAATCAGTGCATCAGTGATACATAACCATTTACAGAGCCTGTAATCAGTGCATCAATAATACATAACCGGTTGTTGAGCCTGCATTCAGTGCATCAATGATACGTAACCGTTTACAGAGCCTGCAATCAGTGCATCAATGATACATAACCGGTTACTGAGCCTGTAATCAGTGCATCAATGATACATAACCGGTTATAGAGCCTGTAATCAGTGCATCAATAATACATAACCGGTTACAGAACCTCTAATCTCTGCATCAATAATACATAACTGGTTACAGAGCCTGTAATCCGTGCATCAATAATACCTAACCATTTACGGAGCCTGTAATCAGTGCATCAGTGATACATAACCATTTACAGAGCCTGTGATCAGTGCATCAATGATACATAACCGGTTACAGAGCCTGTAATCAGTGCATCAATGATACATTACCGCTGACAGAGCCTGTAATCAGTGCATCAATAATACATAACCGGTTACAGAGCCTGTAATCAGTGCATCAATAATACATAACCGGTTACAGAGCCTGTATTCAGTGCATCAATAATACATAACCGGTTGTAGAGCCTGCATTCAGTGCATCAATGATACGTAACCGTTTACAGAGCCTGTAATCAGTGCATCAATGATACATAACCGGTTACTGAGCCTGTAATCAGTGCATCAACGATACATAACCGGTTATAGAGCCTGTAATCAGTGCATCAATAATACATAACCGGTTACAGAACCTCTAATCTGTGCATCAATAATACATAACCGGTTACAGAGCCTGTAATCAGTGCATCAATAATACATAACCGGGCTCACTTCTTTGACCAGGAGTCCTCCCCCCGACCAGCAGACCCATTCACCCGCCTCCAGCAGTCTCCCTCTACCTGGACCCCTCACCCTGGCCTCTTACCCGCTCTTGATCTCTTCATTGAAAACTGTCGGCGAGACATTGGTCGTCTCAATTTCTCTGCCCCCCTCACTCACTCTAACCTGTCCCCATCTGAACTTGAGGCACTCCGTTCTCTCAGGTCTAACCCCGACATGGTCATCAAACCTGCAGACAAGGGTGGTGCTGTTGTTGTATGGCGTACCGACCTCTACCTTGCAGAAGCTCAACGCCAACTCACAGACACCTCTTCCTACCTCCCTCTGGACCATGACCCCACCACCGAACATCAAGCCACCGTCCAAAGGACTGTCACTGACCTCATCTCCTCTGGAGATCTTCCCTCTACAGCTTCCAACCTCATAGTCCCGCAACCCCGGACAGCCCGCTTCTACCTCCATCACAAAATCCACAAACGGGACTGTCCCGGCAGACCCATTGTGTCAGCCTGCTCCTGCCCAACTGAACTTATTTCTTCCTATCTAGACTCTATCTTTTCTCCGCTGGTCCAGTCTCTTCCCACCTACATCCGTGACTCTTCTGACGCCCTACGTCATTTTGACAATTTCCAGTTTCCTGGTCCCAGCCGCCTCCTCTTCACTATGGACGTCCAATCGCTCTACACCTCCATCCCCCACCAGGATGGTTTGAGGGCTCTCCGCTTCTTCCTGGAACAGAGGCCCAACCAGTCCCCATCCACCACCACCCTCCTCCGCCTGGCTGAACTTGTTCTCACATTGAACAACTTCTCCTTCAACTCCACGCACTTCCTTCAAGTGAAAGGTGTCGCTATGGGTACCCGCATGGGTCCTAGTTATGCCTGTCTTTTTGTGGGATATGTCGAGCATTCTTTGTTCCAGTCCTACTCAGGCCCCCTCCCCCAACTCTTTTTCCGGTACATTGATGACTGTATCGGTGCCGTTTCCTGCTCCCGCCCCGAACTAGAAAACTTTATCAACTTTGCTTCCAATTTCCACCCTTCTCTCACCTTTACATGGTCCATCTCTGACACTTCCCTTCCCTTCCTCGACTTCTCTGTCTCCATCTCTGGGGATAGGTTGTCTACCAATATCCATTATAAGCCCACTGACTCCCACAGCTACCTCGACTACACTTCTTCACACCCTACCTCCTGTAAGGACTCCATTCCATTCTCCCAGTTTCTCCGTCTCCGACGCATCTGCTCTGATGATGCTACCTTCCATGACGGTGCTTCTGATATGACCTCCTTTTTCCTCAACCGAGGATTTCCCCCCACTGTGGTTGACAGGGCCCTCAACCGTGTCCGACCCATTCCCCGCACCTCTACCCTCACCCCTTACCCTCCCTCCCAGAACCGTGACAGGGTTCCCCTTGTCCTCACTTTTCATCCCACCAGCCTCCATATACAAAGGATCATCCTCCACCATTTTCGCCACCTCCAGCGTGATGCCACTACCAGTTGCATCTTCCCCTCCCTTCCCCTGTCAGCATTCCGAAGGGATCGTTCCCTCCGCGACACCCTGGTCCACTCCTCCATTACCCCCACCACCTCGTCCCCGTCCCAGGGCACCTTCCCTTGCAATCGCAGGAGGTGTAATACCTGCCCATTTACCTCCTCTCTCCTCACTATCCCAGGCCCCAAACACTCCTTTCAGGTGAAGCAGCGATTTACTTGTACTTCTTTCAATGTAGTATACTGTATTCGCTGCTCACAGTGTGGTCTCCTCTACATTGGGGAGACCAAGCGCAGACTGGGTGACCGCTTTGCGGAACATCTCCGCTCAGTCCGCAAGCAGGACCCTGAGCTTCCGGTTGCTTGCCATTTCAACACTCCCCCCTGCTCTCATGCTTACATCTCTGTCCTGGGATTGCTGCAGTGTTCCAGTGAACATCAACGCAAGCTCGAGGAACAGCATCTCATCTACCGATTAGGCACACTACAGCCTGCCGGACTGAACATTGAGTTCAATAATTTCAGAGCATGACAGCCCCCCACTTTACTTTCATTTTTAGTCATTTTTAGTTATTTTTTCTTCCTTTTTTTTGCATTCCTTTTTACATTTTTTGCATTTATTTCATTTCATCTTAGTTTGTTCAGTTTGCTTACCCACTGTTTTTTTCAGGTTGTTTTTCTTCAGGTTTGCACTTGCTGATGTTCTATATTCAGTATATTCACACCTAATCTGTACTAATGCTTTGTCTTTCAAAACACCATTAACATATTGTTTGCCTTTGCTCCGTGACCTTTTGGTCAGCTATGTGGCCTGGTCCAATCTGCACCTTCTCCTTTGTTATCTCTTGCCCAACCCCCACCTCACTTGTTTATAATCTGTGACTTTTCTAATATTTGTCAGTTCCGAAGAAGGGTCACTGACCCGAAACGTTAACTCTGCTTCTCTTTCCACAGATGCTGCCAGACCTGCTGAATGAATCCAGCATTTCTTGTTTTTGTTTCAGATTTCCAGCATCCGCAGTATTTTGCTTTTACATCAATAATACATAACCGGTTACACAGCCTCTAATCATTGCATCAGTAACACATAACCGGTTACAGAGCCAGTATTCAGTGCATCAATAATACATAACCGGTTACAGAGCCTGCATTCAGTGCATCAATGATACATAACCACTTACTGAGCCTGTAATCAGTGCATCAGAAATTCATAACCGGTTACAGAGTCTGTAATCAGTATATCAACAATACATAACCGGTTACAGAGCCTGTAATCAGTGTATCAATGATACATTACCATTTACAGAGCCTGTAATCAGTGCATCAATGATACATAACCGGTTATAGAGCCTGTAATCAGTGCATCAATAATACATAACCGGTTACAGAACCTCTAATCTCTGCATCAATAATACATAACTGGTTATAGAGCCTGTAATCCGTGCATCAATAATACCTAACCATTTACGGAGCCTGTAATCAGTGCATCAGTGATACATAACCATTCACAGAGCCTGTAATCAGTGCATCAATGATACATAACCGGTTACAGAGCCTGTAATCAGTGCATCAATGATACATTACCGCTGACAGAGCCTGTAATCAGTGCATCAATAATACATAACCGGTTACAGAGCCTGTAATCAGTGCATCAATAATACATAACCGGTTACAGAGCCTGTATTCAGTGCATCAATAATACATAACGGGTTACAGAGCCTGCATTCAGTGCATCAATGATACGTAACCGTTTACAGAGCCTGTAATCAGTGCATCAATGATACATAACCGGTTACTGAGCCTGTAATCAGTGCATCAACGATACATAACCGGTTATAGAGCCTGTAATCAGTGCATCAATAATACATAACCGGTTACAGAACCTCCAATCTGTGCATCAATAACACATAACCGGTTACAGAGCCTGTAATCAGTGCATCAATAATACATAACCGGTTACAGAGCCTCTAATCATTGCTTCAGTAACACATAACCGGTTACAGAGCCAGTATTCAGTGCATCAATAATACATAACCGGTTACAGAGCCTGCATTCAGTGCATCAATGATACATAACCACTTACTGAGCCTGTAATCAGTGCATCAATGATACATAACCGGTTATAGAGCCTGTAATCAGTGCATCAATAATACATAACCGGTTACAGAGCCTGTAATCAGTGTATCAAGAATACAGAACCGGTTACAGAGCCTGTAATCAGTGCCTCAATAATTGATAACCGGTTACAGAGCCATTAATCAGTGCATCAATAATACATACCATTTACAGAGCCTTTAATCAGTGCATCAATGATACATAACCGGTTACAGAGCCTGTAATCAGTGCATCAATGATACATTACCGCTGACAGAGCCTGTAATCAGTGCATCAATAATACATAACCGGTTACAGAGCCTGTAATCAGTGCATCAATAATACATAACCGGTTACAGAGCCTGTATTCAGTGCATCAATAATACATAACGGGTTACAGAGCCTGCATTCAGTGCATCAATGATACGTAACCGTTTACAGAGCCTGTAATCAGTGCATCAATGATACATAACCGGTTACTGAGCCTGTAATCAGTGCATCAACGATACATAACCGGTTATAGAGCCTGTAATCAGTGCATCAATAATACATAACCGGTTACAGAACCTCCAATCTGTGCATCAATAATACATAACCGGTTACAGAGCCTGTAATCAGTGCATCAATAATACATAACCGGTTACAGAGCCTCTAATCATTGCTTCAGTAATACATAACCGGTTACAGAGCCAGTATTCAGTGCATCAATAATACATAACCGGTTACAGAGCCTGCATTCAGTGCATCAATGATACATAACCACTTACTGAGCCTGTAATCAGTGCATCAATGATACATAACCGGTTATAGAGCCTGTAATCAGTGCATCAAAAATACATAACCGGTTACAGAGCCTGTAATCAGTGTATCAAGAATACATAACTGGTTACAGAGCCTGTAATCCGTGCATCAATAATACCTAACCATTTACGGAGCCTGTAATCAGTGCATCAGTGATACATAACCATTCACAGAGCCTGTAATCAGTGCATCAATGATACATAACCGGTTACAGAGCCTGTAATCAGTGCATCAATGATACATTACCGCTGACAGAGCCTGTAATCAGTGCATCAATAATACATAACCGGTTACAGAGCCTGTAATCAGTGCATCAATAATACATAAAAGGTTACAGAGCCTGTATTCAGTGCATCAACAATACATAACGGGTTACAGAGCCTGCATTCAGTGCATCAATGATACGTAACCGTTTACAGAGCCTGTAATCAGTGCATCAATGATACATAACCGGTTCCTGAGCCTGTAATCAGTGCATCAACGATACATAACCGGTTATAGAGCCTGTAATCAGTGCATCAATAATACATAACCGGTTACAGAACCTCCAATCTGTGCATCAATAATACATAACCGGTTACAGAGCCTGTAATCAGTGCATCAATAATACATAACCGGTTACAGAGCCTCTAATCATTGCTTCAGTAATACATAACCGGTTACAGAGCCAGTATTCAGTGCATCAATAATACATAACCGGTTACAGAGCCTGCATTCAGTGCATCAATGATACATAACCACTTACTGAGCCTGTAATCAGTGCATCAATGATACATAACCGGTTACAGAGCCTGTAATCAGTGTATCAAGAATACAGAACCGGTTACAGAGCCTGTAATCAGTGCCTCAATAATTGATAACCGGTTACAGAGCCATTAATCAGTGCATCAATAATACATACCATTTACAGAGCCTTTAATCAGTGCATCAATGATACATAACCGGTTACAGAGCCTGTAATCAGTGCACCAATAATACATAACCAGTTACAGAGCCTGTAATCAGTGCATCAATAATACATAACCGGTTACAGAGCCTGTAATCAGTGCATCAATAATACATAACTGGTTACACAGACTGTAATCAGAGCATCAATGATGCATAACCGGTTACAGAGCCTGTAATCAGTGCATCAATCATACATAACCGGTTACAGAGACTGTAATCAGTACATCAATAATACATAACCGGTTCCAGAGCCTGTAATCCCTGCATCAATAATACATAACCGGTTACAGAGCCTGTAATCAGTGCATCAATAATACATAACCGGTTACAGAGCCTGTAATCCCTGCATCAATAATTTATAAACAGTTACAGAGCCTGTATTCAGTGCATCAATGATACATAACCGTTTACAGAGCCTGTAATCCGTGCATCAATGATACATAACCGGTTACTGAGCCTGTAATCAGTGCATCAATGATACATAACCGGTTATAGAGCCTGTAATCAGTGCATCAAAAATTCATAACCGGTTAAAGAGCCTGTAATCAGTGTATCAATGATACATTACCATTTACAGAGCCTGTAATCAGTGCATCAATGATCCATAACCGGTTATAGAGCCTGTAATCAGTGCATCAATAATACATAATCGGTTAAAGAACCTCTAATCTCTGCATCAATAATACATAACTGGTTACAGAGCCTGTAATCCGTGCATCAATAATACCTAACCATTTACGGAGCCTGTAATCAGTGCATCAGTGATACATAACCATTTACAGAACCTGTAATCAGTGCATCAATGATACATAACCGGTTACAGAGCCTGTAATCAGTGCATCAATGATACATTACCGCTAACAGAGACAGTAATCAGTGCATCAATAATACATAACCGGTTACAGATCTTGTCATCAGTGCATCAATAATACATAACCGGTTACAGAGCCTGTAATCATTGCATCAATAATATATAACCGTTTACAGAGCCTCTAATCATTGCATCAGTAATACATAACCAGTTACAGAGCCAGTATTCAGTGCATCAATAATACATAACCGGTTACAGGGCCTGCATTCAGTGCATCAATGATACATAACCATTTACAGAGCCTGTAATCAGTGCATCAATGATACATAACCGGTTACAGAGCCTGTAATCAGTGCATCAATAATACATAACGGGTGACAGAGCCTGTAATCAGTGTATCAATAATACATAACCATTTACAGAGCCTGTAATCAGTGCATCAATGATACATAACCGGTTACAGAGCCTGTAATCAGTGCATCAATAATACATAACCGGTTACAGAGCCTGTAATCAGTGCATCAATAATAAATAAGTGGTTATAGAGCCTGTAATCAGTGCATCAATAATTGATAACCGGTTACAGAGCCTGTAATCAGTGTAAAATAATACATACCATTTACAGAGCCTTTAATCAGTGCATCAATGATACATAACCGGTTACAGAGCCTGTAATCAGTGCACCAATAATACATAACCAGTTACAGAGCCTGTAATCAGTGCATCAATAATACATAACTGGTTACACAGACTGTAATCAGAGCATCAATGATACATAACCGGTTACAGAGCCTGTAATCAGTGCATCAATAAAACATAACCGGTTGCAGAGACTGTAATCAGTGCATCAATAATACATAACCGGTTACAGAGCCTGCAATCCCTGCATCAATAATATATAAACGGTTACAGAGCCTGTATTCAGTGCATCACTGATACATAACCGTTTAGAGAGCCTGTAATCCGTGCATCAATGATACATAACCGGTTACAGAGCCTGTAATCAGTGCATCAATAATACATAACGGGTGACAGAGCCTGTAATCAGTGTATCAATAATACATAACCATTTACAGAGCCTGTAATCAGTGCATCAATGATACATAACCGGTTACAGAGCCTGTAATCAGTGCATCAATAATACATAACCGGTTACAGAGCCTGTAATCAGTGCATCAATAATAAATAAGTGGTTATAGAGCCTGTAATCAGTGCATCAATAATTGATAACCGGTTACAGAGCCTGTAATCAGTGTAAAATAATACATACCATTTACAGAGCCTTTAATCAGTGCATCAATGATACATAACCGGTTACAGAGCCTGTAATCAGTGCACCAATAATACATAACCAGTTACAGAGCCTGTAATCAGTGCATCAATAATACATAACTGGTTACACAGACTGTAATCAGAGCATCAATGATACATAACCGGTTACAGAGCCTGTAATCAGTGCATCAATAAAACATAACCGGTTGCAGAGACTGTAATCAGTGCATCAATAATACATAACCGGTTACAGAGCCTGCAATCCCTGCATCAATAATATATAAACGGTTACAGAGCCTGTATTCAGTGCATCACTGATACATAACCGTTTAGAGAGCCTGTAATCCGTGCATCAATGATACATAACCGGTTACAGAGCCTGTAATCAGTGCATCAATGATACATAACCGGTTATAGAGCCTGTAATCAGTGCATCAAAAATTCATAACCGGTTACAGAGACTGTAATCAGTATATCAACAATACATCACCGGTTACAGAGCCTGTAATCAGTGTATCAATGATACATAACCGGTTACAGAGCCTGTAATCAGTGCATCAATAATACATAACCGGTTACAGAACCTCTAATCTCTGCATCAATAATACATAACTGGTTACAGAGCCTGTAATCCATGCATCAATAATACCTAACCATTTACGGTGCCTGTAATCAGTGCATCAGTGATACATAACCATTTACAGAGCCTGTAATCAGTGCATCAATGATACATAACCGGTTACAGAGCCTGTAATCAGTGCATCAATGATACATTACCGCTTACAGAGCCAGTAATCAGTGCATCAATAATACATAACCGGTTACAGAGCCTGTAATCAGTGCATCAATGATACATTACCGCTTACAGAGCCAGTAATCAGTGCATCAATAATACATAACCGGTTGCAGAGCCTGCATTCAGTGCATCAATGATACGTAACCATTTACAGAGCCTGTAATCAGTGCACCAATGATACATAACCGGTTACAGAGCCTGTAATCAGTGCATCAATGATACATTACCGCTTACAGAGCCAGTAATCAGTGCATCAATAATACATAACCGGTTGCAGAGCCTGCATTCAGTGCATCAATGATACGTAACCATTTACAGAGCCTGTAATCAGTGCATCAATGATACATAACCGGTTACTGAGCCTGTAATCAGTGCATCAACGATACATAACCGGTTATAGAGCCTGTAATCAGTGCATCAATAATACATAACCGGTTACAGAACCTCTAAACTGTGCATCAATAATACCTAACCATTTACGGAACCCGTAATCAGTGCATCAGTGATACATAACCATTTACAGAGCCTGTAATCAGTGCATCAATGATACATAACCGGTTACTGAGCCTGTAATCAGTGCATCAATGATATATAAGGTGTTACAGGGCCTGTAATCAGTGCAACAACAATACATAACCGGTTAAAGGGCCTGTAATCAGTGCAACAATAATACATAACCCGTTACAGGGCCTGTAATCAGTGCATCAATAATACATAACTGGTTACAGGGCCTGTAATCAGTGCATCAATGATACATAACCAGATACAGAGCCTGTAATCAGTGCATCAATAATACATAACCGGTTAAAGGGCCTGTAATCAGTGCATCAATAATACATAAGCTGCTACATGGCCTGTAATCAGTGCATCAATAATACATAAACGGTTAAAGGGCCTGTAATCAGTGCATCAATAATACATAACCGGTTAAAGGGCCTGTAATCTGTGCATCAATAATACATAACCGGTTACAGAGCCTGTAATCAGTGCATCAATGATACATAACCGGTTACAGAGCCTGTAATCAAGGCATCAATAATATATAAACAGTTACGGAGCCTGTAATCATTGCATCAATAATATATAACCGTCTACAGAGCCTCTAATCATTGCATCAGTAATACATAACCGGTTACAGAGCCAGTATTCAGTGCATCAATAATAAATAAGTGGTTATAGAGCCTGTAATCAGTGCATCAATAATTGATAACCGGTTACAGAGCCTGTAATCAGTGTAAAATAATACATACCATTTACAGAGCCTTTAATCAGTGCATCAATGATACATAACCGGTTACAGAGCCTGTAATCAGTGCACCAATAATACATAACCAGTTACAGAGCCTGTAATCAGTGCATCAATAATACATAACTGGTTACACAGACTGTAATCAGAGCATCAATGATACATAACCGGTTACAGAGCCTGTAATCAGTGCATCAATAAAACATAACCGGTTGCAGAGACTGTAATCAGTGCATCAATAATACATAACCGGTTACAGAGCCTGCAATCCCTGCATCAATAATATATAAACGGTTACAGAGCCTGTATTCAGTGCATCACTGATACATAACCGTTTAGAGAGCCTGTAATCCGTGCATCAATGATACATAACCGGTTACAGAGCCTGTAATCAGTGCATCAATGATACATAACCGGTTATAGAGCCTGTAATCAGTGCATCAAAAATTCATAACCGGTTACAGAGACTGTAATCAGTATATCAACAATACATCACCGGTTACAGAGCCTGTAATCAGTGTATCAATGATACATAACCGGTTACAGAGCCTGTAATCAGTGCATCAATAATACATAACCGGTTACAGAACCTCTAATCTCTGCATCAATAATACATAACTGGTTACAGAGCCTGTAATCCATGCATCAATAATACCTAACCATTTACGGTGCCTGTAATCAGTGCATCAGTGATACATAACCATTTACAGAGCCTGTAATCAGTGCATCAATGATACATAACCGGTTACAGAGCCTGTAATCAGTGCATCAATGATACATTACCGCTTACAGAGCCAGTAATCAGTGCATCAATAATACATAACCGGTTACAGAGCCTGTAATCAGTGCATCAATGATACATTACCGCTTACAGAGCCAGTAATCAGTGCATCAATAATACATAACCGGTTGCAGAGCCTGCATTCAGTGCATCAATGATACGTAACCATTTACAGAGCCTGTAATCAGTGCACCAATGATACATAACCGGTTACAGAGCCTGTAATCAGTGCATCAATGATACATTACCGCTTACAGAGCCAGTAATCAGTGCATCAATAATACATAACCGGTTGCAGAGCCTGCATTCAGTGCATCAATGATACGTAACCATTTACAGAGCCTGTAATCAGTGCATCAATGATACATAACCGGTTACTGAGCCTGTAATCAGTGCATCAACGATACATAACCGGTTATAGAGCCTGTAATCAGTGCATCAATAATACATAACCGGTTACAGAACCTCTAAACTGTGCATCAATAATACCTAACCATTTACGGAACCCGTAATCAGTGCATCAGTGATACATAACCATTTACAGAGCCTGTAATCAGTGCATCAATGATACATAACCGGTTACTGAGCCTGTAATCAGTGCATCAATGATATATAAGGTGTTACAGGGCCTGTAATCAGTGCAACAACAATACATAACCGGTTAAAGGGCCTGTAATCAGTGCAACAATAATACATAACCCGTTACAGGGCCTGTAATCAGTGCATCAATAATACATAACTGGTTACAGGGCCTGTAATCAGTGCATCAATGATACATAACCAGATACAGAGCCTGTAATCAGTGCATCAATAATACATAACCGGTTAAAGGGCCTGTAATCAGTGCATCAATAATACATAAGCTGCTACATGGCCTGTAATCAGTGCATCAATAATACATAAACGGTTAAAGGGCCTGTAATCAGTGCATCAATAATACATAACCGGTTAAAGGGCCTGTAATCTGTGCATCAATAATACATAACCGGTTACAGAGCCTGTAATCAGTGCATCAATGATACATAACCGGTTACAGAGCCTGTAATCAAGGCATCAATAATATATAAACAGTTACGGAGCCTGTAATCATTGCATCAATAATATATAACCGTCTACAGAGCCTCTAATCATTGCATCAGTAATACATAACCGGTTACAGAGCCAGTATTCAGTGCATCAATAATACATAACCGGTTACAGAGCCTGCATTCAGTGCATCAATGATACATAACCATTTACAGAGCCTGTAATCAGTGCATCAATGATACATAACCGGTTACAGAGCCTGGAATCAGTGCATCAATAATACATAAACGGTTACAGAGACTGTAATCAGTGCATCAATAATACATAACGGGTTACAGAGCCTGTAATCAGTGTATCAATAATACATAACCATTTACAGAGCCTGTAATCAGTGCATCAATGATGCATAACCGGGTACAGAGTCTGTAATCAGTGCATCAATAATACATAACCGGTTACAGAGAGTGTAATCAGTGCATCAATAATAAATAAGTGGTTATAGAGCCTGTAATCAGTGCATCAATAATACATAACCAGTTACAGAGCCTGTAATCAGTGTCTCAAGAATACAGAACCGGTTACAGAGCCTGTAATCAGTGCATCAATAATACATACCATTTACGGAGCCTTTAATCAGTGCATCAATGATACATAACCGGTTACAGAGCCTGTAATCAGTGCACCAATAATACATCACCAGTTACAGAGCCTGTAATCAGTGCATCAATAATACATAACCGGTTACACAGACTGTAATCAGAGCTTCAATGATACATAACCGGTTACAGAGCCTGTAATCAGTGCATCAATAATACATAACCGGTTACAGAGACTGTAATCAGTGCATCAATAATACATAACCGGTTACAGAGCCTGTAATCCCTGCATCAATAATATATAAATGGTTACAGAGCCTGTATTCAGTGCATCAATGATACATAACCGTTTAGAGAGCCTGTAATCAGTGCATCAATGATACATAACTGGTTACTGAGCCTGTAATCAGTGCATCAATGATACATAACCGGTTATAGAGCCTGTAATCAGTGCATCAAAAATTCATAACCGGTTACAGAGTCTGTAATCAGTGTATCAATAATACCTAACCATTTACGGAGCCTGTAATCAGTGCATCAGTGATACATAACCATTTACAGAGCCTGTAATCAGTGCATCAATGATACATAACCGGTTACAGAGCCTGTAATCAGTTCATCAATGATACATTACCGCTGACAGAGCCTGTAATCAGTGCATCAATAATACATAACCGGTTACAGAGTCTGTAATCAGTGTATCAATGATACATTACCATTTACAGAGCCTGCAATCAGTGCATCAATGATACATAACCGGTTATAGAGCCTGTAATCAGTGCATCAATAATACATAACCGGTTACAGAACCTCTAATCTCTGCATCAATAATACATAACTGGTTACAGAGCCTGTAATCCGTGCATCAATAATACCTAACCATTTACTGAGCCTGTAATCAGTGCATCAACGATACATAACCGGTTATAGAGCCTGTAATCAGTGCATCAATAATACATAACCGGTTACAGAACCTCCAATCTGTGCATCAATAATACATAACCGGTTACAGAGCCTGTAATCAGTGCATCAATAATACATAACCGGTTACACAGACTGTAATCAGAGCATCAATGATACATAACCGGTTACAGAGCCTGTAATCAGTGCATCAATAATACATAACCGGTTACAGAGACTGTAATCAGTGCATCAATAATACATAACCGGTTACAGAGCCTGTAATCCCTGCATCAATAATATATAAACGGTTACAAAGCCTGTATTCAGTGCATCAATGATACATAAAAGTTTAGAGAGCCTGTAATCAGTGCATCAATGATACATAACCGGTTACTGAGCCTGTAATCAGTGCATCAATGATACATAACCGGTTATAGAGCCTGTAATCAGTGCATCAAAAATTCATAACCGGTTACAGAGTCTGTAATCAGTATATCAACAATACATAACCGGTTACAGAGCCTGTAATCAGTGTATCAATGATACATTACCATTTACAGAGCCTGTAATCAGTGCATCAATGATACATAACTGGTTATAGAGCCTGTAATCAGTGCATCAATAATACATAACCGGTTACAGAACCTCTAATCTCTGCATCAATAATACATAACCGGCTACATGGCCTGTAATCAGTGCATCAATAATACATAAACGGTTAAAGGGCCTGTAATCAGTGCATCAATAATACATAACCGGTTACAGAGCCTGTAATCAGTGCATCAATAATACATAACCGGTTACAGGGCCTGTAATCAGTGCATCAATAATACATAACCGGTTAAAGGGCCTGTAATCTGTGCATCAATAATACATAACCAGTTACAGAGCCTGTAATCAGTGCATCAATGATACATAACCGGTTACAGAGCCTGTAATCAGTGCATCAATAATATATAAACAGTTACGGAGCCTGTAATCATTGCATCAATAATATATAACCGTTTACAGAGCCTCTAATCATTGCATCAGTAATACATAACCGGTTACAGAGCCAGTATTCAGTGCATCAATAATACATAACCGGTTACAGAGCCTGCATTCAGTGCATCAATGATACATAACCATTTACAGAGCCTGTAATCAGTGCATCAATGATACATAACCGGTTACAGAGCCTGGAATCAGTGCATCAATAATACATAAACGGTTACAGAGACTGTAATCAGTGCATCAATAATGCATAACGGGTTACAGAGCCTGTAATCAGTGTATCAATGATACATAACCATTTACAGAGCCTGTAATCAGTGCATCAATGATACATAACCGGTTACAGAGCCTGTAATCAGTGCATCAATAATACATAACCGGTTACAGAGCCTGTAATCAGTGCATCAATAATAAATAAGTGGTTATAGAGCCTGTAATCAGTGCATCAATAATACATAACCGGTTACAGAGCCTGTAATCAGTGTCTCAAGAATACAGAACCGGTTACAGAGCCTGTAATCAGTGCCTCAATAATACATACCATTTACGGAGCCTTTAATCAGTGCATCAATGATACATAACCGGTGACAGAGCCTGTAATCAGTGCACCAATAATACATCACCAGTTACAGAGCCTGTAATCAGTGCATCAATAATACATAACCGGTTACACAGACTGTAATCAGAGCATCAATGATACATAACCGGTTACAGAGCCTGTAATCAGTGCATCAATAATACATAACCGGTTACAGAGCCTGTAATCGGTGCATCAATAATACATAACCGGTTACAGAGCCTGTAATCCCTGCATCAATAATATATAAACGGTTACAAAGCCTGTATTCAGTGCATCAATGATACATAACCGTTTAGAGAGCCTGTAATCAGTGCATCAATGATACATAACCGGTTACTGAGCCTGTAATCAGTGCATCAATGATACATAACCGGTTATAGAGCCTGTAATCAGTGCATCAAAAATTCATAACCGGTTACAGAGTCTGTAATCAGTATATCAACAATACATAACCGGTTACAGAGCCTGTAATCAGTGTATCAATGATACATTACCATTTACAGAGCCTGTAATCAGTGCATCAATGATGCATAACTGGTTATAGAGCCTGTAATCAGTGCATCAATAATACATAACCGGTTACAGAACCTCTAATCTCTGCATCAATAATACATAACTGGTTACAGAGCCTGTAATCCGTGCATCAATAATACCTAACCATTTACGGAGCCTGTAATCAGTGCATCAGTGATACATAACCATTTACAGAGCCTGTAATCAGTGCATCAATAATACATAACCGGTTGTTGAGGCTGCATTCAGTGCATCAATGATACGTAACCGTTTACAGAGCCTGCAATCAGTGCATCAATGATACATAACCGGTTACTGAGCCTGTAATCAGTGCATCAATGATACATAACCGGTTATAGAGCCTGTAATCAGTGCATCAATAATACATAACCGGTTACAGAACCTCTAATCTCTGCATCAATAATACATAACTGGTTACAGAGCCTGTAATCCGTGCATCAATAATACCTAACCATTTACGGAGCCTGTAATCAGTGCATCAGTGATACATAACCATTTACAGAGCCTGTGATCAGTGCATCAATGATACATAACCGGTTACAGAGCCTGTAATCAGTGCATCAATGATACATTACCGCTGACAGAGCCTGTAATCAGTGCATCAATAATACATAACCGGTTACAGAGCCTGTAATCAGTGCATCAATAATACATAACCGGTTACAGAGCCTGTATTCAGTGCATCAATAATACATAACCGGTTGTAGAGCCTGCATTCAGTGCATCAATGATACGTAACCGTTTACAGAGCCTGTAATCAGTGCATCAATGATACATAACCGGTTACTGAGCCTGTAATCAGTGCATCAACGATACATAACCGGTTATAGAGCCTGTAATCAGTGCATCAATAATACATAACCGGTTACAGAACCTCTAATCTGTGCATCAATAATACATAACCGGTTACAGAGCCTGTAATCAGTGCATCAATAATACATAACCGGGCTCACTTCTTTGACCAGGAGTCCTCCCCCCGACCAGCAGACCCATTCACCCGCCTCCAGCAGTCTCCCTCTACCTGGACCCCTCACCCTGGCCTCTTACCCGCTCTTGATCTCTTCATTGAAAACTGTCGGCGAGACATTGGTCGTCTCAATTTCTCTGCCCCCCTCACTCACTCTAACCTGTCCCCCTCTGAACTTGAGGCACTCCGTTCTCTCAGGTCTAACCCCGACATGGTCATCAAACCTGCAGACAAGGGTGGTGCTGTTGTTGTATGGCGTACCGACCTCTACCTTGCAGAAGCTCAACGCCAACTCACAGACACCTCTTCCTACCTCCCTCTGGACCATGACCCCACCACCGAACATCAAGCCACCGTCCAAAGGACTGTCACTGACCTCATCTCCTCTGGAGATCTTCCCTCTACAGCTTCCAACCTCATAGTCCCGCAACCCCGGACAGCCCGCTTCTACCTCCATCACAAAATCCACAAACGGGACTGTCCCGGCAGACCCATTGTGTCAGCCTGCTCCTGCCCAACTGAAGTTATTTCTTCCTATCTGGACTCTATCTTTTCTCCGCTGGTCCAGTCTCTTCCCACCTACATCCGTGACTCTTCTGACGCCCTACGTCATTTTGACAATTTCCAGTTTCCTGGTCCCAGCCGCCTCCTCTTCACTATGGACGTCCAATCGCTCTACACCTCCATCCCCCACCAGGATGGTTTGAGGGCTCTCCGCTTCTTCCTGGAACAGAGGCCCAACCAGTCCCCATCCACCACCACCCTCCTCCGCCTGGCTGAACTTGTTCTCACATTGAACAACTTCTCCTTCAACTCCACGCACTTCCTTCAAGTGAAAGGTGTCGCTATGGGTACCCGCATGGGTCCTAGTTATGCCTGTCTTTTTGTGGGATATGTCGAGCATTCTTTGTTCCAGTCCTACTCAGGCCCCCTCCCCCAACTCTTTTTCCGGTACATTGATGACTGTATCGGTGCCGTTTCCTGCTCCCGCCCCGAACTAGAAAACTTTACTTCCAATTTCCACCCTTCTCTCACCTTTACCTGGTCCATCTCTGACACTTCCCTTCCCTTCCTCGACTTCTCTGTCTCCATCTCTGGGGATAGGTTGTCTACCAATATCCATTATAAGCCCACTGACTCCCACAGCTACCTCGACTACACTTCTTCACACCCTACCTCCTGTAAGGACTCCATTCCATTCTCCCAGTTTCTCCGTCTCCGACGCATCTGCTCTGATGATGCTACCTTCCATGACGGTGCTTCTGATATGACCTCCTTTTTCCTCAACCGAGGATTTCCCCCCACTGTGGTTGACAGGGCCCTCAACCGTGTCCGACCCATTCCCCGCACCTCTACCCTCACCCCTTCCCCTCCCTCCCAGAACCGTGACAGGGTTCCCCTTGTCCTCACTTTTCATCCCACCAGCCTCCATATCCAAAGGATCATCCTCCGCCATTTTCGCCACCTCCAGCGTGATGCCACTACCAGTTGCATCTTCCCCTCCCTTCCCCTGTCAGCATTCCGAAGGGATCGTTCCCTCCGCGACACCCTGGTCCACTCCTCCATTACCCCCACCACCTCGTCCCCGTCCCAGGGCACCTTCCCTTGCAATCGCAGGAGGTGTAATACCTGCCCATTTACCTCCTCTCTCCTCACTATCCCAGGCCCCAAACACTCCTTTCAGGTGAAGCAGCGATTTACTTGTACTTCTTTCAATGTAGTATACTGTATTCGCTGCTCACAGTGTGGTCTCCTCTACATTGGGGAGACCAAGCGCAGACTGGGTGACCGCTTTGCGGAACATCTCCGCTCAGTCCGCAAGCAGGACCCTGAGCTTCCGGTTGCTTGCCATTTCAACACTCCCCCCTGCTCTCATGCTCACATCTCTGTCCTGGGATTGCTGCAGTGTTCCAGTGAACATCAACGCAAGCTCGAGGAACAGCATCTCATCTACCGATTAGGCACACTACAGCCTGCCGGACTGAACATTGAGTTCAATAATTTCAGAGCATGACAGCCCCCCACTTTACTTTCATTTTTAGTCATTTTTAGTTATTTTTTCTTCCTTTTTTTTGCATTCCTTTTTACATTTTTTGCATTTATTTCATTTCATCTTAGTTTGTTCAGTTTGCTTACCCACTGTTTTTTTCAGGTTGTTTTTCTTCAGGTTTGCACTTGCTGATGTTCTATATTCAGTATATTCACACCTAATCTGTACTAATGCTTTGTCTTTCAAAACACCATTAACATATTGTTTGCCTTTGCTCCGTGACCTTTTGGTCAGCTATGTGGCCTGGTCCAATCTGCACCTTCTCCTTTGTTATCTCTTGCCCAACCCCCACCTCACTTGTTTATAATCTGTGACTTTTCTAATATTTGTCAGTTCCGAAGAAGGGTCACTGACCCGAAACGTTAACTCTGCTTCTCTTTCCACAGATGCTGCCAGACCTGCTGAATGAATCCAGCATTTCTTGTTTTTGTTTCAGATTTCCAGCATCCGCAGTATTTTGCTTTTACATCAATAATACATAACCGGTTACACAGCCTCTAATCATTGCATCAGTAACACATAACCGGTTACAGAGCCAGTATTCAGTGCATCAATAATACATAACCGGTTACAGAGCCTGCATTCAGTGCATCAATGATACATAACCACTTACTGAGCCTGTAATCAGTGCATCAGAAATTCATAACCGGTTACAGAGTCTGTAATCAGTATATCAACAATACATAACCGGTTACAGAGCCTGTAATCAGTGCATCAATGATACATAACCGGTTATAGAGCCTGTAATCAGTGCATCAATAATACATAACCGGTTACAGAACCTCTAATCTCTGCATCAATAATACATAACTGGTTACAGAGCCTGTAATCCGTGCATCAATAATACCTAACCATTTACGGAGCCTGTAATCAGTGCATCAGTGATACATAACCATTCACAGAGCCTGTAATCAGTGCATCAATGATACATAACCGGTTACAGAGCCTGTAATCAGTGCATCAATGATACATTACCGCTGACAGAGCCTGTAATCAGTGCATCAATAATACATAACCGGTTACAGAGCCTGTAATCAGTGCATCAATAATACATAACCGGTTACAGAGCCTGTATTCAGTGCATCAATAATACATAACGGGTTACAGAGCCTGCATTCAGTGCATCAATGATACGTAACCGTTTACAGAGCCTGTAATCAGTGCATCAATGATACATAACCGGTTACTGAGCCTGTAATCAGTGCATCAACGATACATAACCGGTTATAGAGCCTGTAATCAGTGCATCAATAATACATAACCGGTTACAGAACCTCCAATCTGTGCATCAATAATACATAACCGGTTACAGAGCCTGTAATCAGTGCATCAATAATACATAACCGGTTACAGAGCCTCTAATCATTGCTTCAGTAATACATAACCGGTTACAGAGCCAGTATTCAGTGCATCAATAATACATAACCGGTTACAGAGCCTGCATTCAGTGCATCAATGATACATAACCACTTACTGAGCCTGTAATCAGTGCATCAATGATACATAACCGGTTATAGAGCCTGTAATCAGTGCATCAATAATACATAACCGGTTACAGAGCCTGTAATCAGTGTATCAAGAATACAGAACCGGTTACAGAGCCTGTAATCAGTGCCTCAATAATTGATAACCGGTTACAGAGCCATTAATCAGTGCATCAATAATACATACCATTTACAGAGCCTTTAATCAGTGCATCAATGATACATAACCGGTTACAGAGCCTGTAATCAGTGCATCAATGATACATTACCGCTGACAGAGCCTGTAATCAGTGCATCAATAATACATAACCGGTTACAGAGCCTGTATTCAGTGCATCAATAATACATAACGGGTTACAGAGCCTGCATTCAGTGCATCAATGATACGTAACCGTTTACAGAGCCTGTAATCAGTGCATCAATGATACATAACCGGTTACTGAGCCTGTAATCAGTGCATCAACGATACATAACCGGTTATAGAGCCTGTAATCAGTGCATCAATAATACATAACCGGTTACAGAACCTCCAATCTGTGCATCAATAATACATAACCGGTTACAGAGCCTGTAATCAGTGCATCAATAATACATAACCGGTTACAGAGCCTCTAATCATTGCTTCAGTAATACATAACCGGTTACAGAGCCAGTATTCAGTGCATCAATAATACATAACCGGTTACAGAGCCTGCATTCAGTGCATCAATGATACATAACCACTTACTGAGCCTGTAATCAGTGCATCAATGATACATAACCGGTTATAGAGCCTGTAATCAGTGCATCAAAAATACATAACCAGTTACAGAGCCTGTAATCAGTGTATCAAGAATACATAACTGGTTACAGAGCCTGTAATCCGTGCATCAATAATACCTAACCATTTACGGAGCCTGTAATCAGTGCATCAGTGATACATAACCATTCACAGAGCCTGTAATCAGTGCATCAATGATACATAACCGGTTACAGAGCCTGTAATCAGTGCATCAATGATACATTACCACTGACAGAGCCTGTAATCAGTGCATCAATAATACATAACCGGTTACAGAGCCTGTAATCAGTGCATCAATAATACATAACCGGTTACAGAGCCTGTATTCAGTGCATCAATAATACATAACGGGTTACAGAGCCTGCATTCAGTGCATCAATGATACGTAACCGTTTACAGAGCCTGTAATCAGTGCATCAATGATACATAACCGGTTCCTGAGCCTGTAATCAGTGCATCAACGATACATAACCGGTTATAGAGCCTGTAATCAGTGCATCAATAATACATAACCGGTTACAGAACCTCCAATCTGTGCATCAATAATACATAACCGGTTACAGAGCCTGTAATCAGTGCATCAATAATACATAACCGGTTACAGAGCCTCTAATCATTGCTTCAGTAATACATAACCGGTTACAGAACCTCCAATCTGTGCATCAATAATACATAACCGGTTACAGAGCCTGTAATCAGTGCATCAATAATACATAACCGGTTACAGAGCCTCTAATCATTGCTTCAGTAATACATAACCGGTTACAGAGCCAGTATTCAGTGCATCAATAATACATAACCGGTTACAGAGCCTGCATTCAGTGCATCAATGATACATAACCACTTACTGAGCCTGTAATCAGTGCATCAATGATACATAACCGGTTATAGAGCCTGTAATCAGTGCATCAATAATACATAACCGGTTACAGAGCCTGTAATCAGTGTATCAAGAATACAGAACCGGTTACAGAGCCTGTAATCAGTGCCTCAATAATTGATAACCGGTTACAGAGCCATTAATCAGTGCATCAATAATACATACCATTTACAGAGCCTTTAATCAGTGCATCAATGATACATAACCGGTTACAGAGCCTGTAATCAGTGCACCAATAATACATAACCAGTTACAGAGCCTGTAATCAGTGCATCAATAATACATAACCGGTTACAGAGCCTGTAATCAGTGCATCAATAATACATAACTGGTTACACAGACTGTAATCAGAGCATCAATGATGCATAACCGGTTACAGAGCCTGTAATCAGTGCATCAATCATACATAACCGGTTACAGAGACTGTAATCAGTACATCAATAATACATAACCGGTTCCAGAGCCTGTAATCCCTGCATCAATAATACATAACCGGTTACAGAGCCTGTAATCAGTGCATCAATAATACATAACCGGTTACAGAGCCTGTAATCCCTGCATCAATAATATATAAACAGTTACAGAGCCTGTATTCAGTGCATCAATGATACATAACCGTTTACAGAGCCTGTAATCCGTGCATCAATGATACATAACCGGTTACTGAGCCTGTAATCAGTGCATCAATGATACATAACCGGTTATAGAGCCTGTAATCAGTGCATCAAAAATTCATAACCGGTTAAAGAGCCTGTAATCAGTGTATCAATGATACATTACCATTTACAGAGCCTGTAATCAGTGCATCAATGATCCATAACCGGTTATAGAGCCTGTAATCAGTGCATCAATAATACATAATCGGTTAAAGAACCTCTAATCTCTGCATCAATAATACATAACTGGTTACAGAGCCTGTAATCCGTGCATCAATAATACCTAACCATTTACGGAGCCTGTAATCAGTGCATCAGTGATACATAACCATTTACAGAACCTGTAATCAGTGCATCAATGATACATAACCGGTTACAGAGCCTGTAATCAGTGCATCAATGATACATTACCGCTGACAGAGCCTGTAATCAGTGCATCAATAATACATAACCGGTTACAGATCTTGTAATCAGTGCATCAATAATACATAACCGGTTACAGAGCCTGTAATCATTGCATCAATAATATATAACCGTTTACAGAGCCTCTAATCATTGCATCAGTAATACATAACCGGTTACAGAGCCAGTATTCAGTGCATCAATAATACATAACCGGTTACAGGGCCTGCATTCAGTGCATCAATGATACATAACCATTTACAGAGCCTGTAATCAGTGCATCAATGATACATAACCGGTTACAGAGCCTGTAATCAGTGCATCAATAATACATAACGGGTGACAGAGCCTGTAATCAGTGTATCAATAATACATAACCATTTACAGAGCCTGTAATCAGTGCATCAATGATACATAACCGGTTACAGAGCCTGTAATCAGTGCATCAATAATACATAACCGGTTACAGAGCCTGTAATCAGTGCATCAATAATAAATAAGTGGTTATAGAGCCTGTAATCAGTGCATCAATAATTGATAACCGGTTACAGAGCCTGTAATCAGTGTAAAATAATACATACCATTTACAGAGCCTTTAATCAGTGCATCAATGATACATAACCGGTTACAGAGCCTGTAATCAGTGCACCAATAATACATAACCAGTTACAGAGCCTGCAATCAGTGCATCAATAATACATAACCGGTTACAGAGCCTGTAATCAGTGCATCAATAATACATAACTGGTTACACAGACTGTAATCAGAGCATCAATGATACATAACCGGTTACAGAGCCTGTAATCAGTGCATCAATAAAACATAACCGGTTGCAGAGACTGTAATCAGTGCATCAATAATACATAACCGGTTACAGAGCCTGCAATCCCTGCATCAATAATATATAAACGGTTACAGAGCCTGTATTCAGTGCATCACTGATACATAACCGTTTAGAGAGCCTGTAATCCGTGCATCAATGATACATAACCGGTTACAGAGCCTGTAATCAGTGCATCAATGATACATAACCGGTTATAGAGCCTGTAATCAGTGCATCAAAAATTCATAACCGGTTACAGAGACTGTAATCAGTATATCAACAATACATCACCGGTTACAGAGCCTGTAATCAGTGTATCAATGATACATAACCGGTTACAGAGCCTGTAATCAGTGCATCAATAATACATAACCGGTTACAGAACCTCTAATCTCTGCATCAATAATACATAACTGGTTACAGAGCCTGTAATCCATGCATCAATAATACCTAACCATTTACGGTGCCTGTAATCAGTGCATCAGTGATACATAACCATTTACAGAGCCTGTAATCAGTGCATCAATGATACATAACCGGTTACAGAGCCTGTAATCAGTGCATCAATGATACATTACCGCTTACAGAGCCAGTAATCAGTGCATCAATAATACATAACCGGTTACAGAGCCTGTAATCAGTGCATCAATAATACATAACCGGTTACAGAGCCTGTATTCAGTGCATCAATAATACATAACCGGTTGCAGAGCCTGCATTCAGTGCATCAATGATACGTAACCATTTACAGAGCCTGTAATCAGTGCATCAATGATACATAACCGGTTACTGAGCCTGTAATCAGTGCATCAACGATACATAACCGGTTATAGAGCCTGTAATCAGTGCATCAATAATACATAACCGGTTACAGAACCTCAAAACTGTGCATCAATAATACCTAACCATTTACGGAACCCGTAATCAGTGCATCAGTGATACATAACCATTTACAGAGCCTGTAATCAGTGCATCAATGATACATAACCGGTTACTGAGCCTGTAATCAGTGCATCAATGATATATAAGGTGTTACAGGGCCTGTAATCAGTGCATCAACAATACATAACCGGTTAAAGGGCCTGTAATCAATGCAACAATAATACATAACCCGTTACAGGGCCTGTAATCAGTGCATCAATAATACATAACTGGTTACAGGGCCTGTAATCAGTGCATCAATGATACATAACCAGATACAGAGCCTGTAATCAGTGCATCAATGATACATAACCGGTTAAAGGGCCTGTAATCAGTGCATCAATAATACATAAGCTGCTACATGGCCTGTAATCAGTGCATCAATAATACATAAACGGTTAAAGGGCCTGTAATCAGTGCATCAATAATACATAAACGGTTAAAGGGCCTGTAATCTGTGCATCAATAATACATAACCGGTTACAGAGCCTGTAATCAGTGCATCAATGATACATAACCGGTTACAGAGCCTGTAATCAAGGCATCAATAATATATAAACAGTTACGGAGCCTGTAATCATTGCATCAATAATATATAACCGTCTACAGAGCCTCTAATCATTGCATCAGTAATACATAACCGGTTACAGAGCCAGTATTCAGTGCATCAATAATACATAACCGGTTACAGAGCCTGCATTCAGTGCATCAATGATACATAACCATTTACAGAGCCTGTAATCAGTGCATCAATGATACATAACCGGTTACAGAGCCTGGAATCAGTGCATCAATAATACATAAACGGTTACAGAGACTGTAATCAGTGCATCAATAATACATAACGGGTTACAGAGCCTGTAATCAGTGTATCAATAATACATAACCATTTACAGAGCCTGTAATCACTGCATCAATGATGCATAACCGGGTACAGAGTCTGTAATCAGTGCATCAATAATACATAACCGGTTACAGAGAGTGTAATCAGTGCATCAATAATAAATAAGTGGTTATAGAGCCTGTAATCAGTGCATCAATAATACATAACCGGTTACAGAGGCTGTAATCAGTGTCTCAAGAATACAGAACCGGTTACAGAGCCTGTAATCAGTGCATCAATAATACATACCATTTACGGAGCCTTTAATCAGTGCATCAATGATACATAACCGGTTACAGAGCCTGTAATCAGTGCACCAATAATACATCACCAGTTACAGAGCCTGTAATCAGTGCATCAATAATACATAACCGGTTACACAGACTGTAATCAGAGCTTCAATGATACATAACCGGTTACAGAGCCTGTAATCAGTGCATCAATAATACATAACCGGTTACAGAGACTGTAATCAGTGCATCAATAATACATAACCGGTTACAGAGCCTGTAATCCCTGCATCAATAATATATAAACGGTTACAGAGCCTGTATTCAGTGCATCAATGATACATAACCGTTTAGAGAGCCTGTAATCAGTGCATCAATGATACATAACTGGTTACTGAGCCTGTAATCAGTGCATCAATGATACATAATCGGTTATAGAGCCTGTAATCAGTGCATCAAAAATTCATAACCGGTTACAGAGTCTGTAATCAGTGTATCAATGATACATTACCATTTACAGAGCCTGCAATCAGTGCATCAATGATACATAACCGGTTATAGAGCCTGTAATCAGTGCATCAATAATACATAACCGGTTACAGAACCTCTAATCTCTGCATCAATAATACATAACTGGTTACAGAGCCTGTAATCCGTGCATCAATAATACCTAACCATTTACGGAGCCTGTAATCAGTGCATCAGTGATACATAACCATTTACAGAGCCTGTAATCAGTGCATCAATGATACATAACCGGTTACAGAGCCTGTAATCAGTGCATCAATGATACATTACCGCTGACAGAGCCTGTAATCAGTGCATCAATAATACATAACCGGTTACAGAGCCTGTAATCAGTGCATCAATAATACATAACCGGGTACAGAGCCAGTATTCAGTGCATCAATAATACATAACCGGTTGTAGAGCCTGCATTCAGTGCATCAATGATACGTAACCGTTTACAGAGCCTGTAATCAGTGCATCAATGATACATAACCGGTTACTGAGCCTGTAATCAGTGCATCAATGATACATTACCGCTGACAGAGCCTGTAATCAGTGCATCAATAATACATAACCGGTTACAGAGCCTGTAATCAGTGCATCAATAATACATAACCGGTTACAGAGCCTGTATTCAGTGCATCAATAATACATAACCGGTTGCAGAGCCTGCATTCAGTGCATCAATGATACGTAACCGTTTACAGAGCCTGTAATCAGTGCATCAATAATATATAACCGTTTACAGAGCCTCTAATCATTGCATCAATAATACATAACCGGTTACAGAGCCTGTAATCAGTGCATCAATAATACATAACCGGTTACAGAGCCTGTAATCATTGCATCAATAATATATTACCGTTTACAGAGCCTCTAATCATTGCATCAATTATACATAACCGCTGACAGAGACAGTAATCAGTGCATCAATAATACATAACCGGTTACAGAGCTTGCAATCAGTGCATCAATAATACATAACCGGTTACAGAGCCTGTAATCATTGCATCAATAATATATAACCGTTTACAGAGCCTCTAATCATTGCATCAGTAATACATAACCGGTTACAGAGCCAGTATTCAGTGCATCAATAATACATAACCGGTTACAGGGCCTGCATTCAGTGCATCAATGATACATAACCATTTACAGAGCCTGTAATCAGTGCATCAATGATACATAACTGGTTACAGAGCCTGGAATCAGTGCATCAATAATACATAAACGGTTACAGAGCCTGTAATCAGTGCATCAATAATACATAACGGGTTACAGAGCCTGTAATCAGTGTATCAATAATACATAACCATTTACAGAGCCTGTAATCAGTGCATCAATAATACATAACCGGTTACAGAGCCTGTAATCAGTGCATCAATAATACATAACCGGTTACAGAGCCTGTAATCAGTGCATCAATAATAAATAAGTGGTTATAAAGCCTGTAATCAGTGCATCAATAATTGATAACCGGTTACAGAGCCAGTAATCAGTGTATCAATAATACATACCATTTACAGAGCCTTTAATCAGTGCATCAATGATACATAACCGGTTACAGAGCCTGTAATCAGTGCACCAATAATACATAACCAGTGACAGAGCCTGTAATCAGTGCATCAATAATACATAACCGGTTACAGAGCCTGTAATCAGTGCATCAATAATACATAACTGGTTACACAGACTGTAATCAGAGCATCAATGATACATAACCGGTTTCAGAGCCTGTAATCAGTGCATCAATAAAACATAACCGGTTACAGAGACTGTAATCAGTGCATCAATAATACATAACCGGTTACAGAGCCTGCAATCCCTGCATCAATAATATATAAACGGTTACAGAGCCTGTATTCAGTGCATCAATGATACATAACCGTTTAGAGAGCCTGTAATCCGTGCATCAATGATACATAACTGGTTACTGAGCCTGTAATCAGTGCATCAATGATACATAACCGGTTATAGAGCCTGTAATCAGTGCATCAATGATACATAACCGGTTATAGAGCCTGTAATCAGTGCATCAAAAATTCATAACCGGTTACAGAGTCTGTAATCAGTATCTCAACAATACATAACCGGTTACAGAGCCTGTTATCAGTGTATTAATGATACATTACCATTTACAGAGCCTGCAATCAGTGCATCAATGATACATAACCGGTTATAGAGCCTGTAATCAGTGCATCAATAATACATAACCGGTTACAGAACCTCTAATCTCTGCATCAATAATACATAACTGGTTACAGAGCCTGTAATCCATGCATCAATAATACCTAACCATTTACGGAGCCTGTAATCAGTGCATCAGTGATACATAACCATTTACAGAGCCTGTAATCAGTGCATCAATGATACATAACCGATTACAGAGCCTGTAATCAGTGCACCAATAATACATCACCAGTTACAGAGCCTGTAATCAGTGCATCAATAATACATAACCGGTTACACAGACTGTAATCAGAGCTTCAATGATACATAACCGGTTACAGAGCCTGTAATCAGTGCATCAATAATACATAACCGGTTACAGAGACTGTAATCAGTGCATCAATAATACATAACCGGTTACAGAGCCTGTAATCCCTGCATCAATAATATATAAACGGTTACAGAGCCTGTATTCAGTGCATCAATGATACATAACCGTTTAGAGAGCCTGTAATCAGTGCATCAATGATACATAACTGGTTACTGAGCCTGTAATCAGTGCATCAATGATACATAACCGGTTATAGAGCCTGTAATCAGTGCATCAAAAATTCATAACCGGTTACAGAGTCTGTAATCAGTGTATCAATGATACATTACCATTTACAGAGCCTGCAATCAGTGCATCAATGATACATAACCGGTTATAGAGCCTGTAATCAGTGCATCAATAATACATAACCGGTTACAGAACCTCTAATCTCTGCATCAATAATACATAACTGGTTACAGAGCCTGTAATCCGTGCATCAATAATACCTAACCATTTACGGAGCCTGTAATCAGTGCATCAGTGATACATAACCATTTACAGAGCCTGTAATCAGTGCATCAATGATACATAACCGGTTACAGAGCCTGTAATCAGTGCATCAATGATACATTACCGCTGACAGAGCCTGTAATCAGTGCATCAATAATACATAACCGGTTACAGAGCCTGTAATCAGTGCATCAATAATACATAACCGGGTACAGAGCCTGTATTCAGTGCATCAATAATACATAACCGGTTGTAGAGCCTGCATTCAGTGCATCAATGATACGTAACCGTTTAAAGAGCCTGTAATCAGTGCATCAATGATACATAACCGGTTACTGAGCCTGTAATCAGTGCATCAATGATACATTACCGCTGACAGAGCCTGTAATCAGTGCATCAATAATACATAACCGGTTACAGAGCCTGTAATCAGTGCATCAATAATACATAACCGGTTACAGAGCCTGTATTCAGTGCATCAATAATACATAACCGGTTGCAGAGCCTGCATTCAGTGCATCAATGATACGTAACCGTTTACAGAGCCTGTAATCAGTGCATCAATAATATATAACCGTTTACAGAGCCTCTAATCATTGCATCAATAATACATAACCGGTTACAGAGCCTGTAATCAGTGCAACTATAATACATAACCGGTTACAGAGCCTGTAATCATTGCATCAATAATATATTACCGTTTACAGAGCCTCTAATCATTGCATGAATTATACATAACCGCTGACAGAGACAGTAATCAGTGCATCAATAATACATAACCGGTTACAGAGCTTGCAATCAGTGCATCAATAATACATAACCGGTTACAGAGCCTGTAATCATTGCATCAATAATATATAACCGTTTACAGAGCCTCTAATCATTGCATCAGTAATACATAACCGGTTACAGAGCCAGTATTCAGTGCATCAATAATACATAACCGGTTACAGGGCCTGCATTCAGTGCATCAATGATACATAACCATTTACAGAGCCTGTAATCAGTGCATCAATGATACATAACTGGTTACAGAGCCTGGAATCAGTGCATCAATAATACATAACGGGTTACAGAGCCTGTAATCAGTGTATCAATAATACATAACCATTTACAGAGCCTGTAATCAGTGCATCAATAATACATAACCGGTTACAGAGCCTGTAATCAGTGCATCAATAATACATAACCGGTTACAGAGCCTGTAATCAGTGCATCAATAATAAATAAGTGGTTATAAAGCCTGTAATCAGTGCATCAATAATTGATAACCGGTTACAGAGCCAGTAATCAGTGTATCAATAATACATACCATTTACAGAGCCTTTAATCAGTGCATCAATGATACATAACCGGTTACAGAGCCTGTAATCAGTGCACCAATAATACATAACCAGTGACAGAGCCTGTAATCAGTGCATCAATAATACATAACCGGTTACAGAGCCTGTAATCAGTGCATCAATAATACATAACTGGTTACACAGACTGTAATCAGAGCATCAATGATACATAACCGGTTTCAGAGCCTGTAATCAGTGCATCAATAAAACATAACCGGTTACAGAGACTGTAATCAGTGCATCAATAATACATAACCGGTTACAGAGCCTGCAATCCCTGCATCAATAATATATAAACGGTTACAGAGCCTGTATTCAGTGCATCAATGATACATAACCGTTTAGAGAGCCTGTAATCCGTGCATCAATGATACATAACCGGTTACTGAGCCTGTAATCAGTGCATCAATGATACATAACCGGTTATAGAGCCTGTAATCAGTGCATCAATGATACATAACCGGTTATAGAGCCTGTAATCAGTGCATCAAAAATTCATAACCGGTTACAGAGTCTGTAATCAGTATCTCAACAATACATAACCGGTTACAGAGCCTGTTATCAGTGTATTAATGATACATTACCATTTACAGAGCCTGCAATCAGTGCATCAATGATACATAACCGGTTATAGAGCCTGTAATCAGTGCATCAATAATACATAACCGGTTACAGAACCTCTAATCTCTGCATCAATAATACATAACTGGTTACAGAGCCTGTAATCCATGCATCAATAATACCTAACCATTTACGGAGCCTGTAATCAGTGCATCAGTGATACATAACCATTTACAGAGCCTGTAATCAGTGCATCAATGATACATAACCGATTACAGAGCCTGTAATCAGTGCATCAATGATACATTACCGCTTACAGAGCCTGTATTCAGTGCATCAATAATACATAACCGGTTGCAGAGCCTGCATTCAGTGCATCAATGATACGTAATCGTTTACAGAGCCTGTAATCAGTGCATCAATGATACATAACCGGTTACTGAGCCTGTAATCAGTGCATCAACGATACATAACCGGTTATAGAGCCTGTAATCAGTGCATCAATAATACATAACCGGTTACAGAACCTCTAATCTGTGCATCAATAATACCTAACCATTTACGGAGCCTGTAATCAGTGCATCAGTGATATATAACCATTTACAGAGCCTGTAATCAGTGCATCAATGATACATAACCGGTTACTGAGCCTGTATTCAGTGCATCAATGATATATAAGGTGTTACAGGGCCTGTAATCAGTGCATCAACAATACATAACCGGTTAAAGGGCCTGTAATCAGTGCAACAATAATACATAACCCGTTACAGGGCCTGTAATCAGTGCATCAATAATACATAACTGGTTACAGGGCCTGTAATCAGTGCATCAATGATACATAACCAGATACAGAGCCTGTAATCAGTGCATCAATAATACATAACCGGTTAAAGGGCCTGTAATCAGTGCATCAATAATACATAAGCTGCTACATGGCCTGTAATCAGTGCATCAATAATACATAAATGGTTAAAGGGCCTGTAATCAGTGCATCAATAATACATAACCGGGTAAAGGGCCTGTAATCAGTGCATCAATAATACATAACCGGTTACAGGGCCTGTAATCAGTGCATCAATAATACATAACAGGTTAAAGGGCCTGTAATCTGTGCATCAATAATACATAACCGGTTACAGAGCCTGTAATCAGTGCATCAATGATACATAACCGGTTACAGAGCCTGTAATCAGTGCATCAATAATATATAAACAGTTACAAAGCCTGTAATCATTGCATCAATAATACCTAACCATTTACGGAGCCTGTAATCAGTGCATCAGTGATACATAACCATTTACAGAGCCTGTAATCAGTGCATCAATGATACATAACCGGTTGCAGAGCCTGTAATCAGTGCATCAATGATACATTACCGCTTACAGAGCCTGTATTCAGTGCATCAATAATACATAACCGGTTGCAGAGCCTGCATTCAGTGCATCAATGATACGTAACCGTTTACAGAGCCTGTAATCAGTGCATCAATGATACATACCCGGTTACTGAGCCTGTAATCAGTGCATCAACGATACATAACCGGTTATAGAGCCTGTAATCAGTGCATCAATAATACATAACCGGTTACAGAACCTCTAATCTGTGCATCAATAATACCTAACCATTTACGGAGCCTGTAATCAGTGCATCAATGATACATAACCGGTTACTGAGCCTGTATTCAGTGCATCAATGATATATAAGGTGTTGCAGGGCCTGTAATCAGTGCATCAACAATACATAACCGGTTAAAGGGCCTGTAATCAGTGCAACAATAATACATAACCCGTTACAGGGCCTGTAATCAGTGCATCAATAATACATAACTGGTTACAGGGCCTGTAATCAGTGCATCAATGATACATAACCAGATACAGAGCCTGTAATCAGTGCATCAATAATACATAACTGGTTACACAGACTGTAATCAGAGCATCAATGATACATAACCGGTTACAGAGACTGTAATCAGTGCATCAATAATACATAACCGGTTCCAGAGCCAGTAATCCCTGCATCAATAATACATAACCGGTTACAGAGCCTGTAATCAGTGCATCAATAATACATAACCGGTTACAGAGCCTGTAATCCCTGCATCAATAATATATAAACGGTTACAGAGCCTGTAATCCCTGCATCAATAATATATAAATGGTTACAGAGCCTGTAATCAGTGCATCAATGATACATTACCGGTTATAGAGCCTGTAATCAGTGCATCAATAATACATAACCGGTTACAGAGCCTGTAATCAGTGCATCAATAATACATAACCGGTTACAGAGCCTGTAATCCCTGCATCAATAATATATAAATGGTTACAGAGCCTGTAATCAGTGCATCAATGATACATTACCGGTTACAGAGCCTGTAATCAGTGCATCAATGATACATAACCGGTTACTGAGCCTGTATTCAGTGCATCAATGATATATAAGGTGTTACAGGGCCTGTAATCAGTGCATCAACAATACATAACCGGTTAAAGGGCCTGTAATCAGTGCAACAATAATACATAACCCGTTACAGGGCCTGTAATCAGTGCATCAATAATACATAACTGGTTACAGGGCCTGTAATCAGTGCATCAATGATACATAACCAGATACAGAGCCTGTAATCAGTGCATCAATAATACATAACTGGTTAAAGGGCCTGTAATCAGTGCATCAATAATACATAAGCTGCTACATGGCCTGTAATCAGTGCATCAATAATACATAAACGGTTAAAGGGCCTGTAATCAGTGCATCAATAATACATAACCGGTTAAAGGGCCTGTAACCTGTGCATCAATGATACATAACCGGTTACAGAGCCTGTAATCAGTGCATCAATAATACATAAATGGTTACAGAGCCTGTAATTAGTGCATCGATAATACATATCCGGCTACAGAGCCTGTAATCAGTGCATCAATAATACATAACCATTTACAGAGCCTGTAATCAGTGCATCAATGATACATAACCGGTTACAGAGCCTGTAATCAGTGCATCAATAATACATAACCGGTTACAGAGCCTGTAATCAGTGCATCAATAATACATAACCGGTTACAGAGCCTGTAATCAGTGTATCAAGAATACAGAACCGGTTACAGAGCCTGTAATCAGTGCATCAATAATACATAACCGGTTACAGAGCCTCTAATCATTGCATCAGTAATACATAACCGGTTACAGAGCCAGTATTCAGTGCATCAATAATACATAACCGGTTACAGAGCCTGCATTCAGTGCATCAATGATACATAACCACTTACTGAGCCTGTAATCAGTGCATCAATGATACATAACCGGTTATCGAGCCTGTAATCAGTGCATCAATAATACATAACCGGTTACAGAGACTGTAATCAGTGCATCAATAATACATAACCGGTTCCAGAGCCTGTAATCCCTGCATCAATAATACAGAACCGGTTACAGAGCCTGTAATCAATGTATCTAGAATACAGAACCGGTTACAGTGCCTGTAATCAGTGCCTCAACAATTGATAACCGGTTACAGAGCCATTAATCAGTGCATCAATAATACATACCATTTACAGAGCCTTTAATCAGTGCATCAATGATACATAACCGGTTACAGAGCCTGTAATCAGTGCACCAATAATACATAACCAGTTACAGAGCCTGTAATCAGTGCATCAATAATACATAACCGGTTACAGAGCCTGTAATCAGTGCATCAATAATACATAACTGGTTACACAGACTGTAATCAGAGCATCAATGATACATAACCGGTTACAGAGCCTGTAATCAGTGCATCAATAATACATAACCGGTTACAGAGACTGTAATCAGTGCATCAATAATACATAACCGGTTCCAGAGCCTGTAATCCCTGCATCAATAATACATAACCGGTTACAGAGCCTGTAATCAGTGCATCAATAATACATAACCGGTTACAGAGCCTGTAATCCCTGCATCAATAATATATAAATTGTTACAGAGCCTGTAATCAGTGCATCAATGATACATTACCGGTTATAGAGCCTGTAATCAGTGCATCAATAATACATACCATTTACAGAGCCTTTAATCAGTGCATCAATGATACATAACCGGTTACAGAGCCTGTAATCAGTGCACCAATAATACATAACCAGTTACAGAGCATGTAATCAGTGCATCAATAATACATAACCGGTTACAGAGCCTGTAATCAGTGCATCAATAATACATAACTGGTTACACAGACTGTAATCAGAGCATCAATGATACATAACCAGTTACAGAGCCTGTAATCAGTGCATCAATAATACATAACCGGTTACAGAGACTGTAATCAGTGCATCAATAATACATAACCGGTTCCAGAGCCAGTAATCCCTGCATCAATAATACATAACCGGTTACAGAGCCTGTAATCAGTGCATCAATAATACATAACCGGTTACAGAGCCTGTAATCCCTGCATCAATAATATATAAACGGTTACAGAGCCTGTAATCCCTGCATCAATAATATATAAATGGTTACAGAGCCTGTAATCAGTGCATCAATGATACATTACCGGTTATAGAGCCTGTAATCAGTGCATCAATAATACATAACCGGTTACAGAGCCTGTAATCAGTGCATCAATAATACATAACCGCTTACAGAGCCTGTAATCCCTGCATCAATAATATATAAATGGTTACAGAGCCTGCAATCAGTGCATCAATGATACATTACCGGTTATAGAGCCTGTAATCAGTGCATCAATAATACATAACCGGTTACAGAGCCTGTAATCAGTGCATCAATAATACATAACCGGTTAAAGAGCCTGTAATCAGTGCATCAATGATACATTACCGGTTACAGAGCCTGTAATCAGTGCATCAATAATACATAACCGGTTACAGAGCCTGTAATCAGTGCATCAATAATACATAACATGTTACACAGCCTGTAATCCGTGCATCAATGATACATAACCATTTACGGAGCCTGTAATCAGTGCATCAGTGATACATAACCATTTACAGAGCCTGTAATCAGTGCATCAATGATACATAACCGGTTACTGAGCCTGTAATCAGTGCATCAATGATACATTACCGGTTACAGAGCCTGTAATCAGTGCATCAATAATACATAACCGGTTACAGAGCCTGTAATCAGTGCATCAATAATACATAACCTGTTACAGAGCCTCTAATCATTGCATCAGTAATACATAACCGGTTACAGAGCCAGTATTCAGTGCATCAATGATACATAACCGGTTACAGAGCCTGCATTCAGTGCATCAATGATACATAACCAGTTACTGAGCCTGTAATCAGTGCATCAATGATACATAACCGGTTACAGAGCCTGTAATCAGTGCATCAATAATACATAAATGGTTACAGAGTCTGTAATCAGTGCATCAATAATACATAACGGGTTACAGAGCCTGTAATCAGTGTATCAATAATACATAACCGGTTACAGAGCCTGTAATCAGTGCATCAAAAATACATAACCGGTTACAGAGCCTGTAATCAGTGCATCAATAATAAATAAGTGGTTATAGAGCCTGTAATCAGTGCATCAATAATACATAACCGGTTACAGAGCCTGTAATCAGTGTATCAAGAATACAGAACCGGTTACAGAGCCTGTAATCAGTGTATCAATAATACATACCATTTACAGAGCCTTTAATCAGTGCATCAATGATACATAACCGGTTACAGAGCCTGGAATCAGTGCACCAGTTCCGAAGAAGGGTCACTGACCCGAAACGTTAACTCTGCTTCTCTTTCCACAGATGCTGCCAGACCTGCTGAGTGAATCCAGCATTTCTTGTTTTTGTATCAGATTTCCTGCATCCGCAGTATTTTGCTTTTATTACACCAATAATACATAACCAGTTACAGAGCCTGTAATCAGTGCATCAATAATACATAACCGGTTACAGAGCCTGTAATCAGTGCATCAATAATACATAACTGGTTACACAGACTGCAATCAGAGCATCAATGATACATAACCGGTTACAGAGCCTGTAATCAGTGCATCAATAATACATAACCGGTTACAGAGACTGTAATCAGTGCATCAATTATACATAACCAGTTACAGAGCCTGTAATCCCTGCATCAAAAATACATAACCGGTTACAGAGCCTGTAATCAGTGCATCAATAATACATAACCGGTTACAGAGCCTGTAATCCGTGCATCAATAATGTATAAACGGTTACAGAGCCTGTATTCAGTAAATCAATGATACATAACCATTTAGAGAGCCTGTAATCCGTGCATCAATGATACATAACCGGTTATTGAGACTGTAATCAGTGCATCAATGATACATAACCGGTTATAGAGCCTGTAATCAGTGCATCAAAAATTCATAACCGGTTACAGAACCTGTAATCAGTATATCAACAATACATAACCGGTTACAGAGCCTGTAATCAGTGTATCAATGATACATTACCATTGACAAAGCCTGTAATCAGTGCATCAATGATACATAACCCGTTATAGAGCCTGTAATCAGTGCATCAATGATACATAACCGGTTACAGAACCTCTAATCTCTGCATCAATAATACATAACTGGTTACAGAGCCTGTAATCCGTGCATCAATAATACCTAACCATTTACGGAGCCTCTAATCAGTGCATCAGTGATACATAACCATTTACAGAGCCTGTAATCAGTGCATCAATGATACATAACCGGTTACAGAGCCTGTAATCAGTGCATCAATGATACATTACCACTCACAGAGCCTGTAATCAGTGCATCAATAATACATAACCGGTTACAGAGCCTCTAATCATTGCATCAGTAATACATAAATCATGAGAGGTATAGACAGGGTGGATAGCAAGAGGCTTTTTCCCAGAGTGGGGGTTTCAATTACTAGAGGACACGAGTTCAAAGTGAAAGGGGAAAAGTTTAGGGGGGATATGCGTGGAAAGTTCTTTACGCAGAGGGTGGTGGGCACCTGGAACGCATTGCCAGCGGAGGTGGTAGATGCGGGCACGATGGAGTCTTTTAAGATGTATCTAGACAGATACATGAATGGGCAGGAAGAAAAGAGATACAGAACCTTAGAAAATAGGCGACATGTTTAGAGAGAGGATCTGGATCGGCGCAGGCTTGGAGGGCCGAAGGGCCTGTTCCTGTGCTGTAATTATCTTTGTTCTTTGTTCTTTATAACCGGTTACAGAGTCTGTATTCAGTGCATCAATAATACATAACCGGTTGCAGAGCCTGCATTCAGTGCATGAATGATACGTAACCGTTTACAGAGCCTGTAATCAGTGCATCAATGATACATAACCGGTTACTGAGCCTGTAATCAGTGCATCAATGATACATAACCGGTTACAGAGCCTGTAATCAGTGCATCAATAATACATAAACGGTTACAGAGCCTGTAATCAGTGCATCATTAATACATAACCGGTTACAGAGCCTGTAATCAGTGTATCAATAATACATAACCATTTACAGAGCCTGTAATCAGTGCATCAATGATACATAACCAGTTACAGAGCCTGTAATCAGTGCATCAATAATACATAACCGGTTACAGAGCCTGTAATCAGTGCATCAATAATACATAACCGGTTACAGAGTCTGTAATCAGTGCATCAATAATACATAACTGGTTACAGAGACTGTAATCAGTGCATCAATGATACATAACCGCTTACAGAGCCTGTAATCCCTGCATCAATGACACATAACCATTTACGGATCCTGTAATCAGTGCATCAGTGATACATAACCATTTACAGAGACTGTAATCAGTGCATCAATGATACATAACCGGTTACTGAGCCTGTAATCAGTGCATAAATGATACATAACCGGTTAAAGAGCCTGTAATCAGTGTATCAATGATACATAACCGGTTATAGAGCCTGTAATGAGTGCATCAATAATACATAACCGGTTACACAGCCTGTAATCCGTGCATCAATGATACATAACCATTTACGGAGCCTGTAATCAGTGCATCAGTGATACATAACCATTTACAGAGCCTGTAATCAGTGCATCAATGATACATTACCGGTTACAGAGCGTGTAATCAGTGCATCAATAATACATAACCGGTTACAGAACCTGTAATCAGTGCATCAATAAGACATAACCAGTTACAGAGCCTCTAATCATTGCATCAGTAATACCTAACCGGTTACAGAGCCAGTATTCAGTGCATCAATAATACATAACCGGTTACAGAGCCTGCATTCAGTGCATCAATCATACATAACCATTTACAGAGCCTGTAATCAGTGCATCAATGATACATAACCAGTTACTGAGCCTGTAATCAGTGCATCAATGATACATAACCGGTTACAGAGCCGGTAATCAGTGCATCAATAATACATAACCAGTTACAGAGCCTGTAATCCCTGCATCAATAATACATAACCGGCTACAGAGCCTGTAATCAGTGCATCAATAATACATAACCGGTTACAGAGCCTGTAATCCCTGCATCAATAATATATAAACGGTTACAGAGCCTGTAATCAGTGCATCAATAATACATAACCTGTTACAGAGCCTGTAATCAGTGCATCAATAATAAATAAGTGGTTATTGAGCCTGTAATCAGTGCATCAATAATACATAACCGGTTACAGAGCCTGTAATCAGTGTATCAAGAATACAGAACCGGTTACAGAGCCTGTAATCAGTGCCTCAATAATTGATAACCGGTTACAGAGCCTGTAATCAGTGTATCAATAATACATACCATTTACAGAGCCTTTAATCAGTGCATCAATGATACATAACCGGTTACAGAGCCTGTAATCAGTGCACCAAGAATACATAACCAGTTACAGAGCCTGTAATCAGTGCATCGATAATACATAACCGGATACAGAGCCTGTAATCAGTGCATCAATAATACATAACTGGTTACACAGACTGTAATCAGAGCATCAATGATACATAACCGGTTACAGAGCCTGTAATCAGTGCATCAATAATACATAACCGGTTACAGAGCCTGTAATCAGTGCATCAATAATACATAACCGGTTACAGAGACTGTCATCAGTGCATCAATAATACATAACCGGGTACAGAGCCTGTAATCCCTGCATCAATAATACATAACCGGTTACAGAGCCTGTAATCAGTGCATCAATAATACATTACCATTTACAGAGCCTGTAATCAGTGCATCAATGATACATAACCGGTTATAGAGCCTGTAATCAGTGCATCAATAATACATAACTGGTTACAGAACCTCGAATCTCTGCATCAATAATACATAACTGGTTACAGAGCCTGTAATCCGTGCATCATAATGCCTAACCATTTACGGAGCCTGTAATCAGTGCATCAGTGATACATAACCATTTACAGAGCCTGTAATCAGTGCATCAATGATACATAACCGGTTACAGAGCCTGTAATCAGTGCATCAATGATACATTACCGCTTACAGCGCCTGTAATCAGTGTATCAATAATACATACCATTTACAGAGCCTTTAATCAGTGCATCAATGATACATAACCGGTTACAGAGCCTGTAATCAGTGCACCAAGAATACATAACCAGTTACAGAGCCTGTAATCAGTGCATCGATAATACATAACCGGATACAGAGCCTGTAATCAGTGCATCAATAATACATAACTGGTTACACAGACTGTAATCAGAGCATCAATGATACATAACCGGTTACAGAGCCTGTAATCAGTGCATCAATAATACATAACCGGTTACAGAGCCTGTAATCAGTGCATCAATAATACATAACCGGTTACAGAGACTGTCATCAGTGCATCAATAATACATAACCGGGTACAGAGCCTGTAATCCCTGCATCAATAATACATAACCGGTTACAGAGCCTGTAATCAGTGCATCAATAATACATTACCATTTACAGAGCCTGTAATCAGTGCATCAATGATACATAACCGGTTATAGAGCCTGTAATCAGTGCATCAATAATACATAACTGGTTACAGAACCTCGAATCTCTGCATCAATAATACATAACTGGTTACAGAGCCTGTAATCTGTGCATCATAATGCCTAACCATTTACGGAGCCTGTAATCAGTGCATCAGTGATACATAACCATTTACAGAGCCTGTAATCAGTGCATCAATGATACATAACCGGTAACAGAGCCTGTAATCAGTGCATCAATGATACATTACCGCTTACAGCGCCTGTAATCAGTGCATCAATAATACATAACCGGTTACAGAGCCTGTCATCAGTGCATCAATAATACATAACCGGTTGCAGAGCCTGCATTCAGTGCATCAATAATACATAACCGGTTGCAGAGCCTGCATTCAGTGCATCAATGATACATAACCGGTTACAGAGCCTGTAATCAGTGTATCAATAATACATACCATTTACAGAGCCTTTAATCAGTGCATCAATGATACATAACCAGTTACAGAGCCTGTAATCAGTGTATCAATAATACATACCATTTACAGAGCCTTTAATCAGTGCATCAATGATACATAACCAGTTACAGAGCATGTAATCAGTGCATCAATAATACATAACCGGTTACAGAGCCTGTAATCAGTGCATCAATAATAAATAAGTGGTTAAAGAGACTGTAATCAGTGCATCAATAATACATAACCGGTTACAGAGCCAGTAATCAGTGTATCAAGAATACAGAACCGGTTACAGAGCCTGTAATCAGTGCCTCAATAATTGATAACCGGTTACAGAGCCTGTAATCAGTGTATCAATAATACATACCATTTACAGAGCCTTTAATCAGTGCATCAATGATACATAACCGGTTCCAGAGCCTGTAATCAGTGCATCAATAATACATAACCGTTTACAGAGCCTGTAATCAGTGCATCAATAATACATAACCAGTTATAGAGCCTGTAATCAGTGCATCAATAATACATAACTGGTTACACAGACTGTAATCAGTGCACCAATGATACATAACCGGTTACAGAGCCTGTAATCCCTGCATCAATAATACATAACCGGTTGCAGAGCATGTAATCAGGGCATCAATAATACATAACCGGTTACAGAGCCTGTAATCCCTGCATCAATAATATATAAATGGTTACAGAGCCTGTATTCAGTGCATCAATGATACATAACCATTTAGACAGCCTGTAATCAGTGCATCAATGATACATAACCGGTTACTGAGCCTGTAATCAGTGCATCAATGATACATAACCGGTTATAGAGCCTGTAATCAGTGTATCAATAATACATAACTGGTTACACAGCCTGTAATCAGTGCATCAATAATACATAACCGGTTACAGAGCCTGTAATCAGTGCATCAATGATACATAACCGGTTACAGAACCTCTAATCTCTGCATCAATAATACATAACTGGTTACAGAGCCTGTAATCCGTGCATCAATAATACATAACCATTTACGGAGCCTGTAATCAGTGCATCAGTGATACATAACCATTTACAGAGCCTGTAATCAGTGTATCAATAATACATAACCATTTACAGACCTTTAATCAGTGCATCAATAATACATAACCGGTTGCGGAGAATGTAATCTGTGCATCAACAATACATAACCATGTACGGAGGTTGTAATCAGTGCATCAGTGATCCATAACCGGTTACTGAGCCTGTAATCGGTGCATCAATGATACATTACCGGTTACAGAGCCTGTAATAAGTGCTTCAATAATACATAACCGGTAACAGAGCCTGTAATCAGTGCATCAATAATACATAACCGGTTACAGAGCCTCTAATCATTGCATCAGTAATACATAATCGGTTACAGAGCCTGTATTCAGTGCATCAATAATACATAACATGTTACACAGCCTGTAATCCGTGCATCAATGATACATAACCATTTACGGAGCCTGTAATCAGTGCATCAGTGATACATAACCATTTACAGAGCCTGTAATCAGTGCATCAATAATACATAACCGCTTACAGAGCCTGTAATCCCTGCATCAATAATATATAAATGGTTACAGAGCCTGCAATCAGTGCATCAATGATACATTACCGGTTATAGAGCCTGTAATCAGTGCATCAATAATACATAACCGGTTACAGAGCCTGTAATCAGTGCATCAATGATACATAACCGGTTAAAGAGCCTGTAATCAGTGCATCAATGATACATTACCGGTTACAGAGCCTGTAATCAGTGCATCAATAATACATAACCGGTTACAGAGCCTGTAATCAGTGCATCAATAATACATAACATGTTACACAGCCTGTAATCCGTGCATCAATGATACATAACCATTTACGGAGCCTGTAATCAGTGCATCAGTGATACATAACCATTTACAGAGCCTGTAATCAGTGCATCAATGATACATAACCGGTTACTGAGCCTGTAATCAGTGCATCAATGATACATTACCGGTTACAGAGCCTGTAATCAGTGCATCAATAATACATAACCGGTTACAGAGCCTGTAATCAGTGCATCAATAATACATAACCTGTTACAGAGCCTCTAATCATTGCATCAGTAATACATAACCGGTTACAGAGCCAGTATTCAGTGCATCAATGATACATAACCGGTTACAGAGCCTGCATTCAGTGCATCAATGATACATAACCAGTTACTGAGCCTGTAATCAGTGCATCAATGATACATAACCGGTTACAGAGCCTGTAATCAGTGCATCAATAATACATAAATGGTTACAGAGTCTGTAATCAGTGCATCAATAATACATAACGGGTTACAGAGCCTGTAATCAGTGTATCAATAATACATAACCGGTTACAGAGCCTGTAATCAGTGCATCAAAAATACATAACCGGTTACAGAGCCTGTAATCAGTGCATCAATAATAAATAAGTGGTTATAGAGCCTGTAATCAGTGCATCAATAATACATAACCGGTTACAGAGCCTGTAATCAGTGTATCAAGAATACAGAACCGGTTACAGAGCCTGTAATCAGTGTATCAATAATACATACCATTTACAGAGCCTTTAATCAGTGCATCAATGATACATAACCGGTTACAGAGCCTGGAATCAGTGCACCAGTTCCGAAGAAGGGTCACTGACCCGAAACGTTAACTCTGCTTCTCTTTCCACAGATGCTGCCAGACCTGCTGAGTGAATCCAGCATTTCTTGTTTTTGTATCAGATTTCCTGCATCCGCAGTATTTTGCTTTTATTACACCAATAATACATAACCAGTTACAGAGCCTGTAATCAGTGCATCAATAATACATAACCGGTTACAGAGCCTGTAATCAGTGCATCAATAATACATAACTGGTTACACAGACTGCAATCAGAGCATCAATGATACATAACCGGTTACAGAGCCTGTAATCAGTGCATCAATAATACATAACCGGTTACAGAGACTGTAATCAGTGCATCAATTATACATAACCAGTTACAGAGCCTGTAATCCCTGCATCAAAAATACATAACCGGTTACAGAGCCTGTAATCAGTGCATCAATAATACATAACCGGTTACAGAGCCTGTAATCCGTGCATCAATAATGTATAAACGGTTACAGAGCCTGTATTCAGTAAATCAATGATACATAACCATTTAGAGAGCCTGTAATCCGTGCATCAATGATACATAACCGGTTATTGAGACTGTAATCAGTGCATCAATGATACATAACCGGTTATAGAGCCTGTAATCAGTGCATCAAAAATTCATAACCGGTTACAGAACCTGTAATCAGTATATCAACAATACATAACCGGTTACAGAGCCTGTAATCAGTGTATCAATGATACATTACCATTGACAAAGCCTGTAATCAGTGCATCAATGATACATAACCCGTTATAGAGCCTGTAATCAGTGCATCAATGATACATAACCGGTTACAGAACCTCTAATCTCTGCATCAATAATACATAACTGGTTACAGAGCCTGTAATCCGTGCATCAATAATACCTAACCATTTACGGAGCCTCTAATCAGTGCATCAGTGATACATAACCATTTACAGAGCCTGTAATCAGTGCATCAATGATACATAACCGGTTACAGAGCCTGTAATCAGTGCATCAATGATACATTACCACTCACAGAGCCTGTAATCAGTGCATCAATAATACATAACCGGTTACAGAGCCTCTAATCATTGCATCAGTAATACATAAATCATGAGAGGTATAGACAGGGTGGATAGCAAGAGGCTTTTTCCCAGAGTGGGGGTTTCAATTACTAGAGGACACGAGTTCAAAGTGAAAGGGGAAAAGTTTAGGGGGGATATGCGTGGAAAGTTCTTTACGCAGAGGGTGGTGGGCACCTGGAACGCATTGCCAGCGGAGGTGGTAGATGCGGGCACGATGGAGTCTTTTAAGATGTATCTAGACAGATACATGAATGGGCAGGAAGAAAAGAGATACAGAACCTTAGAAAATAGGCGACATGTTTAGAGAGAGGATCTGGATCGGCGCAGGCTTGGAGGGCCGAAGGGCCTGTTCCTGTGCTGTAATTATCTTTGTTCTTTGTTCTTTATAACCGGTTACAGAGTCTGTATTCAGTGCATCAATAATACATAACCGGTTGCAGAGCCTGCATTCAGTGCATGAATGATACGTAACCGTTTACAGAGCCTGTAATCAGTGCATCAATGATACATAACCGGTTACTGAGCCTGTAATCAGTGCATCAATGATACATAACCGGTTACAGAGCCTGTAATCAGTGCATCAATAATACATAAACGGTTACAGAGCCTGTAATCAGTGCATCATTAATACATAACCGGTTACAGAGCCTGTAATCAGTGTATCAATAATACATAACCATTTACAGAGCCTGTAATCAGTGCATCAATGATACATAACCAGTTACAGAGCCTGTAATCAGTGCATCAATAATACATAACCGGTTACAGAGCCTGTAATCAGTGCATCAATAATACATAACCGGTTACAGAGTCTGTAATCAGTGCATCAATAATACATAACTGGTTACAGAGACTGTAATCAGTGCATCAATGATACATAACCGCTTACAGAGCCTGTAATCCCTGCATCAATGACACATAACCATTTACGGATCCTGTAATCAGTGCATCAGTGATACATAACCATTTACAGAGACTGTAATCAGTGCATCAATGATACATAACCGGTTACTGAGCCTGTAATCAGTGCATAAATGATACATAACCGGTTAAAGAGCCTGTAATCAGTGTATCAATGATACATAACCGGTTATAGAGCCTGTAATGAGTGCATCAATAATACATAACCGGTTACACAGCCTGTAATCCGTGCATCAATGATACATAACCATTTACGGAGCCTGTAATCAGTGCATCAGTGATACATAACCATTTACAGAGCCTGTAATCAGTGCATCAATGATACATTACCGGTTACAGAGCGTGTAATCAGTGCATCAATAATACATAACCGGTTACAGAACCTGTAATCAGTGCATCAATAAGACATAACCAGTTACAGAGCCTCTAATCATTGCATCAGTAATACCTAACCGGTTACAGAGCCAGTATTCAGTGCATCAATAATACATAACCGGTTACAGAGCCTGCATTCAGTGCATCAATCATACATAACCATTTACAGAGCCTGTAATCAGTGCATCAATGATACATAACCAGTTACTGAGCCTGTAATCAGTGCATCAATGATACATAACCGGTTACAGAGCCGGTAATCAGTGCATCAATAATACATAACCAGTTACAGAGCCTGTAATCCCTGCATCAATAATACATAACCGGCTACAGAGCCTGTAATCAGTGCATCAATAATACATAACCGGTTACAGAGCCTGTAATCCCTGCATCAATAATATATAAACGGTTACAGAGCCTGTAATCAGTGCATCAATAATACATAACCTGTTACAGAGCCTGTAATCAGTGCATCAATAATAAATAAGTGGTTATTGAGCCTGTAATCAGTGCATCAATAATACATAACCGGTTACAGAGCCTGTAATCAGTGTATCAAGAATACAGAACCGGTTACAGAGCCTGTAATCAGTGCCTCAATAATTGATAACCGGTTACAGAGCCTGTAATCAGTGTATCAATAATACATACCATTTACAGAGCCTTTAATCAGTGCATCAATGATACATAACCGGTTACAGAGCCTGTAATCAGTGCACCAAGAATACATAACCAGTTACAGAGCCTGTAATCAGTGCATCGATAATACATAACCGGATACAGAGCCTGTAATCAGTGCATCAATAATACATAACTGGTTACACAGACTGTAATCAGAGCATCAATGATACATAACCGGTTACAGAGCCTGTAATCAGTGCATCAATAATACATAACCGGTTACAGAGCCTGTAATCAGTGCATCAATAATACATAACCGGTTACAGAGACTGTCATCAGTGCATCAATAATACATAACCGGGTACAGAGCCTGTAATCCCTGCATCAATAATACATAACCGGTTACAGAGCCTGTAATCAGTGCATCAATAATACATTACCATTTACAGAGCCTGTAATCAGTGCATCAATGATACATAACCGGTTATAGAGCCTGTAATCAGTGCATCAATAATACATAACTGGTTACAGAACCTCGAATCTCTGCATCAATAATACATAACTGGTTACAGAGCCTGTAATCCGTGCATCATAATGCCTAACCATTTACGGAGCCTGTAATCAGTGCATCAGTGATACATAACCATTTACAGAGCCTGTAATCAGTGCATCAATGATACATAACCGGTTACAGAGCCTGTAATCAGTGCATCAATGATACATTACCGCTTACAGCGCCTGTAATCAGTGCATCAATAATACATAACCGGTTACAGAGCCTGTCATCAGTGCATCAATAATACATAACCAGTTGCAGAGCCTGCATTCAGTGCATCAATAATACATAACCGGTTGCAGAGCCTGCATTCAGTGCATCAATGATACATAACCGGTTACAGAGCCTGTAATCAGTGTATCAATAATACATACCATTTACAGAGCCTTTAATCAGTGCATCAATGATACATAACCAGTTACAGAGCCTGTAATCAGTGTATCAATAATACATACCATTTACAGAGCCTTTAATCAGTGCATCAATGATACATAACCAGTTACAGAGCATGTAATCAGTGCATCAATAATACATAACCGGTTACAGAGCCTGTAATCAGTGCATCAATAATAAATAAGTGGTTAAAGAGACTGTAATCAGTGCATCAATAATACATAACCGGTTACAGAGCCAGTAATCAGTGTATCAAGAATACAGAACCGGTTACAGAGCCTGTAATCAGTGCCTCAATAATTGATAACCGGTTACAGAGCCTGTAATCAGTGTATCAATAATACATACCATTTACAGAGCCTTTAATCAGTGCATCAATGATACATAACCGGTTCCAGAGCCTGTAATCAGTGCATCAATAATACATAACCGTTTACAGAGCCTGTAATCAGTGCATCAATAATACATAACCAGTTATAGAGCCTGTAATCAGTGCATCAATAATACATAACTGGTTACACAGACTGTAATCAGTGCACCAATGATACATAACCGGTTACAGAGCCTGTAATCCCTGCATCAATAATACATAACCGGTTGCAGAGCATGTAATCAGGGCATCAATAATACATAACCGGTTACAGAGCCTGTAATCCCTGCATCAATAATATATAAATGGTTACAGAGCCTGTATTCAGTGCATCAATGATACATAACCATTTAGACAGCCTGTAATCAGTGCATCAATGATACATAACCGGTTACTGAGCCTGTAATCAGTGCATCAATGATACATAACCGGTTATAGAGCCTGTAATCAGTGCATCAATAATACATAACTGGTTACACAGCCTGTAATCAGTGCATCAATAATACATAACCGGTTACAGAGCCTGTAATCAGTGCATCAATGATACATAACCGGTTACAGAACCTCTAATCTCTGCATCAATAATACATAACTGGTTACAGAGCCTGTAATCCGTGCATCAATAATACATAACCATTTACGGAGCCTGTAATCAGTGCATCAGTGATACATAACCATTTACAGAGCCTGTAATCAGTGTATCAATAATACATAACCATTTACAGACCTTTAATCAGTGCATCAATAATACATAACCGGTTGCGGAGAATGTAATCTGTGCATCAACAATACATAACCATGTACGGAGGTTGTAATCAGTGCATCAGTGATCCATAACCGGTTACTGAGCCTGTAATCGGTGCATCAATGATACATTACCGGTTACAGAGCCTGTAATAAGTGCTTCAATAATACATAACCGGTAACAGAGCCTGTAATCAGTGCATCAATAATACATAACCGGTTACAGAGCCTCTAATCATTGCATCAGTAATACATAATCGGTTACAGAGCCTGTATTCAGCGCATCAATAATACATAACCGGTTACAGAGCCTGCATTCAGTGCATCAATGATACATAACCGTTTACAGAGCCTGTATTCAGTGCATCAATGATACATAACCATTTACAGAGCCTGTAATCAGTGCATCAATGATACATAACCGGTTACTGAGCCTGTAATCAGTGCATCAATGATACATAACCGATTACAGAGCCTGTAATCAGTGCATCAAAAATTCATAACCGGTTACAGAGCCTGTAATCATTATATCAACAATACATAACCGGTTGCAGAGCCTGTAATCAGTGTATCAATGATACATTACCATTTATAGAGCCTGTAATCAGTGCATCAATGATACATAACCGGTTACAGAGCCTGTAATCAGTGCATCAATAATACATAACCGGTTACAGAACCTCTAATCTCTGCATCAATAATACATAACTGGTTACACTGCCTGTAATCCGTGCATCAACAATACATAACCATTTACGGAGCCTGTAATTAGTGCATCAGTGATACATAACCATTTACAGAGCCTGTAATCAGTGCATCAATGATACATAACCGGTTACAGAGCCTGTAATCAGTGCATCAATGATACATTGCCGCTTACAGAGCCTGTAATCAGTGCATCAATAATACATAACCGGTTACAGAGCCTGTAATCAGTGCATCAATAATACATAACCGGTTACAGAGCCTCTAATCATTGCATCTGTAATACATAACCGGTTACAGAGCCTGTATTCAGTGCATCAATAATACATAACCGGTTGCAGAGCCTGCATTCAGAGCATCAATGATACATAACCGTTTACAGAACCTGTAATCAGTGCATCAATGATACATAACCGGTTACTGAGCCTGTAATCAGTGCATCAATGATATATAACCGGTTACAGAGCCTGTAATCAGTGCATCACTAATACATAAACGGTTACAGAGCCTGTAATCAGTGCATCAATAATACATAACCGGTTACAGAGCCTGTAATCAGTGTATCAATAATACATAACCATTTACAGAGCCTGTAATCAGTGCATCAATGATACATAACCGGTTACAGAGCCTGTAATCAGCGCATCAATAATACATAACCGTTTACTGAGCCTGTAATCAGTGCATCAATAATAAATAAGTGGTTAAAGAGCCTGTAATCAGTGCATCAATAATACATAACCGGTTACAGAGCCTGTAATCAGTGTATCAAGAATACAGAACCAGTTACAGAGCCTGTAAACAGTGCCTCAATAATTGATAACAGGTTACAGAGCCTGTAATCAGTGTATCAATAATGCATACCATTTACAGAGCCTTTAATCAGTGCATCAATGATACATAACCGGTTCCAGAGCCTCTAATCAGTGCATCAATAATACATAACCGGTTACAGAGCCTGTAATCAGTGCATCAATAATACATAACCGGTTATAGTGCCTGTAATCAGTGCATCAATAATACTTAACTGGTTACAGAGACTGTAATCAGTGCATCAATGATACATAACCGCTTACAGAGCCTGTAATCCCTGCATCACTAAGACATAACCGGTTACAGAGCCTGTAATCAGTGCATCAATAATACATAACCGGTTACAGAGCCTGTAATCCCTGCATCAATAATATATAAATGGTTACAGAGCCGGTATTCAGTGCATCAATGATACATAACCGTTTAGACAGCCTGCAATCAGCGCATCAATGATACATAACCGGTGACTGAGCCTGTAATCAGTGCATCAATGATACATAACCGGTTATAGAGCCTGTAATCAGTGCATCAATAATACATAACCGGATACACAGCCTGTAATCAGTGCATCAATAATACATAACCGGTTACAGAGCCTGTAATCAGTGCATTAATGATACATCACCGGTTATAGAGCCTGTAATCAGTGCATCAATAATACATAACCGGTTACACAGCCTGTAATCAGTGCATCAATAATACATAACCGGTTGCGGAGCCTGTAATCTGTGTATCAACAATACATAACCATGCACGGAGCCTGTAATCAGTGCATCAGTGATCCATAACCGGTTACTGAGCCTGTAATCAGTGCATCAATGATCAATTACCGGCTACAGAGCCTGTAATAAGTGCATCAATAATACATAACCGGTTACAGAACCTGTAATCAGTGCATCAATAATACATAACCGGTTACAGAGCCTCTAATCATTGCATCAGTAATACATAACCGGTTCCAGAGCCTGTATTCAGTGCATCAATAATACATAACCGGTTACAGAGCCTGCATTCAGTATATCAACAATACATAACCGGTTACTGAGCCTGTAATCAGTGCATCAATGATACATAACCGGTTATAGAGCCTGTAATCAGTGCATCAATAATACATAACCGGTTACACAGCCTGTAATCAGTGCATCAATAATACATAACCGGTTTCAGAGCCTGTAATCAGTGCATCAATAATACATAACCGGTTACACAGCCTGTAATCAGTGTATCAATAATACATAACCGGTTACAGAGCCTGTAATCAGTGCATTAATAATACATACCCGGTTACAGAGTCTGTAATCAGTGCATCAATAATACATACCCGGTTACAGAGCCTGTAATCAGTGCATCAATAATACTTAACCGCTTACAATGCCTGTAATCAGTGTATCAATAATACAAAACCGGTTACAGAGCCTGTAATCTGTGCATCAATGATCCATAACCGGTTACAGAGACTGTAATCAGTGCATCAATAATACAGAACCGGTTACAGAGCCTCTAATCATTGCATTAGTAATACATAACCGGTTACAGAGCCTGTATTCAGTGCATCAATAATACATAAGCGGTTACAGAGCCTGCATTCAGTGCATCAATGATACATAACCGTTTACAGAGCCTGTAATCAGTGCATCAATGATACATAACTGATTACAGAGCCTGTAATCAGTGCATCAATAATACAGAACTGGTTACAGAGCCTGTAATCAGTGCATCAAGAATACAGAACCGGTTACAGAGCCTGTAATCAGTGCCTCAATAATTCATAACCGAATACAGAGCCTGTAATCCCTGCATCAATAATACATAACCGGTTACAGTGCCTCTAATCATTGCATCAGTAATACATAACCGGTTACAGAGCCTGTATTCAGTGCATCAATGATACATAACCGGTTATAGAGCCTGTAAACAGTGCATCAATAATACATAACCGGTTACAGAACCTCTAATCTGTGCATCAGTAAGACATAACTGGTTACAGAGCCTGTAATCAGTGCATCAAGTTTACCTAACCATTTACGGAGCCTGTAATCCGTGCATCAGTGATACATAACCATTTACAGAGCCTGTAATCAGTGCATCAATGATACATAACCGGTTACTGAGCCTGTAATCAGTGCATCAATGATACATTACTGGTTACAGAGCCTGTAATCAGTGCATCAAAAATACATAACCGGTAACAGAGCCTGTAATCAGTGCATCAATAATACATAAGCGGTTACAGAGCCTGCATTCAGTTCATCAATGATACATAACCATTTACAGAGCCTGTATTCAGTGCATCAATGATACATAACCGTTTAGAGAGCCTGTGATCAGTGCATCAATGATACATAACTATTTACGGAGACCTTAATCAGTGCATCAATGATACATAACCAGTTACAGAGACTGTAATCAGTGTATCAATAATACATAACCATTTACAGACCTTTAATCAGTGCATCAATAATATATAACCGGTTGCGGAGCCTGTAATCTGTGTATCAATAATTCATAAGCGGTTACAGAGCCTGTAATCAGTATATCAACAATATATAACCGGTTACAGAGCCTGTAATCAGTTTATCAATGATACATTACATTTACAGAGCCTGTATTCAGTGCATCAATAATATATAACCGGTTGCGGAGCCTGTAATCTGTGTATCAAAAATTCATAACCGGTTACAGAGCCAGTAATCAGTATATCAACAATACATAACCATTTACAGAGCCTGCAATCAGTGCATCAATGATACATAACCGGTTACAGAGCCTGTAATCAGTGCATCAATAATACATAACCGGTTACAGAGCCACTAATCATTGCATCAGTAATACATAACCGGTTACAGAGCCTATATTCAGTGCATCAATAAAACATAACCGGTTACAGAGCCTGCATTCAGGGCATCAATGATACATAACCGGTTACTGAGCCTGTAATCAGTGCATCAATGATACATAACCGGTTCCAGAGCCTGGAATCAGTGCATCAATAATACATAAACGGTTACTGAGCCTGTAATCAGTGTATCAATAATTCATAACCGGTTACAGAGCCTGTAATCAGTATATCAACAATACATAACCGGTTACAGAGCCTGTAATCAGTGTATCAATGATACATTACCATTTCCAGAGCCTGTAATCAGTGCATCATGATACATAACCGGTTACAGAGCCTGTAGTCAGTGCATCAATAATACATAACCGGTCACAGAGCCTGTAATTAGTGCATCAATGATACATAACCGGTTACAGAGCCTGTAATCAGTGCATCAATAATACATAACCGGTTACAGAGCCTGTAATCAGTGCATCAATAATAAATAAGTAGTTATAGAGCCTGTAATCAGTGCATCAATAATACATAACCGGTTACAGAGCCTGTAATCAGTGTATCAAGAATGCAGAACCGGTTACAGATCCTGTAATCAGTGCCTCAATAATTGATAACAGGTTACAGAGCCTGTAATCAGTGTATCAATAATACATACCATTTACAGAGCCTTTAATCAGTGCATCAATGATACATAACCGGTTACAGAGCCTGTAATCAGTGCATCAATAATACATAACCGGTTACAGAGCCTGTAATCAGTGCATCAATAATACATAACCGGTTACAGAGCCTGTAATCAGTGTATCAAGAATACAGAACCGGTTACAGATCCTGTAATCAGTGCCTCAATAATTGATAACAGGTTACAGAGCCTGTAATCAGTGTACCAATAATACATACCATTTACAGAGCCTTTAATCAGTGCATCAATGATACATAACCGGTTCCAGAGCCTGTAATCAGTGCATCAATGATACATAACCGGTTACAGAGCCTGTAATCAGTGCATCAATAATACATAACCGGTTACAGAGACTGTAATCAGTGCATCAATATAACATAACCGGTTACAGAGCATGTAATCCGTGCATCAATAATACATAACCGGTTACAGAGCCTGTAATCAGTGCAACAATAATACATAACTGGTTACAGAGCCTGTAATCCCTGCATGAATAATATATAAACGGTTACAGAGCCTGTAATCAGTGCATCAATGATACATAACCGGTTACTGAGCCTGTAATCAGTGCATCAATGATACATTACCGGTTACAGAGCCTGTAATCAGTGCATCAATAATACATAACTGGTTACAGAGCCTGTAATCAGTGCATCAATCATACATAACCGGTTACAGAGCCTCTAATCATTGCATCAGTAATACATAACCGGTTACAGAGCCTGTTTTCAGTGCATCAATAATACATAACCGGTTACAGGGCATCCATTCAGTGCATCAATGATACATAACCGTTCACAGAGCCTGTAATCAGTGCATCAATGATACATAACTATTTACAGAGACCTTAATCAGTGCATCAATGATACATAACCAGTTACAGAGACTGTAATCAGTGTATCAATAATACATAACCATTTACAGACCTTTAATCAGTGCATCAATAATATATAACCGGTTGCGGAGCCTGTAATCTGTGTATCAATAATTCATAAGCGGTTACAGAGCCTGTAATCAGTATATCAACAATATATAACCGGTTACAGAGCCTGTAATTAGTGCATCAATGATACATAACCGGTTACAGAGCCTGTAATCAGTGCATCAATAATACATAATCGGTTACAGAGCCTGTAATCCCTGCATCAATAATACATAACCATTTACAGACCTTTAATCAGTGCATCAATAATATATAACCGGTTGCGGAGCCTGTAATCAGTGCATCAATAATACATAACCGGTTACAGAGCCGGTAATTAGTGCATCAATGATACATAACCGGTTACAGAGCCTGTAATCAGTGCATCAATAATACATAACCGGTTACAGAGCCTGTAATCAGTGCATCAATAATAAATAAGTGGTTTTCGAGCCTGTAATCAGTGCATCAATAATACATAACCGGTTACAGAGCCTGTAATCAGTGTATCAAGAATGCAGAACCGGTTACAGATCCTGTAATCAGTGCCTCAATAATTGATAACAGGTTACAGAGCCTGTAATCAGTGTATCAATAATACATACCATTTACAGAGCCTTTAATCAGTGCATCAATGATACATAACCGGTTACAGAGCCTGTAATCAGTGCATCAATAATACATAACCGGTTACAGAGCCTGTAATCAGTGCATCAATAATACATAACCGGTTACAGAGCCTGTAATCAGTGTATCAAGAATACAGAACCGGTTACAGATCCTGTAATCAGTGCCTCAATAATTGATAACAGGTTACAGAGCCTGTAATCAGTGTACCAATAATACATACCATTTACAGAGCCTTTAATCAGTGCATCAATGATACATAACCGGTTCCAGAGCCTGTAATCAGTGCATCAATGATACATAACCGGTTACAGAGCCTGTAATCAGTGCATCAATAATACATAACCGGTTACAGAGACTGTAATCAGTGCATCAATATAACATAACCGGTTACAGAGCATGTAATCCGTGCATCAATAATACATAACCGGTTACAGAGCCTGTAATCAGTGCAACAATAATACATAACTGGTTACAGAACCTGTAATCCCTGCATGAATAATATATAAACGGTTACAGAGCCTGTAATCAGTGCATCAATGATACATAACCGGTTACTGAGCCTGTAATCAGTGCATCAATGATACATTACCGGTTACAGAGCCTGTAATCAGTGCATCAATAATACATAACGGGTTACGGAGCCTGTAATCAGTGCATCAATCATACATAACCGGTTACAGAGCCTGTAATCAGTGCATCAATGATACATAACCGTTCACAGAGCCTGTAATCAGTGCATCAATGATACATAACTATTTACAGAGACCTTAATCAGTGCATCAATGATACATAACCAGTTACAGAGACTGTAATCAGTGTATCAATAATACATAACCATTTACAGACCTTTAATCAGTGCATCAATAATATATAACCGGTTGCGGAGCCTGTAATCTGTGTATCAATAATTCATAAGCGGTTACAGAGCCTGTAATCAGTATATCAACAATATATAACCGGTTACAGAGCCTGTAATCAGTTTATCAATGATACATTACATTTACAGAGCCTGTATTCAGTGCATCAATAATATATAACCGGTTGCGGAGCCTGTAATCTGTGTATCAAAAATTCATAACCGGTTACAGAGCCTGTAATCAGTGTATCAACAATAAATAACCATTTACAGAGCCTGCAATCAGTGCATCAATGATACATAACCGGTTACAGAGCCTGTAATCAGTGCATCAACAATACATAACCGGTTACAGAGCCACTAATCATTGCATCAGTAATACATAACCGGTTACATAGCCTGTATTCAGTGCATCAATAAAACATAACAGGTTACAGAGCCTGCATTCAGTGCATCAATGATACATAACCGTTTACAGAGCCTGTAATCCGTGCATCAATGATACATAACCGGTTACTGAGCCTGTAATCAGTGCATCAATAATACATAACCGGTTACAGAGCCTGTAATCAGTGCACCAATAATACATAACCAGTTACAGAGCCTGTAATCAGTGCATCAATAATACATAACCGGTTACAGAGCCTGTAATCAGTGCATCAATAATACATAACTGGTTACACAGACTGTAATCAGAGCATCAATGATACATAACCGGTTACAGAGCCTGTAATCGGTGCATCAATAATACATAACCGGTTACAGAGACTGTAATCAGTGCATCAATAATACATAACTGGTTCCAGAGCCTGTAATCCCAGCATCAATAATACATAACCGGTTACAGAGCCTGTAATCAGTGCATCAATAATACATAACCGGTTACAGAGCCTGTAATCCCTGCATCAATAATATATAAACAGTTACAGAGCCTGTATTCAGTGCATCAATGATACATAACCGTTTACAGAGCCTGTAATCCGTGCATCAATGATACATAACCGGTTACTGAGCCTGTAATCAGTGCATCAATGATACATAACCGGTTATAGAGCCTGTAATCAGTGCATCAAAAATTCATAACCGGTTACAGAGCCTGTAATCAGTAGATCAATAATACATAACCGGTTACAGAGCCTGTAATCAGTGTATCAATGATACATTACCATTTACAGAGCCTGTAATCAGTGCATCAATGATCCATAACCGGTTATAGAGCCTGTAATCAGTGCATCAATAATACATAACCGGTTACAGAACCTCTAATCTATGCATCAATAATACATAACTGGTTACAGAGCCTGTAATCCGTGCATCAATAATACCTAACCATTTACGGAGCCTGTAATCAGTGAATCAATGATACATAACCGGTTACAGAGCCTGTAATCAGTGCATCAATGATACATTACCGCTGACAGAGACAGTAATCAGTCCATCAATAATACATAACCGGTTACAGATCTTGTAATCAGTGCATCAATAATACATAACCGGTTACAGAGCCTCTAATCATTGCATCAGTAATACATAACCGGTTACAGAGCCTGTATTCAGTGCATCAATAATGCATAACCGGTTACAGAGCCTGCATTCAGTGCATCAATGATACATAACCATTTACAGAGCCTGTAATCAGTGCATCAATGATCCATAACTGGTTACTGAGCCTGTAATCAGTGCATCAATGATACATAACCGGTTACAGAGCCTGTAATCAGTGCATCAATAATACATAAATGGTTACAGAGCCTGTAATCAGTGCATCTATAATACATATCCGGCTACAGAGCCTGTAATCAGTGCATCAATAATACATAACCATTTACAGAGCCTGTAATCAGTGCATCAATGATACATAACCGGTTACAGAGCCTGTAATCAGTGCATCAATAATACATAACCGGTTACAGAGCCTGTAATCAGTGCATCAATAATACATAACCGGTTACAGAGCCTGTAATCAGTGTATCAAGAATACAGAACCGGTTACAGAGCCTGTAATCAGTGCATCAATAATACATAACCGGTTACAGAGCCTCTAATCATTGCATCAGTAATACATAACCGGTTACAGAGCCAGTATTCAGTGCATCAATAATACATAACCGGTTACAGAGCCTGCATTCAGTGCATCAATGATACATAACCACTTACTGAGCCTGTAATCAGTGCATCAATGATACATAACCGGTTATCGAGCCTGTAATCAGTGCATCAATAATACATAACCGGTTACAGAGACTGTAATCAGTGCATCAATAATACATAACCGGTTCCAGAGCCTGTAATCCCTGTATCAATAATACAGAACCGGTTACAGAGCCTGTAAGCAGTGTATCTAGAATACAGAACCGGTTACAGTGCCTGTAATCAGTGCCTCAACAATTGATAACCGGTTACAGAGCCATTAATCAGTGCATCAATAATACATACCATTTACAGAGCCTTTAATCAGTGCATCAATGATACATAACCGGTTACAGAGCCTGTAATCAGTGCACCAATAATACATAACCAGTTACAGAGCCTGTAATCAGTGCATCAATAATACATAACCGGTTACAGAGCCTGTAATCAGTGCATCAATAATACATAACTGGTTACACAGACTGTAATCAGAGCATCAATGATACATAACCAGTTACAGAGCCTGTAATCAGTGCATCAATAATACATAACCGGTTACAGAGACTGTAATCAGTGCATCAATAATACATAACCGGTTCCAGAGCCTGTAATCCCTGCATCAATAATACATAACCGGTTACAGAGCCTGTAATCAGAGCATCAATAATACATAACCGGTTACAGAGCCTGTAATCCCTGCATCAATAATATATAAACAGTTACAGAGCTTGTATTCAGTGCATCAATGATACATAACCGTTTACAGAGCCTGTAATCCGTGCATCAACGATACATAACCGGTTACTGAGCCTGTAATCAGTGCATCAATGATACATAACCGGTTATAGAGCCTGTAATCAGTGCATCAAAAATTCATAACCGGTTACAGAGCCTGTAATCAGTGCATCAATGATACATTACCGATGACTGAGACAGTAATCAGTCCATCAATAATACATAACCGGTTACAGATCTTGTAATCAGAGCATCAATAATACATAACCGGTTGCAGGGCCTCTAATCATTGCATCAGTAATACATAACCGGTTACAGAGCCTGTATTCAGTGCATCAATAATGCATAACCGGTTACAGAGCCTGCATTCAGTGCATCAATGATACATAACCATTTACAGAGCCTGTAATCATTGCATCAATGATACATAACTGGTTAGAGAGCCTGTAATCAGTGCACCAATAATACATAACCAGTTACAGAGCCTGTAATCAGTGCATCAATGATACATAACCGGTTACAGAGCCTGTAATCAGTGCACCAATAATACATAACCAGTTACAGAGCCTGTAATCAGTGCATCAATAATACATAACCGGTTACAGAGCCTGTAATCAGTGCACCAATAATACATAACCAGTTACAGAGCCTGTAATCAGTGCATCAATGATACATAACCGGTTACAGAGCCTGTAATCAGTGCACCAATAATACATAACCAGTTACAGAGCCTGTAATCAGTGCATCAATAATACATAACCAGTTACAGAGCCTGTATTCAGTGCATCAATAATGCATAACCGTTTACAGAGCCTGCATTCAGTGCATCAATGATACATAACCATTTACAGAGCCTGTAATCAGTGCATCAATGATACATAACTGGTTGCTGAGCCTGTAATCAGTGCATCAATGATACATAACTGGTTACAGAGCCTGTAATCAGTGCATCAATAATACATAAATGGTTACAGAGCCTGTAATCAGTGCATCTATAATACATAACCGGCTACAGAGCCTGTAATCAGTGCATCAATAATACATAACCATTTACAGAGCCTGTAATCAGTGCATCAATGATACATAACCGGTTACAGAGCCTGTAATCAGTGCATCAATAATACATAACCGGTTACAGAGCCATTAATCAGTGCATCAATAATACATACCATTTACAGAGCCTTTAATCAGTGCATCAATGATACATAACCGGTTACAGAGCCTGTAATCAGTGCATCAATAATATATAACCGGTTACAGAGCCTGTAATCAGTGCATCAATAATACATAACAGGTTATAGAGCCTGTAATCAGTGCATCAATAATACATAACTGGTTACAGAGACTGTAATCAGTGCATCAATGATACATAACCGCTTACAGAGCCTGTAATCCCTGCATCAATAATACATAACCGGTTACAGAGCCTGTAATCAGTGAATCAATAATACATAACCGGTTACAGAGCCTGTAATCCCTGCATCAATAATATATAAATTGTTACAGAGCCTGCAATCAGTGCATCAATGATACATTACCGGTTATAGAGCCTGTAATCAGTGCATCAATAATACATACCATTTACAGAGCCTTTAATCACTGCATCAATGATACATAACCGGTTACAGAGCCTGTAATCAGTGCACCAATAATACATAACCAGTTACAGAGCCTGTAATCAGTGCATCAATAATACATAACCGGTTACAGAGCCTGTAATCAGTGCATCAGTAATACATAACCGGTTACAGAGCCTGTATTCAGTGCATCAATAATGCATAACCGGTTACAGAGCCTGCATTCAGTGCATCAATGATACATAACCATTTACAGAGCCTGTAATCAGTGCATCAATGATCCATAACTGGTTACTGAGCCTGTAATCAGTGCATCAATGATACATAACCGGTTACAGAGCCTGTAATCAGTGCATCAATAATACATAAATGGTTACAGAGCCTGTAATCAGTGCATCTATAATACATATCCGGCTACAGAGCCTGTAATCAGTGCATCAATAATACATAACCATTTACAGAGCCTGTAATCAGTGCATCAATGATACATAACCGGTTACAGAGCCTGTAATCAGTGCATCAATAATACATAACCGGTTACAGAGCCTGTAATCAGTGCATCAATAATACATAACCAGTTACAGAGCCTGTAATCAGTGTATCAAGAATACAGAACCGGTTACAGAGCCTGTAATCAGTGCATCAATAATACATAACCGGTTACAGAGCCTCTAATCATTGCATCAGTAATACATAACCGGTTACAGAGCCAGTATTCAGTGCATCAATAATACATAACCGGTTACAGAGCCTGCATTCAGTGCATCAATGATACATAACCACTTACTGAGCCTGTAATCAGTGCATCAATGATACATAACCGGTTATCGAGCCTGTAATCAGTGCATCAATAATACATAACCGGTTACAGAGACTGTAATCAGTGCTTCAATAATACATAACCGGTTCCAGAGCCTGTAATCCCTGCATCAATAATACAGAACCGGTTACAGAGCCTGTAATCAGTGTATCTAGAATACAGAACCGGTTACAGTGCCTGTAATCAGTGCCTCAACAATTGATAGCCGGTTACAGAGCCATTAATCAGTGCATCAATAATACATACCATTTACAGAGCCTTTAATCAGTGCATCAATGATACATAACCGGTTACAGAGCCTGTAATCAGTGCACCAATAATACATAACCAGTTACAGAGCCTGTAATCAGTGCATCAATAATACATAACCGGTTACAGAGCCTGTAATCAGTGCATCAATACTACATAACTGGTTACACAGACTGTAATCAGAGCATCAATGATACATAACCGGTTACAGAGCCTGTAATCAGTGCATCAATAATACATAACCGGTTACAGAGACTGTAATCAGTGCATCAATAATACATAACCGGTTCCAGAGCCTGTAATCTCTGCATCAATAATACATAACCGGTTACAGAGCCTGTAATCAGAGCATCAATAATACATAACCGGTTACAGAGCCTGTAATCCCTGCATCAATAATATATAAACAGTTACAGAGCCTGTATTCAGTGCATCAATGATACATAACCATTTACAGAGCCTGTAATCCGTGCATCAATGATACATAACCGGTCACTGAGCCTGTAATCAGTGCATCAATGATACATAACCGGTTATAGAGCCTGTAATCAGTGCATCAAAAATTCATAACCGGTTACAGAGCCTGTAATCAGTGCATCAATGATACATTACCGCTGACAGAGACAGTAATCAGTCCATCAATAATACATAACCGGTTACAGATCTTGTAATCAGTGCATCAATAATACATAACCGGTTGCAGAGCCTCTAATCATTGCATCAGTAATACATAACCGGTTACAGAGCCTGTATTCAGTGCATCAATAATGCATAACCGGTTACAGAGCCTGCATTCAGTGCATCAATGATACATAACCATTTACAGAGCCTGTAATCAGTGCATCAATGATACATAACTGGTTACAGAGCCTGTAATCAGTGCACCAATAATACATAACCAGTTACAGAGCCTGTAATCAGTGCATCAATGATACATAACCGGTTACAGAGCCTGTAATCAGTGCACCAATAATACATAACCAGTTACAGAGCCTGTAATCAGTGCATCAATAATACATAACCGGTTACAGAGCCTGTATTCAGTGCATCAATAATGCATAACCGTTTACAGAGCCTGCATTCAGTGCATCAATGATACATAACCATTTACAGAGCCTGTAATCAGTGCATCAATGATACATAACTGGTTGCTGAGCCTGTAATCAGTGCATCAATGATACATAACCGGTTACAGAGCCTGTAATCAGTGCATCAATAATACATAAATGGTTACAGAGCCTGTAATTAGTGCATCTATAATACATAACCGGCTACAGAGCCTGTAATCAGTGCATCAATAATACATAACCATTTACAGAGCCTGTAATCAGTGCATCAATGATATATAACCGGTTACAGAGCCTGTAATCAGTGCATCAATAATACATAACCGGTTACAGAGCCTGTAATCAGTGTATCAAGAATACAGAACCGGTTACAGAGCCTGTAATCAGTGCATCAATAATTGATAACCGGTTACAGAGCCATTAATCAGTGCATCAATAATACATACCATTTACAGAGCCTTTAATCAGTGCATCAATGATACATAACCGGTTACAGAGCCTGTAATCAGTGCATCAATAATACATAACTGGTTACACAGACTGTAATCAGAGCATCAATGATACATAACCGGTTACAGAGCCTGTAATCGGTGCATCAATAATACATAACCGGTTACAGAGACTGTAATCAGTGCATCAATAATACATAACTGGTTCCAGAGCCTGTAATCCCAGCATCAATAATACATAACCGGTTACAGAGCCTGTAATCAGTGCATCAATAATACATAACCGGTTACAGAGCCTGTAATCCCTGCATCAATAATATATAAACAGTTACAGAGCCTGTATTCAGTGCATCAATGATACATAACCGTTTACAGAGCATGTAATCCGTGCATCAATGATACATAACCGGTTACTGAGCCTGTAATCAGTGCATCAATGATACATAACCGGTTATAGAGCCTGTAATCAGTGCATCAAAAATTCATAACCGGTTACAGAGCCTGTAATCAGTAGATCAATAATACATAACCGGTTACAGAGCCTGTAATCCGTGTATCAATGATACATTACCATTTACAGAGCCTGTAATCAGTGCATCAATGATCCATAACCGGTTATAGAGCCTGTAATCAGTGCATCAATAATACATAACCGGTTACAGAACCTCTAATCTATGCATCAATAATACATAACTGGTTACAGAGCCTGTAATCCGTGCATCAATAATACCTAACCATTTACGGAGCCTGTAATCAGTGCATCAGTGATACATAACCATTTACAGAGCCTGTAATCAGTGAATCAATGATACATAACCGGTTACAGAGCCTGTAATCAGTGCATCAATGATACATTACCGCTGACAGAGACAGTAATCAGTCCATCAATAATACATAACCGGTTACAGATCTTGTAATCAGTGCATCAATAATACATAACCGGTTACAGAGCCTCTAATCATTGCATCAGTAATACATAACCGGTTACAGAGCCTGTATTCAGTGCATCAATAATGCATAACCGGTTACAGAGCCTGCATTCAGTGCATCAATGATACATAACCATTTACAGAGCCTGTAATCAGTGCATCAATGATCCATAACTGGTTACTGAGCCTGTAATCAGTGCATCAATGATACATAACCGGTTACAGAGCCTGTAATCAGTGCATCAATAATACATAAATGGTTACAGAGCCTGTAATCAGTGCATCTATAATACATATCCGGCTACAGAGCCTGTAATCAGTGCATCAATAATACATAACCATTTACAGAGCCTGTAATCAGTGCATCAATGATACATAACCGGTTACAGAGCCTGTAATCAGTGCATCAATAATACATAACCGGTTACAGAGCCTGTAATCAGTGCATCAATAATACATAACCGGTTACAGAGCCTGTAATCAGTGTATCAAGAATACAGAACCGGTTACAGAGCCTGTAATCAGTGCATCAATAATACATAACCGGTTACAGAGCCTCTAATCATTGCATCAGTAATACATAACCGGTTACAGAGCCAGTATTCAGTGCATCAATAATACATAACCGGTTACAGAGCCTGCATTCAGTGCATCAATGATACATAACCACTTACTGAGCCTGTAATCAGTGCATCAATGATACATAACCGGTTATCGAGCCTGTAATCAGTGCATCAATAATACATAACCGGTTACAGAGACTGTAATCAGTGCATCAATAATACATAACCGGTTCCAGAGCCTGTAATCCCTGTATCAATAATACAGAACCGGTTACAGAGCCTGTAAGCAGTGTATCTAGAATACAGAACCGGTTACAGTGCCTGTAATCAGTGCCTCAACAATTGATAACCGGTTACAGAGCCATTAATCAGTGCATCAATAATACATACCATTTACAGAGCCTTTAATCAGTGCATCAATGATACATAACCGGTTACAGAGCCTGTAATCAGTGCACCAATAATACATAACCAGTTACAGAGCCTGTAATCAGTGCATCAATAATACATAACCGGTTACAGAGCCTGTAATCAGTGCATCAATAATACATAACTGGTTACACAGACTGTAATCAGAGCATCAATGATACATAACCAGTTACAGAGCCTGTAATCAGTGCATCAATAATACATAACCGGTTACAGAGACTGTAATCAGTGCATCAATAATACATAACCGGTTCCAGAGCCTGTAATCCCTGCATCAATAATACATAACCGGTTACAGAGCCTGTAATCAGAGCATCAATAATACATAACCGGTTACAGAGCCTGTAATCCCTGCATCAATAATATATAAACAGTTACAGAGCCTGTATTCAGTGCATCAATGATACATAACCGTTTACAGAGACTGTAATCCGTGCATCAACGATACATAACCGGTTACTGAGCCTGTAATCAGTGCATCAATGATACATAACCGGTTATAGAGCCTGTAATCAGTGCATCAAAAATTCATAACCGGTTACAGAGCCTGTAATCAGTGCATCAATGATACATTACCGATGACTGAGACAGTAATCAGTCCATCAATAATACATAACCGGTTACAGATCTTGTAATCAGAGCATCAATAATACATAACCGGTTGCAGAGCCTCTAATCATTGCATCAGTAATACATAACCGGTTACAGAGCCTGTATTCAGTGCATCAATAATGCATAACCGGTTACAGAGCCTGCATTCAGTGCATCAATGATACATAACCATTTACAGAGCCTGTAATCATTGCATCAATGATACATAACTGGTTACAGAGCCTGTAATCAGTGCACCAATAATACATAACCAGTTACAGAGCCTGTAATCAGTGCATCAATGATACATAACCGGTTACAGAGCCTGTAATCAGTGCACCAATAATACATAACCAGTTACAGAGCCTGTAATCAGTGCATCAATAATACATAACCGGTTACAGAGCCTGTAATCAGTGCACCAATAATACATAACCAGTTACAGAGCCTGTAATCAGTGCATCAATGATACATAACCGGTTACAGAGCCTGTAATCAGTGCACCAATAATACATAACCAGTTACAGAGCCTGTAATCAGTGCATCAATAATACATAACCAGTTACAGAGCCTGTATTCAGTGCATCAATAATGCATAACCGTTTACAGAGCCTGCATTCAGTGCATCAATGATACATAACCATTTACAGAGCCTGTAATCAGTGCATCAATGATACATAACTGGTTGCTGAGCCTGTAATCAGTGCATCAATGATACATAACTGGTTACAGAGCCTGTAATCAGTGCATCAATAATACATAAATGGTTACAGAGCCTGTAATCAGTGCATCTATAATACATAACCGGCTACAGAGCCTGTAATCAGTGCATCAATAATACATAACCATTTACAGAGCCTGTAATCAGTGCATCAATGATACATAACCGGTTACAGAGCCTGTAATCAGTGCATCAATAATACATAACCGGTTACAGAGCCATTAATCAGTGCATCAATAATACATACCATTTACAGAGCCTTTAATCAGTGCATCAATGATACATAACCGGTTACAGAGCCTGTAATCAGTGCATCAATAATATATAACCGGTTACAGAGCCTGTAATCAGTGCATCAATAATACATAACAGGTTATAGAGCCTGTAATCAGTGCATCAATAATACATAACTGGTTACAGAGACTGTAATCAGTGCATCAATGATACATAACCGCTTACAGAGCCTGTAATCCCTGCATCAATAATACATAACCGGTTACAGAGCCTGTAATCAGTGAATCAATAATACATAACCGGTTACAGAGCCTGTAATCCCTGCATCAATAATATATAAATTGTTACAGAGCCTGCAATCAGTGCATCAATGATACATTACCGGTTATAGAGCCTGTAATCAGTGCATCAATAATACATACCATTTACAGAGCCTTTAATCACTGCATCAATGATACATAACCGGTTACAGAGCCTGTAATCAGTGCACCAATAATACATAACCAGTTACAGAGCCTGTAATCAGTGCATCAATAATACATAACCGGTTACAGAGCCTGTAATCAGTGCATCAGTAATACATAACCGGTTACAGAGCCTGTATTCAGTGCATCAATAATGCATAACCGGTTACAGAGCCTGCATTCAGTGCATCAATGATACATAACCATTTACAGAGCCTGTAATCAGTGCATCAATGATCCATAACTGGTTACTGAGCCTGTAATCAGTGCATCAATGATACATAACCGGTTACAGAGCCTGTAATCAGTGCATCAATAATACATAAATGGTTACAGAGCCTGTAATCAGTGCATCTATAATACATATCCGGCTACAGAGCCTGTAATCAGTGCATCAATAATACATAACCATTTACAGAGCCTGTAATCAGTGCATCAATGATACATAACCGGTTACAGAGCCTGTAATCAGTGCATCAATAATACATAACCGGTTACAGAGCCTGTAATCAGTGCATCAATAATACATAACCAGTTACAGAGCCTGTAATCAGTGTATCAAGAATACAGAACCGGTTACAGAGCCTGTAATCAGTGCATCAATAATACATAACCGGTTACAGAGCCTCTAATCATTGCATCAGTAATACATAACCGGTTACAGAGCCAGTATTCAGTGCATCAATAATACATAACCGGTTACAGAGCCTGCATTCAGTGCATCAATGATACATAACCACTTACTGAGCCTGTAATCAGTGCATCAATGATACATAACCGGTTATCGAGCCTGTAATCAGTGCATCAATAATACATAACCGGTTACAGAGACTGTAATCAGTGCTTCAATAATACATAACCGGTTCCAGAGCCTGTAATCCCTGCATCAATAATACAGAACCGGTTACAGAGCCTGTAATCAGTGTATCTAGAATACAGAACCGGTTACAGTGCCTGTAATCAGTGCCTCAACAATTGATAGCCGGTTACAGAGCCATTAATCAGTGCATCAATAATACATACCATTTACAGAGCCTTTAATCAGTGCATCAATGATACATAACCGGTTACAGAGCCTGTAATCAGTGCACCAATAATACATAACCAGTTACAGAGCCTGTAATCAGTGCATCAATAATACATAACCAGTTACAGAGCCTGTAATCAGTGCATCAATACTACATAACTGGTTACACAGACAGTAATCAGAGCATCAATGATACATAACCGGTTACAGAGCCTGTAATCAGTGCATCAATAATACATAACCGGTTACAGAGACTGTAATCAGTGCATCAATAATACATAACCGGTTCCAGAGCCTGTAATCCCTGCATCAATAATACATAACCGGTTACAGAGCCTGTAATCAGAGCATCAATAATACATAACCGGTTACAGAGCCTGTAATCCCTGCATCAATAATATATAAACAGTTACAGAGCCTGTATTCAGTGCATCAATGATACATAACCATTTACAGAGCCTGTAATCCGTGCATCAATGATACATAACCGGTCACTGAGCCTGTAATCAGTGCATCAATGATACATAACCGGTTATAGAGCCTGTAATCAGTGCATCAAAAATTCATAACCGGTTACAGAGCCTGTAATCAGTGCATCAATGATACATTACCGCTGACAGAGACAGTAATCAGTCCATCAATAATACATAACCGGTTACAGATCTTGTAATCAGTGCATCAATAATACATAACCGGTTGCAGAGCCTCTAATCATTGCATCAGTAATACATAACCGGTTACAGAGCCTGTATTCAGTGCATCAATAATGCATAACCGGTTACAGAGCCTGCATTCAGTGCATCAATGATACATAACCATTTACAGAGCCTGTAATCAGTGCATCAATGATACATAACTGGTTACAGAGCCTGTAATCAGTGCACCAATAATACATAACCAGTTACAGAGCCTGTAATCAGTGCATCAATGATACATAACCGGTTACAGAGCCTGTAATCAGTGCACCAATAATACATAACCAGTTACAGAGCCTGTAATCAGTGCATCAATAATACATAACCGGTTACAGAGCCTGTATTCAGTGCATCAATAATGCATAACCGTTTACAGAGCCTGCATTCAGTGCATCAATGATACATAACCATTTACAGAGCCTGTAATCAGTGCATCAATGATACATAACTGGTTGCTGAGCCTGTAATCAGTGCATCAATGATACATAACCGGTTACAGAGCCTGTAATCAGTGCATCAATAATACATAAATGGTTACAGAGCCTGTAATTAGTGCATCTATAATACATAACCGGCTACAGAGCCTGTAATCAGTGCATCAATAATACATAACCATTTACAGAGCCTGTAATCAGTGCATCAATGATATATAACCGGTTACAGAGCCTGTAATCAGTGCATCAATAATACATAACCGGTTACAGAGCCTGTAATCAGTGTATCAAGAATACAGAACCGGTTACAGAGCCTGTAATCAGTGCATCAATAATTGATAACCGGTTACAGAGCCATTAATCAGTGCATCAATAATACATACCATTTACAGAGCCTTTAATCAGTGCATCAATGATACATAACCGGTTACAGAGCCTGTAATCAGTGCATCAATAATATTTAACCGGTTACAGAGCCTGTAATCACTGCATCAATAATACATAACAGGTTATAGAGCCTGTAATCAGTGCACCAATAATACATAACCAGTTACAGAGCCTGTAATCAGTGCATCAATAATACATAACCGGTTACAGAGCCTGTAATCAGTGCTTCAATAATACATAACTGGTTACACAGACTGTAATCAGAGCATCAATGATACATAACCGGTTACAGAGCCTGTAATCAGTGCATCAATAATACATAACCGGTTACAGAGACTGTAATCAGTGCATCAATAATACATAACCGGTTCCAGAGCCTGTAATCCCTGCATCAATAATACATAACCGGTTACAGAGCCTGTAATCAGAGAATCAATAATAGATAACCGGTTACAGAGCCTGTAATCCCTGCATCAATAATATATAAACAGTTACAGAGCCTGTATTCAGTGCATCAATGATACATAACCATTTACAGAGCCTGTAATCCGTGCATCAATGATACATAACCGGTTACTGAGCCTGTAATCAGTGCATCAATGATACATAACCGGTTATAGAGCCTGTAATCAGTGCATCAAAAATTCATAACCGGTTACAGAGCCTGTAATCAGTGCATCAATGATACATTACCGCTGACAGAGACAGTAATCAGTCCATCAATAATACATAACCGGTTACAGATCATGTAATCAGTGCATCAATAATACATAACCGGTTGCAGAGCCTCTAATCATTGCATCAGTAATACATAACCGGTTACAGAGCCTGTATTCAGTGCATCAATAATGCATAACCGGTTACAGAGCCTGCATTCAGTGCATCAATGATACATAACCATTTACAGAGCCTGTAATCAGTGCATCAATGATACATAACTGGTTACAGAGCCTGTAATCAGTGCACCAATAATACATAACCAGTTACAGAGCCTGTAATCAGTGCATCAATGATACATAACCGGTTACAGAGCCTGTAATCAGTGCACCAATAATACATAACCAGTTACAGAGCCTGTAATCAGTGCATCAATAATACATAACCGGTTACAGAGCCTGTATTCAGTGCATCAATAATGCATAACCGTTTACAGAGCCTGCATTCAGTGCATCAATGATACATAACCATTTACAGAGCCTGTAATCAGTGCATCAATGATACATAACTGGTTGCTGAGCCTGTAATCAGTGCATCAATGATACATAACCGGTTACAGAGCCTGTAATCAGTGCATCAATAATACATAAATGGTTACAGAGCCTGTAATTAGTGCATCTATAATACATAACCGGCTACAGAGCCTGTAATCAGTGCATCAATAATACATAACCATTTACAGAGCCTGTAATCAGTGCATCAATGATATATAACCGGTTACAGAGCCTGTAATCAGTGCATCAATAATACATAACCGGTTACAGAGCCTGTAATCAGTGTATCAAGAATACAGAACCGGTTACAGAGCCTGTAATCAGTGCATCAATAATTGATAACCGGTTACAGAGCCATTAATCAGTGCATCAATAATACATACCATTTACAGAGCCTTTAATCAGTGCATCAATGATACATAACCGGTTACAGAGCCTGTAATCAGTGCATCAATAATATTTAACCGGTTACAGAGCCTGTAATCACTGCATCAATAATACATAACAGGTTATAGAGCCTGTAATCAGTGCATCAATAATACATAACTGGTTACAGAGACTGTAATCAGTGCATCAATGATACATAACCGCTTACAGAGCCTGTAATCCCTGCATCAATAATACATAACCGGTTACAGAGCCTGTAATCAGTGAATCAATAATACATAACCGGTTACAGAGCCTGTAATCCCTGCATCAATAATATATAAATTGTTACAGAGCCTGTAATCAGTGCATCAATGATACATTACCGGTTATAGAGCCTGTAATCAGTGCATCAATAATACATACCATTTACAGAGCCTTTAATCACTGCATCAATGATACATAACCGGTTACAGAGCCTGTAATCAGTGCACCAATAATACATAACCAGTTACAGAGCCTGTAATCAGTGCATCAATAACACATAACCGGTTACAGAGCCTGTAATCAGTGCATCAATAATACATAACTGGTTACACAGACTGTAATCGGAGCATCAATGATACATAACCAGTTACAGAGCCTGTAATCAGTGCATCAATAATACAGAACCGGTTACAGAGACTGTAATCAGTGCATCAATAATACATAACCGGTTCCAGAGCCTGTAATCCCTGCATCAATAATACATAACCGGTTACAGAGCCTGTAATCAGTGCATCAATAATACATAACCGGTTACAGAGCCTGTAATCCCTGCATCAATAATATATAAACGGTTACAGAGCCTGTATTCAGTGCATCAATAATACATAACCGGTTACAGAGCCTGTAATCAGTGCATCAATAATACATAACCGGTTACAGAGCCTGTAATCCCTGCATCAATAATATATAAATGGTTACAGAGCCTGTAATCAGTGCATCAATGATACATTACCGGTTATAGAGCCTGTAATCAGTGCATCAATAACACATAACCGGTTACAGAGCCTGTAATCAGTGCATCAATAATACATAACCGGTTACAGAGCCTGTAATCCCTGCATCAATAATATATAAACGGTTACAGAGCCTGTATTCAGTGCATCAATAATACATAACCGGTTACAGAGCCTGTAATCCCTGCATCAATAATATATAAACAGTTACAGAGCCTGTATTCAGTGCATCAATGATACATAACCATTTACAGAGCCTGTAATCCGTGCATCAATGATACATAACCGGTTACTGAGCCTGTAATCAGTGCATCAATGATACATAACCGGTTATAGAGCCTGTAATCAGTGCATCAAAAATTCATAACCGGTTACAGAGCCTGTAATCAGTGCATCAATGATACATTACCGCTGACAGAGACAGTAATCAGTCCATCAATAATACATAACCGGTTACAGATCATGTAATCAGTGCATCAATAATACATAACCGGTTGCAGAGCCTCTAATCATTGCATCAGTAATACATAACCGGTTACAGAGCCTGTATTCAGTGCATCAATAATGCATAACCGGTTACAGAGCCTGCATTCAGTGCATCAATGATACATAACCATTTACAGAGCCTGTAATCAGTGCATCAATGATACATAACTGGTTACAGAGCCTGTAATCAGTGCACCAATAATACATAACCAGTTACAGAGCCTGTAATCAGTGCATCAATGATACATAACCGGTTACAGAGCCTGTAATCAGTGCACCAATAATACATAACCAGTTACAGAGCCTGTAATCAGTGCATCAATAATACATAACCGGTTACAGAGCCTGTATTCAGTGCATCAATAATGCATAACCGTTTACAGAGCCTGCATTCAGTGCATCAATGATACATAACCATTTACAGAGCCTGTAATCAGTGCATCAATGATACATAACTGGTTGCTGAGCCTGTAATCAGTGCATCAATGATACATAACCGGTTACAGAGCCTGTAATCAGTGCATCAATAATACATAAATGGTTACAGAGCCTGTAATTAGTGCATCTATAATACATAACCGGCTACAGAGCCTGTAATCAGTGCATCAATAATACATAACCATTTACAGAGCCTGTAATCAGTGCATCAATGATATATAACCGGTTACAGAGCCTGTAATCAGTGCATCAATAATACATAACCGGTTACAGAGCCTGTAATCAGTGTATCAAGAATACAGAACCGGTTACAGAGCCTGTAATCAGTGCATCAATAATTGATAACCGGTTACAGAGCCATTAATCAGTGCATCAATAATACATACCATTTACAGAGCCTTTAATCAGTGCATCAATGATACATAACCGGTTACAGAGCCTGTAATCAGTGCATCAATAATATTTAACCGGTTACAGAGCCTGTAATCACTGCATCAATAATACATAACAGGTTATAGAGCCTGTAATCAGTGCATCAATAATACATAACTGGTTACAGAGACTGTAATCAGTGCATCAATGATACATAACCGCTTACAGAGCCTGTAATCCCTGCATCAATAATACATAACCGGTTACAGAGCCTGTAATCAGTGAATCAATAATACATAACCGGTTACAGAGCCTGTAATCCCTGCATCAATAATATATAAATTGTTACAGAGCCTGTAATCAGTGCATCAATGATACATTACCGGTTATAGAGCCTGTAATCAGTGCATCAATAATACATACCATTTACAGAGCCTTTAATCACTGCATCAATGATACATAACCGGTTACAGAGCCTGTAATCAGTGCACCAATAATACATAACCAGTTACAGAGCCTGTAATCAGTGCATCAATAACACATAACCGGTTACAGAGCCTGTAATCAGTGCATCAATAATACATAACTGGTTACACAGACTGTAATCAGAGCATCAATGATACATAACCAGTTACAGAGCCTGTAATCAGTGCATCAATAATACAGAACCGGTTACAGAGACTGTAATCAGTGCATCAATAATACATAACCGGTTCCAGAGCCTGTAATCCCTGCATCAATAATACATAACCGGTTACAGAGCCTGTAATCAGTGCATCAATAATACATAACCGGTTACAGAGCCTGTAATCCCTGCATCAATAATATATAAACGGTTACAGAGCCTGTATTCAGTGCATCAATAATACATAACCGGTTACAGAGCCTGTAATCAGTGCATCAATAATACATAACCGGTTACAGAGCCTGTAATCCCTGCATCAATAATATATAAATGGTTACAGAGCCTGTAATCAGTGCATCAATGATACATTACCGGTTATAGAGCCTGTAATCAGTGCATCAATAACACATAACCGGTTACAGAGCCTGTAATCAGTGCATCAATAATACATAACCGGTTAAAGAGCCTGTAATCAGTGCATCAATGATACATTACCGGTTACAGAGCCTGTAATCAGTGCATCAATAATACATAACCGGTTACAGAGCCTGTAATCAGTGCATCAATAATACATAACATGTTACACAGCCTGTAATCCGTGCATCAATGATACATAACCATTTACGGAGCCTGTAATCAGTGCATCAGTGATACATAACCATTTACAGAGCCTGTAATCAGTGCATCAATGATACATAACCGGTTACTGAGCCTGTAATCAGTGCATCAATGATACATTACCGGTTACAGAGCCTGTAATCAGTGCATCAATAATACATAACCGGTTACAGAGCCTGTAATCAGTGCATCAATAATACATAACCTGTTACAGAGCCTCTAATCATTGCATCAGTAATACATAACCGGCTACAGAGCCAGTATTCAGTGCATCAATGATACATAACCGGTTACAGAGCCTGCATTCAGTGCATCAATGATACATAACCAGTTACTGAGCCTGTAAGCAGTGCATCAATGATACATAACCGGTTACAGAGCCTGTAATCAGTGCATCAATAATACATAAATGGTTACAGAGTCTGTAATCAGTGCATCAATAATACATAACGGGTTACAGAGCCTGTAATCAGTGTATCAATAATACATAACCATTTACAGAGCCTGTAATCAGTGCATCAATGATACATAACCGGTTACAGAGCCTGTAATCAGTGCATCAATAATACATAACCGGTTACAGAGCCTGTAATCAGTGCATCAATAATAAATAAGTGGTTATAGAGCCTGTAATCAGTGCATCAATAATACATAACCGGTTACAGAGCCTGTAATCAGTGTATCAAGAATACAGAACCGGTTACAGAGCCTGTAATCAGTGTATCAATAATACATACCATTTACAGAGCCTTTAATCAGTGCATCAATGATACATAACCGGTTACAGAGCCTGTAATCAGTGCACCAGTTCCGAAGAAGGGTCACTGACCCGAAACGTTAACTCTGCTTCTCTTTCCACAGATGCTGCCAGACCTGCTGAGTAAATCCAGCATTTCTTGTTTTTGTATCAGATTTCCTGCATCCGCAGTATTTTGCTTTTATTACACCAATAATACATAACCAGTTACAGAGCCTGTAATCAGTGCATCAATAATACATAACCGGTTACAGAGCCTGTAATCAGTGCATCAATAATACATAACTGGTTACACAGACTGCAATCAGAGCATCAATGATACATAACCGGTTACAGAGCCTGTAATCAGTGCATCAATAATACATAACCGGTTGCAGAGACTGTAATCAGTGCATCAATTATACATAACCAGTTACAGAGCCTGTAATCCCTGCATCAAAAATACATAACCGGTTACAGAGCCTGTAATCCCTGCATCAATGACACATAACCATTTATGGATCCTGTAATCAGTGCATCAGTGATACATAACCATTTACAGAGACTGTAATCAGTGCATCAATGATACATAACCGGTTACTGAGCCTGTAATCAGTGCATAAATGATACATAACAGGTTAAAGAGCCTGTAATCAGTGTATCAATGATACATAACCGGTTATAGAGCCTGTAATGAGTGCATCAATAATACATAACCGGTTACACAGCCTGTAATCCGTGCATCAATGATACATAACCATTTACGGAGCCTTTAATCAGTGCATCAATGATACATAACCGGTTACAGAGCCTGTAATCAGTGCACCAATAATACATAACCAGTTACAGAGCCTGTAATCAGTGCATCAATAATACATAACCGGTTACAGAGCCTGTAATCAGTGCATCAATAATACATAACTGGTTACACAGACTGTAATCAGAGCATCAATGATACATAACCAGTTACAGAGCCTGTAATCAGTGCATCAATAATACATAACCGGTTACAGAGACTGTAATCAGTGCATCAATAATACATAACCGGTTCCAGAGCCTGTAATCCCTGCATCAATAATACATAACCGGTTACAGAGCCTGTAATCAGTGCATCAATAATACATAACCGGTTACAGAGCCTGTAATCCCTGCATCAATAATATATAAACGGTTACAGAGCCTGTATTCAGTGCATCAATAATACATAACCGGTTACAGAGCCTGTAATCAGTGCATCAATAATACATAACCGGTTACAGAGCCTGTAATCCCTGCATCAATAATATATAAATGGTTACAGAGCCTGTAATCAGTGCATCAATGATACATTACCGGTTATAGAGCCTGTAATCAGTGCATCAATAATACATAACCGGTTACAGAGCCTGTAATCAGTGCATCAATAATACATAACCGGTTAAAGAGCCTGTAATCAGTGCATCAATGATACATTACCGGTTACAGAGCCTGTAATCAGTGCATCAATAATACATAACCGGTTACAGAGCCTGTAATCAGTGCATCAATAATACATAACATTTTACACAGCCTGTAATCCGTGCATCAATGATACATAACCATTTACGGAGCCTGTAATCAGTGCATCAGTGATACATAACCATTTACAGAGCCTGTAATCAGTGCATCAATGATACATAACCGGTTACTGAGCCTGTAATCAGTGCATCAATGATACATAACCGGTTACAGAGCCTGTAATCAGTGCATCAATAATACATAACCGGTTACAGAGCCTGTAATCAGTGCATCAATAATACATAACCTGTTACAGAGCCTCTAATCATTGCATCAGTAATACATAACCGGTTACAGAGCCTGCATTCAGTGCATCAATGATACATAACCAGTTACTGAGCCTGTAATCAGTGCATCAATGATACATAACCGGTTACAGAGCCTGTAATCAGTGCATCAATAATACATAACCGGTTACAGAGTCTGTAATCAGTGCATCAATGATACATAACCGGTTACTGAGCCTGTAATCAGTGCATCAATAATACATAATGGGTTACAGAGCCTGTAATCAGTGTATCAATAATACATAACCATTTACAGAGCCTGTAATCAGTGCATCAATGATACATAACCGGTTACAGAGCCTGTAATCAGTGCATCAATAATACATAACCGGTTACAGAGCCTGTAATCAGTGCATCAATAATAAATAAGTGGTTATAGAGCCTGTAATCAGAGCATCAATAATACATAACCGGTTGCAGAGCCTGTAATCAGTGTATCAAGACTACATAACCGGTTACAGAGCCTGTAATCAGTGCACCAGTTCCGAAGAAGGGTCACTGACCCGAAACGTTAACTCTGCTTCTCTTTCCACAGATGCTGCCAGACCTGCTGAGTGAATCCAGCATTTCTTGTTTTTGTATCAGATTTCCTGCATCCGCAGTATTTTGCTTTTATTACACCAATAATACATAACCAGTTACAGAGCCTGTAATCAGTGCATCAATAATACATAACCGGTTACAGAGCCTGTAATCAGTGCATCAATGATACATAACTGGTTACACTGACTGCAATCAGAGCATCAATGATACATAACCGGTTACAGAGCCTGTAATCAGTGCATCAATAATACATAACCGGTTACAGAGACTGTAATCAGTGCATCAATTATACATAACCAGTTACAGAGCCTGTAATCCCTGCATCAAAAATACATAACCGGTTACAGAGCCTGTAATCAGTGCATCAATAATACATAACCGGTTACAGAGCCTGTAATCCCTGCATCAATAATATATAAACGGTTACAGAGCCTGTATTCAGTGCATCAATGATACATAACCGTTTAGAGAGCCTGTAATCCGTGCATCAATGATACATAACCGGTTATTGAGACTGTAATCAGTGCATCAATGAGACATAACCGGTTACAGAACCTCTAATCTCTGCATCAATAATACATAACTGGTTACAGAGCCTGTAATCCGTGCATCAATAATACCTAACCATTTACAGAGCGTGTAATCAGTGCATGAATGATACATAACCGGTTACAGAGCCTGTAATCAGTGCATCAATAATACATAACTGGTTACAGAGCCTGTAATCCCTGCATCAATAATATATAAACGGTTACAGAGCCTGTATTCAGTGCATAAATGATACATAACCGTTTAGAGAGCCTGTAATCAGTGCATCAATGATACATAACCGGTTACTGAGCCTGTAATCAGTGCATCAATGGTACATAACAGGTTATAGAGCCTGTAATCAGTGTATCAATAATACAAAACCGGTTACAGAGCCTGTAATCTGTGCATCAATGATACATAACCAGTTACAGAGACTGTAATCAGTGTATCAATAATACATAGCCATTTACAGAGCCTGTAATCGGTGCATCAATGATACATAACCGGTTACTGAGCCTGTAATCAGTGCATCAATAATACATTACCGGTTACAGAGCCTGTAATCAGTGCATCAATAATACATAACCGGTTACAGAGACTGTAATCAGTGTATCAATAATACATAGCCATTTACAGACCTTTAATCAGTGTATCAATAATACATAACCGGTTGCGGAGCCTGTAATCAGTGTATCAATAATTCATAACCGTTTACAGACCCTGTAATCACTATATCAACAAGACATAACCGGTTACAGGGCCTGTAATCAGTGCATGAATGATACATTACCATTTACAGAGCCTGTAATCAGTGCATCAATGATACATCACCGGTTGTAGAGCCTGTAATCAGTGCATCAATAATACATAACCGGTTACAGAACCTCTAATCTATGCATCAATAATACATAGCTGGTTACAGAGCCTGTAATCCGTGCATCAATAATACCTAACCATTTACGGAGCCTGTAATCAGTGCATCAGTGATACATAACCATTTACAGAGCATGTAATCAGTGCATCAATGATACATAACCGGTTACTGAGCCTGTAATCAGTGCATCAATGATACATTACCGGTTACAGAGCCTGTAATCAGTGCATCAATAATACAAAACCGGTTACAGAGCCTGTAATCAGTGCATCAATAATACATAACTGGTTTCAGAGCCTCTAATCATTGCATCAGTAATACATAACCGGTTGCAGAGCCTGTATTCAGTGCATCAATAATACATAACCGGTTACAGACCTTTAATCAGTGTATCAATAATACAGAACCGGTTGCGGAGCCTGTAATCAGTGTATCAATAATTCATAACCGGTTACAGAGCCTGTAATCAGTATATCAACAATACATAACCGGTTACAGAGCCTGTAATCAGTGCATCAATGATACATTAGCATTTACAGAGCCTGTAATCAGTGCATCAATGATACATAACCGGTTACAGAGCCTGTAATCAGTATATCAACAATACATAACCGGTTACAGAGCCTGTAATCAGTGTATCAATGATACATTACCATTTACAGAGCCTGTAATCAGTGCATCAATGATACATAACCGGTTACAGAGCCTGTAATCAGTGCATCAATGATACATTACCGGTTACAGAGCCTGTAATCAGTGCATCAATAATACATAACCAGTTACAGAGCCTGTAATCAGTGCATCAATAATACATAACCGGTTACAGAGCCTCTAATCATTGCATCAGTAATACATAACTGGTTACAGAGCCTGTATTCAGTGCATCAATAATACATAACCGGTTACAGAGCCTGCATTCAGTGCATCAATGATACATAACCGTTTACAGAGCCTGTAATCAGTGCATCAATGATACATAACTGGTTACTGAGCCTGTAATCAGTGCATCAATGATAAATAACCGGTTACAGAGCCTGTAATCAGTGCATCAATAATACATAAACGGTTACAGAGCCTGTAATCAGTGCATCAATAATACATAACCGGCAACAGAGCCTGTAATCAGTGTATCAATAATATATAACCATTTTCAGAGCCTGTAATCAGTGCATCAATGATACATAACCGGTTACAGAGCCTGTAATCAGTGCATCAATAATACATAACCGGTTACAGAGCCTGTAATCAGTGCATCAATAATAAATAAGTGGTTATAGAGCCTGTAATCAGTGCATCAATAATACATAACCGGTTACAGAGCCTGTAATCAGTGCATCAAGAATACAGAACCAGTTACAGAGCCTGTAATCAGTGCCTCAATAATTGATAACCGGTTACAGAGCCTGTAATCAGTGTATCAATAATACATACCATTTACAGAGCCTTTAATCAGTGCATCAATGATACATGACCAGTTACAGAGCGTGTAATCAGTGCATCAATGATACATAACCGGTTACAGAGCCTGTAATCAGTGCATCAATAATACATAACCGGTTACAGAGACTGTAATCAGTGCATCAATAATACATAACCGTTTACAGAGCCTGTAATCCCTGCATCAATAATATATAAACGGTTACAGAGCCTGTATTCAGTGCATCAATGATACATAACCGGTTACAGAGCCTGTAATCAGTGTATCAAGAATACAGAACCGGTTACAGAGCCTGTAATCAGTGCCTCAATAATTGATAACCGGTTACAGAGCCTGTAATCAGTGTATCAATAATACATACCATTTACAGAGCCTGTAATCAGTGCATCAATGATACATAACCGGTTACAGAGCGTGTAATCAGTGCATCAATGATACATAACCGGTTACAGAGCCTGTAATCAGTGCATCAATAATACATAACCGGTTACAGAGCCTGTAATCAGTGCATCAATAATACATAACCGGTTACAGAGCCTGTAATCCCTGCATCAATAATATATAAATGGTTACAGAGCCTGTATTCAGTGCATAAATGATACATAACCGTTTAGAGAGCCTGTAATCAGTGCATCAATGATACATAACCGGTTACTGAGCCTGTAATTAGTGCATCAATGATACATAACCGGTTATAGAGCCTGTAATCAGTGCATCAATAATACATAACCGGTTACACAGCCTGTAATCAGTGCATCATTAATACATAACCGGTACAGAGCCTGTAATCAGTGCATTAATAATACATAACCATTTACAGAGCCTGTAATCTGTGCATCAATGATACATAACCGGTTACAGAGACTGTAATCAGTGTATCAATAATACATAACCGGTTACAGAGCCTGTAATCAGTGTATCAATAATACAAAACCGGTTACAGAGACTGTAATCAGTGTATCAATAATACATAACCGGTTACAGAGCCTGCAATCAGTGCATCAATAATACATAACCGGTTACAGAGCCTGTAATCCGTGCATCAATAATACCTAACCATTTACGGAGCCTGTAATCAGTGCATCAGTGATACATAACCATTTACAGAGCCTGTAATCGGTGCATCAATGATACATAACCGGTTACTGAGCCTGTAATCAGTGCATCAATAATACATTACCGGTTACAGAGCCTGTAATCAGTGCATCAATAATACATAACCGGTTACAGAGACTGTAATCAGTGTATCAATAATACATAGCCATTTACAGACCTTTAATCAGTGTATCAATAATACATAACCGGTTGCGGAGCCTGTAATCAGTGTATCAATAATTCATAACCGTTTACAGACCCTGTAATCAGTATATCAACAATACATAACCGGTTTCAGGGCCTGTAATCAGTGCATCAATGATACATTACCATTTACAGAGCCTGTAATCAGTGCATCAATGATACATCACCGGTTGTAGAGCCTGTAATCAGTGCATCAATAATACATAACCGGTTACAGAACCTCTAATCTATGCATCAATAATACATAACTGGTTACAGAGCCTGTAATCCATGCATCAATAATACCTAACCATTTACGGAGCCTGTAATCAGTGCATCAGTGATACATAACCATTTACAGAGCATGTAATCAGTGCATCAATGATACATAACCGGTTACTGAGCCTGTAATCAGTGCATCAAGGATACAAAACCGGTTACAGAGCCTGTAATCAGTGCATCAATAATACATAACTGGTTTCAGAGCCTCTAATCATTGCATCAGTAATACATAACCGGTTGCAGAGCCTGTATTCAGTGCATCAATAATACATAACCGGTTACAGAGCCTGCATTCAGTGCATCAATGATGCATAACCGTTTACAGAGCCTGTAATCAGTGCATCAATGATACATAACCGGTGACTGAGCCTGTAATCAGTGCATCAATGATACATAACCGGTTACAGAGCCTGTAATAAGTGCATCAATAATACATAACCGGTTACAGAGCATGTAATCAGTGCATCAATAATACATAACCATTTACAGAGCATGTAATTAGTGCATCAATGATACATAAACGGTTACAGAGCCTGTAATCAGTGCATCAATAATACATAACCGGTTACAGAGCCTGTAATCAGTGCATCAATAATACATAACCATTTACAGAGCATGTAATTAGTGCATCAATGATACATAACCGGTTACAGAGCCTGTAATCAGTGTATCAATAATACAAAACCGGTTACAGAGACTGTAATCAGTGTATCAATAATACATAACCGGTTACAGAGCCTGCAATCAGTGCATCAATAATACATAACCGGTTACAGAGCCTGTAATCCGTGCATCAATAATACCTAACCATTTACGGAGCCTGCAATCAGTGCATCAGTGATACATAACCATTTACAGAGCCTGTAATCGGTGCATCAATGATACATAACCGGTTACTGAGCCTGTAATCAGTGCATCAATAATACATTACCGGTTACAGAGCCTGTAATCAGTGCATCAATAATACATAACCGGTTACAGAGACTGTAATCAGTGTATCAATAATACATAGCCAGTTACAGACCTTTAATCAGTGTATCAATAATACATAACCGGTTGCGGAGCCTGTAATCAGTGTATCAATAATTCATAACCGTTTACAGACCCTGTAATCAGTATATCAACAATACATAACCGGTTACAGGGCCTGTAATCAGTGCATCAATGATACATTACCATTTACAGAGCCTGTAATCAGTGCATCAATGATACATCACCGGTTGTAGAGCCTGTAATCAGTGCATCAATAATACATAACCGGTTACAGAACCTCTAATCTATGCATCAATAATACATAACTGGTTACAGAGCCTGTAATCCGTGCATCAATAATACCTAACCATTTACGGAGCCTGTAATCAGTGCATCAGTGATACATAACCATTTACAGAGCATGTAATCAGTGCATCAATGATACATAACCGGTTACTGAGCCTGTAATCAGTGCATCAATGATACATTACCGGTTACAGAGCCTGTAATCAGTGCATCAATAATACAAAACCGGTTACAGAGCCTGTAATCAGTGCATCAATAATACATAACTGGTTTCAGAGCCTCTAATCATTGCATCAGTAATACATAACCGGTTGCAGAGCCTGTATTCAGTGCATCAATAATACATAACCGGTTACAGAGACTGTAATCAGTGTATCAATAATACATAGCCATTTACAGACCTTTAATCAGTGTATCAATAATACAGAACCGGTTGCGGAGCCTGTAATCAGTGTATCAATAATTCATAACTGGTTACAGAGCCTGTAATCAGTATATCAACAATACATAACCGGTTACAGAGCCTGTAATCAGTGCATCAATGATACATTACCATTTACAGAGCCTGTAATCAGTGCATCAATGATACATAACCGGTTACAGAGCCTGTAATCAGTATATCAACAATACATAACCGGTTGCAGAGCCTGTAATCAGTGTATCAAGACTACATAACCGGTTACAGAGCCTGTAATCAGTGCACCAGTTCCGAAGAAGGGTCACTGACCCGAAACGTTAACTCTGCTTCTCTTTCCACAGATGCTGCCAGACCTGCTGAGTGAATCCAGCATTTCTTGTTTTTGTATCAGATTTCCTGCATCCGCAGTATTTTGCTTTTATTACACCAATAATACATAACCAGTTACAGAGCCTGTAATCAGTGCATCAATAATACATAACCGGTTACAGAGCCTGTAATCAGTGCATCAATGATACATAACTGGTTACACTGACTGCAATCAGAGCATCAATGATACATAACCGGTTACAGAGCCTGTAATCAGTGCATCAATAATACATAACCGGTTACAGAGACTGTAATCAGTGCATCAATTATACATAACCAGTTACAGAGCCTGTAATCCCTGCATCAAAAATACATAACCGGTTACAGAGCCTGTAATCAGTGCATCAATAATACATAACCGGTTACAGAGCCTGTAATCCCTGCATCAATAATATATAAACGGTTACAGAGCCTGTATTCAGTGCATCAATGATACATAACCGTTTAGAGAGCCTGTAATCCGTGCATCAATGATACATAACCGGTTATTGAGACTGTAATCAGTGCATCAATGAGACATAACCGGTTACAGAACCTCTAATCTCTGCATCAATAATACATAACTGGTTACAGAGCCTGTAATCCGTGCATCAATAATACCTAACCATTTACAGAGCGTGTAATCAGTGCATGAATGATACATAACCGGTTACAGAGCCTGTAATCAGTGCATCAATAATACATAACTGGTTACAGAGCCTGTAATCCCTGCATCAATAATATATAAACGGTTACAGAGCCTGTATTCAGTGCATAAATGATACATAACCGTTTAGAGAGCCTGTAATCAGTGCATCAATGATACATAACCGGTTACTGAGCCTGTAATCAGTGCATCAATGGTACATAACAGGTTATAGAGCCTGTAATCAGTGTATCAATAATACAAAACCGGTTACAGAGCCTGTAATCTGTGCATCAATGATACATAACCAGTTACAGAGACTGTAATCAGTGTATCAATAATACATAGCCATTTACAGAGCCTGTAATCGGTGCATCAATGATACATAACCGGTTACTGAGCCTGTAATCAGTGCATCAATAATACATTACCGGTTACAGAGCCTGTAATCAGTGCATCAATAATACATAACCGGTTACAGAGACTGTAATCAGTGTATCAATAATACATAGCCATTTACAGACCTTTAATCAGTGTATCAATAATACATAACCGGTTGCGGAGCCTGTAATCAGTGTATCAATAATTCATAACCGTTTACAGACCCTGTAATCACTATATCAACAAGACATAACCGGTTACAGGGCCTGTAATCAGTGCATGAATGATACATTACCATTTACAGAGCCTGTAATCAGTGCATCAATGATACATCACCGGTTGTAGAGCCTGTAATCAGTGCATCAATAATACATAACCGGTTACAGAACCTCTAATCTATGCATCAATAATACATAGCTGGTTACAGAGCCTGTAATCCGTGCATCAATAATACCTAACCATTTACGGAGCCTGTAATCAGTGCATCAGTGATACATAACCATTTACAGAGCATGTAATCAGTGCATCAATGATACATAACCGGTTACTGAGCCTGTAATCAGTGCATCAATGATACATTACCGGTTACAGAGCCTGTAATCAGTGCATCAATAATACAAAACCGGTTACAGAGCCTGTAATCAGTGCATCAATAATACATAACTGGTTTCAGAGCCTCTAATCATTGCATCAGTAATACATAACCGGTTGCAGAGCCTGTATTCAGTGCATCAATAATACATAACCGGTTACAGACCTTTAATCAGTGTATCAATAATACAGAACCGGTTGCGGAGCCTGTAATCAGTGTATCAATAATTCATAACCGGTTACAGAGCCTGTAATCAGTATATCAACAATACATAACCGGTTACAGAGCCTGTAATCAGTGCATCAATGATACATTAGCATTTACAGAGCCTGTAATCAGTGCATCAATGATACATAACCGGTTACAGAGCCTGTAATCAGTATATCAACAATACATAACCGGTTACAGAGCCTGTAATCAGTGTATCAATGATACATTACCATTTACAGAGCCTGTAATCAGTGCATCAATGATACATAACCGGTTACAGAGCCTGTAATCAGTGCATCAATGATACATTACCGGTTACAGAGCCTGTAATCAGTGCATCAATAATACATAACCAGTTACAGAGCCTGTAATCAGTGCATCAATAATACATAACCGGTTACAGAGCCTCTAATCATTGCATCAGTAATACATAACTGGTTACAGAGCCTGTATTCAGTGCATCAATAATACATAACCGGTTACAGAGCCTGCATTCAGTGCATCAATGATACATAACCGTTTACAGAGCCTGTAATCAGTGCATCAATGATACATAACTGGTTACTGAGCCTGTAATCAGTGCATCAATGATAAATAACCGGTTACAGAGCCTGTAATCAGTGCATCAATAATACATAAACGGTTACAGAGCCTGTAATCAGTGCATCAATAATACATAACCGGCAACAGAGCCTGTAATCAGTGTATCAATAATATATAACCATTTTCAGAGCCTGTAATCAGTGCATCAATGATACATAACCGGTTACAGAGCCTGTAATCAGTGCATCAATAATACATAACCGGTTACAGAGCCTGTAATCAGTGCATCAATAATAAATAAGTGGTTATAGAGCCTGTAATCAGTGCATCAATAATACATAACCGGTTACAGAGCCTGTAATCAGTGCATCAAGAATACAGAACCAGTTACAGAGCCTGTAATCAGTGCCTCAATAATTGATAACCGGTTACAGAGCCTGTAATCAGTGTATCAATAATACATACCATTTACAGAGCCTTTAATCAGTGCATCAATGATACATGACCAGTTACAGAGCGTGTAATCAGTGCATCAATGATACATAACCGGTTACAGAGCCTGTAATCAGTGCATCAATAATACATAACCGGTTACAGAGACTGTAATCAGTGCATCAATAATACATAACCGTTTACAGAGCCTGTAATCCCTGCATCAATAATATATAAACGGTTACAGAGCCTGTATTCAGTGCATCAATGATACATAACCGGTTACAGAGCCTGTAATCAGTGTATCAAGAATACAGAACCGGTTACAGAGCCTGTAATCAGTGCCTCAATAATTGATAACCGGTTACAGAGCCTGTAATCAGTGTATCAATAATACATACCATTTACAGAGCCTGTAATCAGTGCATCAATGATACATAACCGGTTACAGAGCGTGTAATCAGTGCATCAATGATACATAACCGGTTACAGAGCCTGTAATCAGTGCATCAATAATACATAACCGGTTACAGAGCCTGTAATCAGTGCATCAATAATACATAACCGGTTACAGAGCCTGTAATCCCTGCATCAATAATATATAAATGGTTACAGAGCCTGTATTCAGTGCATAAATGATACATAACCGTTTAGAGAGCCTGTAATCAGTGCATCAATGATACATAACCGGTTACTGAGCCTGTAATTAGTGCATCAATGATACATAACCGGTTATAGAGCCTGTAATCAGTGCATCAATAATACATAACCGGTTACACAGCCTGTAATCAGTGCATCATTAATACATAACCGGTACAGAGCCTGTAATCAGTGCATTAATAATACATAACCATTTACAGAGCCTGTAATCTGTGCATCAATGATACATAACCGGTTACAGAGACTGTAATCAGTGTATCAATAATACATAACCGGTTACAGAGCCTGTAATCAGTGTATCAATAATACAAAACCGGTTACAGAGACTGTAATCAGTGTATCAATAATACATAACCGGTTACAGAGCCTGCAATCAGTGCATCAATAATACATAACCGGTTACAGAGCCTGTAATCCGTGCATCAATAATACCTAACCATTTACGGAGCCTGTAATCAGTGCATCAGTGATACATAACCATTTACAGAGCCTGTAATCGGTGCATCAATGATACATAACCGGTTACTGAGCCTGTAATCAGTGCATCAATAATACATTACCGGTTACAGAGCCTGTAATCAGTGCATCAATAATACATAACCGGTTACAGAGACTGTAATCAGTGTATCAATAATACATAGCCATTTACAGACCTTTAATCAGTGTATCAATAATACATAACCGGTTGCGGAGCCTGTAATCAGTGTATCAATAATTCATAACCGTTTACAGACCCTGTAATCAGTATATCAACAATACATAACCGGTTTCAGGGCCTGTAATCAGTGCATCAATGATACATTACCATTTACAGAGCCTGTAATCAGTGCATCAATGATACATCACCGGTTGTAGAGCCTGTAATCAGTGCATCAATAATACATAACCGGTTACAGAACCTCTAATCTATGCATCAATAATACATAACTGGTTACAGAGCCTGTAATCCATGCATCAATAATACCTAACCATTTACGGAGCCTGTAATCAGTGCATCAGTGATACATAACCATTTACAGAGCATGTAATCAGTGCATCAATGATACATAACCGGTTACTGAGCCTGTAATCAGTGCATCAAGGATACAAAACCGGTTACAGAGCCTGTAATCAGTGCATCAATAATACATAACTGGTTTCAGAGCCTCTAATCATTGCATCAGTAATACATAACCGGTTGCAGAGCCTGTATTCAGTGCATCAATAATACATAACCGGTTACAGAGCCTGCATTCAGTGCATCAATGATGCATAACCGTTTACAGAGCCTGTAATCAGTGCATCAATGATACATAACCGGTGACTGAGCCTGTAATCAGTGCATCAATGATACATAACCGGTTACAGAGCCTGTAATAAGTGCATCAATAATACATAACCGGTTACAGAGCATGTAATCAGTGCATCAATAATACATAACCATTTACAGAGCATGTAATTAGTGCATCAATGATACATAAACGGTTACAGAGCCTGTAATCAGTGCATCAATAATACATAACCGGTTACAGAGCCTGTAATCAGTGCATCAATAATACATAACCATTTACAGAGCATGTAATTAGTGCATCAATGATACATAACCGGTTACAGAGCCTGTAATCAGTGTATCAATAATACAAAACCGGTTACAGAGACTGTAATCAGTGTATCAATAATACATAACCGGTTACAGAGCCTGCAATCAGTGCATCAATAATACATAACCGGTTACAGAGCCTGTAATCCGTGCATCAATAATACCTAACCATTTACGGAGCCTGCAATCAGTGCATCAGTGATACATAACCATTTACAGAGCCTGTAATCGGTGCATCAATGATACATAACCGGTTACTGAGCCTGTAATCAGTGCATCAATAATACATTACCGGTTACAGAGCCTGTAATCAGTGCATCAATAATACATAACCGGTTACAGAGACTGTAATCAGTGTATCAATAATACATAGCCAGTTACAGACCTTTAATCAGTGTATCAATAATACATAACCGGTTGCGGAGCCTGTAATCAGTGTATCAATAATTCATAACCGTTTACAGACCCTGTAATCAGTATATCAACAATACATAACCGGTTACAGGGCCTGTAATCAGTGCATCAATGATACATTACCATTTACAGAGCCTGTAATCAGTGCATCAATGATACATCACCGGTTGTAGAGCCTGTAATCAGTGCATCAATAATACATAACCGGTTACAGAACCTCTAATCTATGCATCAATAATACATAACTGGTTACAGAGCCTGTAATCCGTGCATCAATAATACCTAACCATTTACGGAGCCTGTAATCAGTGCATCAGTGATACATAACCATTTACAGAGCATGTAATCAGTGCATCAATGATACATAACCGGTTACTGAGCCTGTAATCAGTGCATCAATGATACATTACCGGTTACAGAGCCTGTAATCAGTGCATCAATAATACAAAACCGGTTACAGAGCCTGTAATCAGTGCATCAATAATACATAACTGGTTTCAGAGCCTCTAATCATTGCATCAGTAATACATAACCGGTTGCAGAGCCTGTATTCAGTGCATCAATAATACATAACCGGTTACAGAGACTGTAATCAGTGTATCAATAATACATAGCCATTTACAGACCTTTAATCAGTGTATCAATAATACAGAACCGGTTGCGGAGCCTGTAATCAGTGTATCAATAATTCATAACTGGTTACAGAGCCTGTAATCAGTATATCAACAATACATAACCGGTTACAGAGCCTGTAATCAGTGCATCAATGATACATTACCATTTACAGAGCCTGTAATCAGTGCATCAATGATACATAACCGGTTACAGAGCCTGTAATCAGTATATCAACAATACATAACCGGTTACAGAGCCTGTAATCAGTGTATCAATGATACATTACCATTTACAGAGCCTGTAATCAGTGCATCAATGATACATAACCGGTTACAGAGCCTGTAATCAGTGCATCAATGATACATTACCGGTTACAGAGCCTGTAATCAGTGCATCAATAATACATAACCAGTTACAGAGCCTGTAATCAGTGCATCAATAATACATAACCGGTTACAGAGCCTCTAATCATTGCATCAGTAATACATAACTGGTTACAGAGCCTGTATTCAGTGCATCAATAATACATAACCGGTTACAGAGCCTGCATTCAGTGCATCAATGATACATAACCGTTTACAGAGCCTGTAATCAGTGCATCAATGATACATAACTGGTTACTGAGCCTGTAATCAGTGCATCAATGATAAATAACCGGTTACAGAGCCTGTAATCAGTGCATCAATAATACATAAACGGTTACAGAGCCTGTAATCAGTGCATCAATAATACATAACCGGCAACAGAGCCTGTAATCAGTGTATCAATAATATATAACCATTTTCAGAGCCTGTAATCAGTGCATCAATGATACATAACCGGTTACAGAGCCTGTAATCAGTGCATCAATAATACATAACCGGTTACAGAGCCTGTAATCAGTGCATCAATAATAAATAAGTGGTTATAGAGCCTGTAATCAGTGCATCAATAATACATAACCGGTTACAGAGCCTGTAATCAGTGCATCAAGAATACAGAACCATTTACAGAGCCTGTAATCGGTGCATCAATGATACATAACCGGTTACTGAGCCTGTAATCAGTGCATCAATAATACATTACCGGTTACAGAGCCTGTAATCAGTGCATCAATAATACATAACCGGTTACAGAGACTGTAATCAGTGTATCAATAATACATAGCCATTTACAGACCTTTAATCAGTGTATCAATAATACATAACCGGTTGCGGAGCCTGTAATCAGTGTATCAATAATTCATAACCGTTTACAGACCCTGTAATCAGTATATCAACAATACATAACCGGTTACAGGGCCTGTAAACAGTGCATCAATGATACATTACCATTTACAGAGCCTGTAATCAGTGCATCAATGATACATCACCGGTTGTAGAGCCTGTAATCAGTGCATCAATAATACATAACCGGTTACAGAACCTCTAATCTATGCATCAATAATACATAACTGGTTACAGAGCCTGTAATCCGTGCATCAATAATACCTAACCATTTACGGAGCCTGTAATCAGTGCATCAGTGATACATAACCATTTACAGAGCATGTAATCAGTGCATCAATGATACATAACCGGTTACTGAGCCTGTAATCAGTGCATCAATGATACATTACCGGTTACAGAGCCTGTAATCAGTGCATCAATAATACAAAACCGGTTACAGAGCCTGTAATCAGTGCATCAATAATACATAACTGGTTTCAGAGCCTCTAATCATTGCATCAGTAATACATAACCGGTTGCAGAGCCTGTATTCAGTGCATCAATAATACATAACCGGTTACAGAGACTGTAATCAGTGTATCAATAATACATAGCCATTTACAGACCTTTAATCAGTGTATCAATAATACAGAACCGGTTGCGGAGCCTGTAATCAGTGTATCAATAATTCATAACCGGTTACAGAGCCTGTAATCAGTATATCAACAATACATAACCGGTTACAGAGCCTGTAATCAGTGCATCAATGATACATTACCATTTACAGAGCCTGTAATCAGTGCATCAATGATACATAACCGGTTACAGAGCCTGTAATCAGTATATCAACAATACATAACCGGTTACAGAGCCTGTAATCAGTGTATCAATGATACATTACCATTTACAGAGCCTGTAATCAGTGCATCAATGATACATAACCGGTTACAGAGCCTGTAATCAGTGCATCAATGATACATTACCGGTTACAGAGCCTGTAATCAGTGCATCAATAATACATAAACCAGTTACAGAGCCTGTAATCAGTGCATCAATAATACATAACCGGTTACAGAGCCTCTAATCATTGCATCAGTAATACATAACTGGTTACAGAGCCTGTATTCAGTGCATCAATAATACATAACCGGTTACAGAGCCTGCATTCAGTGCATCAATGATACATAACCGTTTACAGAGCCTGTAATCAGTGCATCAATGATACATAACTGGTTACTGAGCCTGTAATCAGTGCATCAAGAATACAGAACCATTTACAGAGCCTGTAATCGGTGCATCAATGATACATAACCGGTTACTGAGCCTGTAATCAGTGCATCAATAATACATTACCGGTTACAGAGCCTGTAATCAGTGCATCAATGATAAATAACCGGTTACAGAGCCTGTAATCAGTGCATCAATAATACATAAACGGTTACAGAGCCTGTAATCAGTGCATCAATAACACATAACCGGCAACAGAGCCTGTAATCAGTGTATCAATAATATATAACCATTTTCAGAGCCTGTAATCAGTGCATCAATGATACATAACCGGTTACAGAGCCTGTAATCAGTGCATCAATAATACATAACCGGTTACAGAGCCTGTAATCAGTGCATCAATAATAAATAAGTGGTTATAGAGCCTGTAATCAGTGCATCAATAATACATAACCGGTTACAGAGCCTGTAATCAGTGCATCAAGAATACAGAACCAGTTACAGAGCCTGTAATCAGTGCCTCAATAATTGATAACCGGTTACAGAGCCTGTAATCAGTGTATCAATAATACATACCATTTACAGAGCCTTTAATCAGTGCATCAATGATACATGACCAGTTACAGAGCGTGTAATCAGTGCATCAATGATACATAACCGGTTACAGAGCCTGTAATCAGTGCATCAATAATACATAACCGGTTACAGAGACTGTAATCAGTGCATCAATAATACATAACCGTTTACAGAGCCTGTAATCCCTGCATCAATAATATATAAACGGTTACAGAGCCTGTATTCAGTGCATCAATGATACATAACCGGTTACAGAGCCTGTAATCAGTGTATCAAGAATACAGAACCGGTTACAGAGCCTGTAATCAGTGCCTCAATAATTGATAACCGGTTACAGAGCCTGTAATCAGTGTATCAATAATACATACCATTTACAGAGCCTGTAATCAGTGCATCAATGATACATAACCGGTTACAGAGCGTGTAATCAGTGCATCAATGATACATAACCGGTTACAGAGCCTGTAATCAGTGCATCAATAATACATAACCGGTTACAGAGCCTGTAATCAGTGCATCAATAATACATAACCGGTTACAGAGCCTGTAATCCCTGCATCAATAATATATAAATGGTTACAGAGCCTGTATTCAGTGCAAAAATGATACATAACCGTTTAGAGAGCCTGTAATCAGTGCATCAATGATACATAACCGGTTACTGAGCCTGTAATTAGTGCATCAATGATACATAACCGGTTATAGAGCCTGTAATCAGTGCATCAATAATACATAACCGGTTACACAGCCTGTAATCAGTGCATCATTAATACATAACCGGTACAGAGCCTGTAATCAGTGCATTAATAATACATAACCATTTACAGAGCCTGTAATCTGTGCATCAATGATACATAACCGGTTACAGAGACTGTAATCAGTGTATCAATAATACATAACCGGTTACAGAGCCTGTAATCAGTGTATCAATAATACAAAACCGGTTACAGAGACTGTAATCAGTGTATCAATAATACATAACCGGTTACAGAGCCTGCAATCAGTGCATCAATAATACATAACCGGTTACAGAGCCTGTAATCCGTGCATCAATAATACCTAACCATTTACGGAGCCTGTAATCAGTGCATCAGTGATACATAACCATTTACAGAGCCTGTAATCGGTGCATCAATGATACATAACCGGTTACTGAGCCTGTAATCAGTGCATCAATAATACATTACCGGTTACAGAGCCTGTAATCAGTGCATCAATAATACATAACCGGTTACAGAGACTGTAATCAGTGTATCAATAATACATAGCCATTTACAGACCTTTAATCAGTGTATCAATAATACATAACCGGTTGCGGAGCCTGTAATCAGTGTATCAATAATTCATAACCGTTTACAGACCCTGTAATCAGTATATCAACAATACATAACCGGTTTCAGGGCCTGTAATCAGTGCATCAATGATACATTACCATTTACAGAGCCTGTAATCAGTGCATCAATGATACATCACCGGTTGTAGAGCCTGTAATCAGTGCATCAATAATACATAACCGGTTACAGAACCTCTAATCTATGCATCAATAATACATAACTGGTTACAGAGCCTGTAATCCATGCATCAATAATACCTAACCATTTACGGAGCCTGTAATCAGTGCATCAGTGATACATAACCATTTACAGAGCATGTAATCAGTGCATCAATGATACATAACCGGTTACTGAGCCTGTAATCAGTGCATCAATGATACATTACCGGTTACAGAGCCTGTAATCAGTGCATCAATAATACAAAACCGGTTACAGAGCCTGTAATCAGTGCATCAATAATACATAACTGGTTTCAGAGCCTCTAATCATTGCATCAGTAATACATAACCGGTTGCAGAGCCTGTATTCAGTGCATCAATAATACATAACCGGTTACAGAGCCTGCATTCAGTGCATCAATGATGCATAACCGTTTACAGAGCCTGTAATCAGTGCATCAATGATACATAACCGGTGACTGAGCCTGTAATCAGTGCATCAATGATACATAACCGGTTACAGAGCCTGTAATATGTGCATCAATAATACATAAACGGTTACAGAGCCTGTAATCAGTGCATCAATAATACATAACCGGTTACAGAGCCTGTAATCAGTGCATCAATAATACATAACCATTTACAGAGCATGTAATTAGTGCATCAATGATACATAACCGGTTACAGAGCCTGTAATCAGTGTATCAATAATACATAAACGGTTACAGAGCCTGTAATCAGTGTATCAATAATACATAACCATTTACAGAGCCTGTAATCAGTGCATCAATAATACATAAACGGTTACAGAGCCTGTAATCAGTGCATCAATAATACATAAACGGTTACAGAGCCTGTAATCAGTGCATCAATAATACATAACCGGTTACAGAGCCTGTAATCAGTGTATCAATAATACATAACCATTTACAGAGCCTGTAATCAGTGCATCAATAATACATAACCGGTTCCAGAGTCTGTAATCAGTGCATCAATAATTAATAAGTGGTTATAGAGCCTGTAATCAGTGCATCAATAATACATAACCGGTTACAGAGCCTGTAATCAGTGTATCAAGAATACAGAACCGGTTACAGAGCCTGTAATCAGTGCATCAATAATACATAACCGGTTCCAGAGCCTGTAATCAGTGCATCAATAATTAATAAGTGGTTATAGAGCCTGTAATCAGTGCATCAATGATACATAACCGGTTACAGAGCCTGTAATCAGTGCATCAATAATACATAACCGGTTACAGAGCCTGTAACGGGTATGTCGTGCCTCACAAACCTTATTGAGTTTTTCGAGAAGGTGACCAAACAGGTGGATGAGGGTAAAGCAGTGGATGTGGTGTATATGGATTTCAGTAAGGCGTTTGATAAGGTTCCCCACGGTAGGCTATTGCAGAAAATACGGAAGTATGGAGTTGAAGGTGATTTAGAGCTTTGGATCAGAAATTGGCTAGCTGAAAGAAGACAGAGGGTGGTGGTTGATGGCAAATGTTCATCCTGGAGTTTAGTTACTAGTGGTGTACCGCAAGGATCTGTTTTGGGGCCACTGCTGTTTGTCATTTTTATAAATGACCTGGAAGAGGGTGTAGAAGGGTGGGTTAGTAAATTTGCAGATGACACTAAGGTCGGTGGAGTTGTGGATAGTGCCGAAGGATGTTGTAGGGTACAGAGAGACATAGATAGGCTGCAGAGCTGGGCTGAGAGATGGCAAATGGAGTTTAATGCGGAAAAGTGTGAGGTGATTCACTTTGGAAGGAGTAACAGGAATGCAGAGTACTGGGCTAATGGGAAGATTCTTGGTAGTGTAGATGAACAGAGAGATCTTGGTGTCCAGGTGCATAAATCCCTGAAGGTTGCTAACCAGGTTAATAGGGCTGTTAAGAAGGCATATGGTGTGTTAGCTTTTATTAGTAGGGGGGTCGAGTTTCGGAGCCACGAGGTCATGCTGCAGCTGTACAAAACTCTGGTGAGACCGCACCTGGAGTATTGCGTGCAGTTCTGGTCACCGCATTATAGGAAGGATGTGGAAGCTATGGAAAGGGTGCAGAGGAGATTTACTAGGATGTTGCCTGGTATGGAGGGAAGGTCTTACGAGGAAAGGCTGAGGGACTTGGGGTTGTTTTCGTTGGAGAGGAGGAGGAGGAGAGGTGACTTAATAGAGACATATAAGAAAATCAGAGGGTTAGATAGGGTGGATAGTGAGCGTCTTTTTCCTCGGATGGTGATGGCAAACACGAGGGGACATAGCTTCAAGTTGAGGGGTGATAGATATAGGACAGATGTGAGAGGTAGTTTCTTTACTCAGAGAGTAGTAAGGGCGTGGAACGCCCTGCCTGCAGCAGTAGTAGATTCGCCAACTTTAAGGGCATTTAAGTGGACATTGGATAGACACATGGATGAAAATGGAATAGTGTGGGTCAGATGGTTTCACAGGTCGGCGCAACATCGAGGGCCGAAGGGCCTGTACTGCGCTGTAATGTTCTAAATCTAATTCTCTAATAACCGGTTACAGAGCCTGTAATCAGTGTATCAATAATACATAACCATTTACAGACCTTTAATCAGTGCATCAATAATACATAACCAGTTACAGAGCCTGTAATCAGTATATCAACAATACATAACCGGTTACAGAGCCTGTAATCAGTGTATCAATGATACATATCCGGTTATAGAGCCAGTAATCAGTGCATCAATAATACATAACTGGTTACAGAGCCTGTAATCAGTGCATCAGTGATACATAACCATTTACAGAGCCTGTAATCAGTGCATCAATGATACATTACCGGTTACAGAGCCTGTAATCAGTGCATCAATAATACATAACCGGTTACAGAGCCTGTAATCAGTGTATCAATGATACATAACCGGTTACAGAGCCTCTAATCATTGCATCAGTAATACATAACCGGTTACAGAGACTGTAATCAGTGCATCAATACCACATAACCGGTTACAGAGCCTCTAATCATTGCATCAGTAATACATAACCGGTTACAGAACCTGTAATCAGTGCATCAATAATACATAACCGGTTACAGAGCCTGTAATCAGTGCATCAATAATACAAAGGATCATCCTCCGCCATTTTCGCCACCTCCAGCGTGATGCCACTACCAGTCGCATCTTCCCCTCCCTTCCCCTGTCAGCATTCCGAAGGGATCGTTCCCTCCACGACACCCTGGTCCACTCCTCCATTACCTCCACCACCTCGTCCCCGTCCCAGGGCACCTTCCCTTGCAATCGCAGGAGGTGTAATACCTGCCCATTTACCTCCTCTCTCCTCACTATCCCAGGCCCCAAACACTCCTTTCAGGTGAAGCAGCGATTTACTTGTACTTCTTTCAATGTAGTATACTGTATTCGCTGCTCACAGTGTGGTCTCCTCTACATTGGGGAGACCAAGCGCAGACTGGGTGACCGCTTTGCGGAACATCTCCGCTCAGTCCGCAAGCAGGACCCTGAGCTTCCGGTAGCTTGCCATTTCAACACTGCCCCTTGCTCTCATGCTCACATCTCTGTCCTGGGATTTGCTGCAGTGTTCCAGTGAACATCAACGCAAGCTCGAGGAACAGCATCTCATCTACCGATTAGGCACACTACAGCCTGCTGGACTGAACATTGAGTTCAATAATTTCAGAGCATGACAGCCCCCCACTTTACTTTCATTTTTAGTCATTTTTAGTATTTTTTCTTCCTTTTTTTTTTACATTCCTTTTTACATTTTTTACAATCTTTTATTGCATTTATTTCATTTCATCTTGGTTTGTTCAGTTTGTTTACCCACTGTTTTTTTTCAGGTTGTTTTTCTTCAGGTTTGCACTTGCTGCTGTTCAATATTCAGTATATTCACACCTAATCTGGACTAATGTTTTGTCTTTCAACACACCATTAACATATTGTTTGCCTTTGCTCCGTGACCTTTTGGTCTGCTATATGGCCTGGTCCAATCTGCACCTTCTCCTTTGTTATCTCTTGCCCAACCCCCACCTCACTTGTTCATAATCTGTGACTTTTCTAATATTTGTCAGTTCCGAAGAAGGGTCACTGACCCGAAACGTTAACTCTGCTTCTCTTTCCACAGATGCTGCCAGACCTGCTGAGTGAATCCAGCATTTCTTGTTTTTGTTTCAGATTTCCAGCATCCGCAGTATTTTGCTTTTATCAATAATACATAACCAGTTACAGAGCCTGTAATCAGTGTATCAATAATACATAACCGGTTACAGAGCCTGTAATCAGTGTATCAATAATACATAACCGGTTACAGAGCCTGTAATCAGTGTATCAATAATACATAACCGGTTACAGAGCCTGTAATCAGTGTATCAATAATACATAACCGGTTACAGAGACTGTAATCAGTGTATCAATAATACATAACCGGTTACAGAGCCTGTAATCAGTGTATCAATAATACATAACCGGTTACAGAGACTGTAATCAGTGTATCAATAATACATAACCGGTTACAGAGCCTGTAATCAGTGTATCAATAATACATAACCGTTTACAGAGACTGTAATCAGTGTATCAATAATTCATAACCGGTTGCAGTTCCTGTAAATAGTGAAGTATCTATATTACAAATCACCTCTCAGCTCCTCTTTTCCAAGGAAAACAGCCCGAACTTCTCCTACCTACCTTCTTAACTGAAGTTCCTCATCCCTGGAACCATTCTCGTGAAACTTTTCTGTACTCTCTCCAATGCCCTCACGTCTTTCCTAAAGTGCGGCGCCCAGAACTGGATGCAATATTCCAGATGAGGCTGAACTATACAAGCTCAACATAAATTCCTTGCTATAATAAAAACAAGAAATGCTGGAATCACTCAGCAGGTCTGGCAGCATCTGTGGAAAGAGACCTTCCAGACCTGCTGAGTGATTCCAGCATTTCTTGTTTTTATTTCAGATTTCCGGCACCCGCAGTATTTTGCTTTTATATAAATTCCTTGCTCTTGTACTCTATGCCCCTATTCATAAAGCCCAGGATGCTTTATTAACCGCTCTCTCAACCTGTCCTGCCACATTCAATGACTTATGCACATATACACCAGGTCCCTCTGCTCCTGCACCCCCTTTAGAATTGTACCCTTTATTCTATATTGTCTTTCCATGTTCTTTCTACCAAAATGAATCACTTTACATTTCTCTGCATTGAACTTCATCTGCCACCTGTCTGCCCTTTCCACTAACTTGTCGATGTCCTTTTGAAGTTCTACACTATCCTCCTCACAGTTCAAAATGATTCCAAGTTTCGTTCATCTTCAAACTTTGAAATTGTGACCTGTTACCAAGGTCTAGGTTATTAATATATAGAGAGTCATAGAATCATAGAGGCTTACAGCACAGAAACAGGCCCTTCGGCCCAATGCCCCTGCGCCGACCATCAAGCACCCGTCCTAACTAATCCCATTTTCCAGCACTTGGCCCGTAGCTATGGTGTTTCAAGTGATCATCTAAATACTTATTAAATGTTGTGAGGGTTCCTGCCTCTACCACCCCTTCAGGCAGTGCGTTCCAGATTCCAACCACTCTCTGGGTGAAAATATGTTTCCTCAAATCCCCTCTAAACCTCTTGCTCCTTACCTTAAAACTATGGCCCCTGGTTTTTGACCCCTCTGCTAAGGGAAAAAATTTATTCCTATCTATCCTATCAATGCCCCTCATAATTTTGTATACCTCAACCAGGTCTCCCCCCAGCCTTCTCTGCCCCAAGGAAAACAACCCTAGCCTTTTCAATCTCTCTTCATAGCTGAAATGCTCCAGCCCAGGCAACATCCTGGTGAATCTCCTCTGCACCTTCTCCAGTGCAATCACATCCTTCCTATAGTGTGGTGCCCAGAACTGTACACAGTACTCCAGCTGTGGCCTAACTAGTGTTTTATACAGCTCCATCATAACCTCCCTGCTCTTATGTTCTAGACCTTGGCTAATAAAGGCAAGTATCCCATATGCCTTCCTAACCACCTTATCTACCTGTGCTGCTGCCTTCAGTGATCTATGGACAAGAACACCAAGGTCCCTCTGACCCACTGTACTTCAAAGAACAAAGAACAAAGATAATTACAGCACAGGAACAGGCCCTTTGGCCCTCCAAGCCTGCGCCGATCCAGATCCTCTCTCTAAACATGTCGCCTATTTTCTAAGGTTCTGTATCTCTTTTCTTCCTGCCCATTCATGTATCTGTCTAGATACATCTTAAAAGACTCCATCGTGCCCGCATCTACCACCTCCGCTGGCAATGCGTTCCAGGTGCCCACCACCCTCTGCGTAAAGAACTTTCCACGCATATCCCCCCTAAACTTTTCCCCTTTCACTTTGAACTCGTGTCCTCTAGTAACTGAAACCCCCACTCTGGGAAAAAGCCTCTTGCTATCCACCCTGTCTATACCTCTCATGATTTTGTACACCTCAATCAGGTCCCCCCTCAACCTCCGTCTTTCTAATGAAAATAATCCTAATCTGCTCAACCTCTCTTCATAGCTAGCGCCCTCCATACCAGGCAACATCCTGGTGAACCTCCTCTGCACCCTCTCCAAAGCATCCACATCCTTTGATAATGTGGCGACCAGAACTGTACGCAGTATTCCAAATGTGGCCAAACCAAAGTCCTATACAACTGTAACATGACCTGCCAACTCTTGTACTCAATGCCCCGTCCGATGAAGGAAAGCATGCCGTATGCCTTCTTGACCACTCCATTTACCTGCGTTGCCACCTTCAGGGAACAGTGGACCTGAACACCCAAATCTCTCTGGACATCAATTTTCCCCAGGACTTTTCCATTTACTGTATAGTTCACTCTTGAATTGGATCTTCCAAAATGCATCACCTCGCATTTGCCCTGATTGAACTCCATCTGCCATTTCTCTGCCCAACTCTCCAATCTATCTATATTCTGCTGTATTCTCTGACAGTCCCCTTCACTATCTGCTACTCCACCATTCTTAGTGTCGTCTGAAAACTTGCTAATCAGTCCACCTATACTTTCCTCCAAATCATTAATGTATATCACAAACAACAGTGGTCCCAGCACGGATCCCTGTGGAACACCACTGGTCACACGTCTCCATTTTGAGAAACTCCCTTCTACTGCTACTCTCTGTCTCCTGTTGCCCAGCCAGTTCTTTATCCATCTAGCTAGTACACCTTGGACCCCAAGCGCCTTCACTTTCTACATCAGCCTGCCATGGGGAACCTTATCAAACGCCTTACTGAAGTCCATGTACATGACATCTACAGCCCTTCCCTCATCAATCAACTTTGTCACTTCCTCAAAGAATTCTATTAAGTTGGTAAGACATGACCTTCCCTGCACAAAACCATGTTGCCTATCACTGATGAGCCAATTTTCTTCCAAATGGGAATAGATCCTATCCCTCAGTATCTTCTCCAGCAGCTTCCCTACCACTGACGTCAGGCTCACCGGTCTATAATTACCTGGATTATCCCTGCTACCCTTCTTAAACAAGGGGACAACATTAGCAATTCTCCAGTCCTCCGGGACCTCACCCGTGTTTAAGGATGCTGCAAAGATATCTGTTAAGGCCCCAGCTATTTCCTCTCTCGCTTCCCTCAGTAACCTGGGATAGATCCCATCCGGACCTGGGGACTTGTCCACCTTAATGCCCTTTAGAATACCCAACACTTCCTCCCTCCTTATGCCGACTTGACCTAGAGTAATCAAACATCTGTTCCTAACCTCAACATCCGTCATGTCCCTCTCCTCGGTGAATACCGATGCAAAGTACTCGTTTAGAATCTCACCCATTTTCTCTGAGTCCAAGCATAACATTCCTCCTTTGTCCTTTAGTGGGCCAATCCTTTCTCTAGTTACCCTCTTTCTCCTTATATATGAATAAAAGGCTTTGGGATTTTCCTTAACCCTGTTTGCTAAAGATATTTCATGACCCCTTTTAGCCCTCTTAATTCCTCGTTTCAGATTGGTCCTACATTCCCGATATTCTTTCAAAGCTTCGTCTTTCATCAGCCGCCTCGACCTTATGTATGCTTCCTTTTTCCTCTTAGCTATTCTCACAATTTCACCTGTCATCCATGGTTCCCTAATCTTGCCATTTCTATCCCTCATTTTCACAGGAACATGTCTCTCCTGCACGCTAATCAACCTCTCTAAAATTTTCCCACATATCACATGTGGATTTACCTTCAAACAGCTGCTCCCAATCTACATTTCCCAGCTCCTGCCGAATTTTGGTATAGTTGGCCTTCCCCCAATTTAGCACTCTTCCTTTAGGACCACTCTCGTCTTTGTCCATGAGTATTTTAAAGCTTACGGAATTGTGATCACTATTCCCAAAGTGGTCCCCTACTGAAACTTCAACCACCTGGCCGGGCTCATTCCCCAACACCAGGTCCAGTATGGCCCCTTCCCGAGTTGGACTATTTACATACTGCTCTAGAAAACCCTCCTGGATGCTCCTTACAAATTCTGCTCCATCTGGACCTCTAACACTAAGCGAATCCCAGTCAATGTTGGGAAAATTAAAATCTCCTATCACCACCACCCTGTTGCTCCTACATCTTTCCATAATCTGTTTACATATTTGTACCTCTATCTCACGCTCGCTGTTGGGAGGCCTGTAGTACAGCCCCAACATTGTTACCGCACCCTTCCTATTTCTGAGTTCTGTCCATATTGCCTCACTGCTCGAGTCCTCCATAGTGCCCTCCTTCAGCACAGCTGTGATATCCTCTTTGACCAGTAATGCAACTCCTCCACCCCTTTTACCTCCCTCTCTATCCCGCCTGAAGCATCGATATCCTGGGATATTTAGTTGCCAATCATGCCCTTCCCTCAACCAACTTCCTAGGGTCCTACCATCCACTGTATATTCCCTTGCCTTGTTAGTCCTCCCAAAATGCATCACCCCACACTTCTCAGGATTAAATTCCATTTGCCACTGCTCCGCCCATCTTACCAGCCCATCTATATCATCCTGTAATCTAAGGCTTTCCTCCTCACTATTTACAACACAACCAATTTTCGTGTCATCTGCGAACTTACTGATCATACCTCCTAGATTCATGTCTAAAACATTAATGTGCACTACAAACAGCAAGGGTCCCAGCACCGATCCCTGCGATACACCACTGGTCACAGGCTTCCACTCGCAAAAACAACCCTCGACCATTCCCCTCTGCCTCCTGCCACTAAACCAATTTTGGATCCAATTTGCCAAATTGCCCTGGATCCCATGGGCTCTTACCTTCTTAACCAATCTCCCACGCCTTACTGAAGTCCATGTAGACTACATCAACTGCTTTACCCTCATCTACACACCTAGTCATCTCCTCGAAAAATTCAATCAAGTTAGTCAGACACAATCTCCCCTGATAAAGCCATGTTGACTATCCCTGATTAATCCCTGCCTCTCCAATTGGAGATTAATCCTGTCCCTCAGAATTTTTTCCAAAAGTTTCCCAACCACTGATGTTGGACTCATCGGCTTGTAATTACCTGGTTTATCCCTGCTACCCTTCTTGAATAATGGTACCACATTCGCTGTCCTCCAATCCTCTGGTACCTCTCCTGTGGCCAGACAGGATTTGAAAATTTGTGTCAGAGCCCCCGCTATTTAAATGAGCACTTGAAATGTCATAACATATAAGGCTACGGGCCAAGTGCTGGAAAATAGGATCAGAATAGTTAGGTGCTTGATGGCCGGCACAGACACGATGGGCCGAAGGGCCTGTTTCTGTGCTGGATAACTCTATCTCCTCCCATGCCTCACATAACAGCCTGGGATACATCTCATCTGGGCCTGGGGATTTATCCACTTTTAAGCCTGCTAAAGCAGCTAATTCTTCCTCCCTTTCAATGCTAATATGTTCAAGTATATCACAATCCCCTTCCCTGATCACTACACCTACATCGTCCTTCTCCATAGTGAACACAGATGAAAAGTAATCATTTAAAACCTCACCTATGTCCTCCAGCTCCACACACAGATTGCCTCTTTGGTCCCTACTCTTTCCCTGGTTATCCTCTTACCTTGATATACTTATAAAACGCCTTAGGATTTTGCCAGGATTTTGCCATTTGCCAGCACATGGCCCATAGCCTTGAATGTTATGACATGCCCAGTGCTCATCCAGGTACTTTTTAAAGGATGTGAGACAAACTGCATCTACCACCCTCCCGGGCAGGGCATTGCAGACCGTCACCACCCTCTGGGTAAATAAGTTCTTCCTCAAATCCCCCTTAAATCCCAACATTGACTGGGATTCACTTAGTGTTAGAGGTCTAGATGGAGCAGAATTTGTAAGGAGTATCCAGGAGGGTTTTCTAGAGCAGTATGTAAATAGTCCAACTCGGGAAGGGGCCATACTGGACCTGGTGTTGGGGAATGAACCCGGCCAGGTGGTTGACGTTTCAGTAGGGGACTACTTTGGGAATAGTGATCACAATTCCGTAAGTTTTAGAATACTCATGGACAAAGACGAGAGTGGTCCTAAAGGAAGAGTGCTAAATTGGGGGAAGGCCAACTATACCAAAATTCGGCAGGAGCTGGGGAATGTAGATTGGGAGCAGCTGTTTGAAGGTAAATCCACCTTTGATATGTGGGAGGCTTTTAAAGAGAGGTTGATTAGCGTGCAGGAGAGACATGTTCCTGTGAAAATGAGGGGTAGAAATGGCAATATTAGGGAACCATGGATGACAGGTGAAATTGTGAGACTAGCTAAGAGGAAAAAGGAAGCATACATAAGGTCTAGGCGGCTGAAGAAGGACGAAGCTTTGAAAGAATATCGGGATTGTAGGCGCAATCTGAAACAAGGAATTAAGAGGGCTAAAAGGGGTCATGAAATATCTTTAGCAAACAGGGTTAAGGAAAATCCCAAAGCCTTTTATTCATATATAAGGAGCAAGAGGGTAACTAGAGAAAGGATTGGCCCACTCAAGGACAAAGGAGGAAAGTTATGCGTGGAGTCAGAGAAAATGGGTGAGATTCTAAACGAGTACTTTGCATCGGTATTCACCGAGGAGAGGGACATGACGGATGTTGAGGTTAGGGCCAGATGTTTGATTACTCTAGGTCAAGTCGGCATAAGGAGGGAGGAAGTGTTGGGTATTTTAAAAGGCATTAAGGTGGACAAGTCCCCAGGTCCCGATGGGATCTATCCCAGGTTACTGAGGGAAGCGAGAGAGGAAATAGCTGGGGCCTTAACAGATATCTTTGCAACATCCTTAAACACGGGTGAGGTCCCGGAGGACTGGAGAATTGCTAATGTTGTCCCCTTGTTTAAGAAGGGTAGCAGGGATAATCCAGGTAATTATAGACCGGTGAGCCTGACGTCAGTGGTAGGGAAGCTGCTGGAGAAGATACTGAGGGATAGGATCTATTCCCATCTGGAAGAAAATGGGCTTATCAGTGATAGGCAGCATGGTTTTGTGCAGGGAAGGTCATGTTTTACCAACTTAATAGAATTCTTTGAGGAAGTGACAAAGTTGATTGATGAGGGAAGGGCTGTAGATGTCATATACATGGACTTCAGTAAGGCGTTTGATAAGGTTCCCCATGGTAGGCTGATGGAGAAAGTGAAGGCGCATGGGGTCCAAGGTGTACTAGCTAGATGGATAAAGAACTGGCTGGGCAACAGGAGACAGAGAGTAGCAGTGGAAGGGAGTTTCTCAAAATGGAGACGTGTGACCAGTGGTGTTCCACAGGGATCCGTGCTGGGACCACTGTTGTTTGTGATATACATAAATGATTTGGAGGAAAGTATAGGTGGACTGATTAGCAAGTTTGCAGACGACACTAAGATTGGAGGAGTAGCAGATAGTGAAGGGGACTGTCAGAGAATACAGCAGAATATAGATAGATTGGAGAGTTGGGCAGAGAAATGGCAGATGGAGTTCAATCAGGGCAAATGCGAGGTGATGCATTTTGGAAGATCCAATTCAAGAGTGAACTATACAGTAAATGGAAAAGTCCTGGGGAAAATTGATGTCCAGAGAGATTTGGGTGTTCAGGTCCATTGTTCCCTGAAGGTGGCAACGCAGGTCAATAGAGTGGTCAAGAAGGCATACAGCATGCTTTCCTTCATCAGACGGGGTATTGAGTACAAGAGTTGGCAGGTCATGTTACAGTTGTATAAGACTTTGGTTCGGCCACATTTGGAATACTGCGTGCAGTTCTGGTCGCCACATTACCAAAAGGATGTGGATGCTTTGGAGAGGGTGCAGAGGAGGTTCACCAGGATGTTGCCTGGTATGGAGGGCGCTAGCTATGAAGAGAGGTTGAGTAGATTAGGATTATTTTCATTAGAAAGATGGAGGTTGAGGGGGGACCTGATTGAGGTGTACAAAATCATGAGAGGTATAGACAGGGTGGATAGCAAGAAGCTTTTTCCCAGAGTGGGGGATTCAATTACAAGGGGACACGATTTCAAAGTGAAAGGGGAAAAGTTTAGGGGGGATATGCGTGGAAAGTTCTTTACGCAGAGGGTGGTGGGTGCCTGGAACGCGTTGCCAGTGGAGGTGGTAGACGCGGGCACGATAGCGTCTTTTAAGATGTATCTAGACAGATACATGAATGGGCAGGAAGCAAAGAGATACAGACCCTTAGAAAATAGGTGACAGGTTTAGATAGAGGATCTGGATCGGCGTAGGCTTGGAGGGCCGAAGGGCCTGTTCCTGTGCTGTAATTTTCTTTGTTCTTTGTTCTTTAAACCTCCCACCCCTCACCTTAAACTTGTGACCCCTTGCAACTGATCCTTCAACTAAGGGGAACAGCTGCTCCCTATCCACCCTCTCCATGCCTCTCATAATCTTGTACACCTCGATCAGGTCACCCCTCAGTCTTCTCTGCTCCAGCGAAAACAACCCAAGCCTATCCAACCTCTCTTCATAGCTTAAATGTTCCATCCCAGGCAACATCCTGGCGAATCGCCTCTGCACCCCCTCCAGTACAATCACATCCTTCCTATAATGTGGCGACCAGAATTGCACACAGTACTCCAGCTGTGGCCTTACCAATGTTCTGTAAAACTCCAACATGATCTCCCTGCTTTTGTAACCTATGCCTCGATTGATAAAGGCAAGTGTCCCATATGCCTTTTTCACCACCCTATTAACCTGCCCTTCTGCCTTCAGGGATCTATGGACAAACACGCCAAGGTCCCTTTGTTCCTCGGAACTTCCCAGTGTCAGGCCATTCATTGAATACTTCCGTGTCACATTACTCCTTCCAAAGTGTATCACCTCACACTTTTCAGCGTTAAATTCCATCTGCCACTTTTCTGCCCATTTGACCATCCCGTCTCTATCTTCCTGTAACCTAAGACACTCCACCTCACTGTTAACCACTCAGCCAATCTTTGTGTCATCCGCCAACTTACTGATCCTACCCCCCACATAGTCATCTATGTCGTTTATATAAATGACAAACAATAGGGGACCCTGCACAGATCCCTGTGGTACGCCACTGGACACTGGCTTCCAGTCACTAAAACAGTCGTCTGTCATCACTCTCTGTTTTAGAGCTTGGATTAGTACTTGGAAATATGATGTTGTTGCTATGACAGAGACTTGGTTGAGGGAAGGGCAGGAGTGGCAGCTAAATGTTCCAGGCTTTAGAAGCTTCAGGCGGGATAGAGGGGGATGTAAAAGGGGTGGAGGAGTAGCATTACTGGTTAAGGAGAATATCACAGCTGTACTGCGGGAGGACACCTCGGAGGGGTCATGCAGCAAGGCAATATGGGTGGAGCTCAGGAATAGGAAGGGTGCAGTCACGATGTTGGGGGTTTACTAGAGGCCTCCCAACAGCCAGCGGGAGGTAGAGGAGCAAATATTTAGACAGATTTTGGGGAGATGTAAAAGTAACAGGGTTGTGGTGGTGGGTGATTTTAACTTCCCCTATATTGACTGGGACTCACTTAGTGCTGGGGGCTTGGATGGGGCAGAATTTGTGAGGAGCATCCAGGAGGGCTTCTTGAAACAGTATGTAGATAGTCCAACTAGGGATGGGGTCATACTGGACCTGGTATTGGGGAATGAGTCCGGCCAGGTGGTCGAAGTTTCAGTAGGGGAGTATTTCGGGAACAGTGACCATAATTCCATAAATTTAAAGGTACTTGTGGATAAGGATAAGAGTAGTCCTCGGGTGAAGGTGCTAAATTGGGGGAAGGCTAATTCTAACAATATTAGGCAGAAACTGAAGAATTTAGATTGGGGGCGGCTGTTTGAGGGGAAATCAACATCTGACATGTGGGAGTCTTTCAAACGTCAGTTGATTAGAATCCAGGACCAGCATGGTCCTGTGAGGAAGAAAGATAAGTTTGGCAAGTTTCGGGAACCTTGGATAACACGGGATATTGTGAGCCTAGTCAAAAAGAAAAAGGAAGAATTTGTAAGGGCTGGAAGACTAGGAACAGATGAAGCACTTGAGGAATATAAAGACAGTAGAAAGCAACTTAAGCAAGGAGTTAGGAGGGCGAAAAGGGGTCATGAAAAGTCATTGGCAAACAGGATTAAGGAAAATCCCAAGGCTTTTTATACATATATAAAGAGCAAGAGGGTAACCAGGGAAAGGGTTGGCCCACTCAAGGACAGAGATGGGAATCTATGCGTGGAGCCAGGGGAAATGGGCGAGGTGCTAAATGAGTACTTTGCATCAGTATTCACCAAGGAGAAGGACTTGGTGAATGATGAGCCGAGGGAAGGGAGCGCAGATAGTCTCGGTCATCTCATTATCAAAAAGGAGGAGGTGTTGGGTGTCTTGCAAAGCATTAAGGTAGATAAGTCCCCAGGGCCTGATGGGATCTACCCTAGAATACTGAGGGAGTCACGGGAAGAAATTGCTGGGGCCTTGACACAAATCTTTGCATCCTCATTGGCTACAGGTGAGGTCCCAGAGGACTGGAGAATAGCCAATGTTGTTCCTTTGTTTAAGATGGGTGGTAAGGATAATCCAGGAAATTATAAGCCGGTGAGCCTTACATCAGTGGTAGGGAAATTATTAGAGAGGATTCTTCGGGGCAGGATTTACTCCCATTTGGAAACAAACAAACTTATTAGCGAGAGACAGCATGGTTTTGTGAAGGGGAGGTCGTGTCTCACTAATTTGATTGAGTTTTTTGAGGAAGTGACGAAGATGATTGATGAGGGAAGGGCGGTGGATGTTGTCTATATGGACTTCAGTAAAGCCTTTGACAAGGTCCCGCATGGCAGACTGATACAAAAGGTGAAGTCACACGGGATCAGAGGTGAGCTGGCAAGATGGATACAGAACTGGCTCAGTCACAGAAGACAGAGGGTAACAGTGGATGGGTGTTTTTCTGAATGGAGGGATGTGACTAGTGGTGTTCCGCAGGGATCAGTACTGGGACCTTTGCTGTTTGTAGTATACATAAATGATTTGGAGGAAAATGTAGCTGGTCTGATTAGTAAGTTTGCAGACGACACAAAGGTTGGTGGAGTTGCAGATAATGATGAGGATTGTCAGAGGATACAGCAGGATATAGATCGGTTGGAGACTTGGGCGGAGAAATGGCAGATGGAGTTTAATCCGGACAAATGTGAGGTAATGCATTTTGGAAGGTCTAATGCAGGTGGGAGGTACACAGTAAATGGCAGAACCTTTAGGAGTATTGACAGGCAGAGAGATCTGGGCGTACATGTCCACAGGTCACTGAAAGTGGCAACGCAGGTGGATAAGGTAGTCAAGAAGGCATACGGCATGCTTGCCTTCATCGGTCGGGGCATAGAGTATAAAAATTGGCAAGTCATGTTGCAGCTGTACAGAACCTTAGTTAGGCCACACTTAGAATATTGCGTGCAATTCTGGTCGCCACACTACCAGAAGGACGTGGAGGCTTTGGAGAGGGTACAGAGGAGGTTTACCAGGATGTTGCCTGGTCTGGAGGGCATTAGCTATGAGGAGAGGTTGGAAAAACTCGGATTGTTTTCAATGGAACGACGGAGGTGGAGGGGCAACATGATAGAGGTTTACAAAGTTATAAGCGGCATGGACAGAGTGGATAGTCAGAAGCTTTTTCCTAGGGTGGAAGAGTCAGTTACTAGTGGACAGAGGTTTAAGGTGAGAGGGGCAAAGTTTAGAGGGGATGTGCGAGGCAAGTTCTTTACACAGAGGGTGGTGAGTGCCTGGAACTTGTTGCCGGGGGAGGTGGTGGAAGCAGGTACGATAGCGACGTTTAAGAGGCATCTTGACAAATACATGAATAGGATGGGAATAGAGGGATACGGTCCCCGGAAGTGCAGAATGTTTTCGTTTAGGCAGGCATCATGATCGGCGCAGGCTTGGAGGGCCGAATGGCCTGTTCCTGTGCTGTACTGTTCTTTCAGTTTAAGTTTTAAAAAATGTCACTTTTCTTAAACCCAAGGAAGCCTGTTTGTGCTAATTTCTTTGCCTTATAATTGGAACGCGGTGAACAAGGATTCACCAAGGGGGAGCTCAAAATACAGTGTTTAAAATTAAACACTGTTACAGTAAGACCAGGTGAAGGCTGAAAGGGAACCCTAGACCCCTTTCTCACCTGGTTGTAACACTGATGATATTATGATAACTTTTCCCCAAATGGTCTCCCACTGAAACATGATCCACTTGCCCCACTTCATTTCCCAGAACTCGATCCAGCAGTGCTTCCTTCCTCAAAAGCAAAAGACTGCAGATGCTGGAAATCTGAAATAAAAACAGCAAGTGCTGGAAATACTCAGCGGGTCGGGCAGTATCTGTGGAGAGAGAAACAGAGTTAATAAAAACAGCAAGTGCTGGAAATACTCAGCAGGTCGGACAGTATCTGTGGAGAGAGAAACAGAGTTAATAAAAAAAGCAAGTGCTGGAAATACTCAGCAGGTCGGGCAGTATCTGTGGAGAGAGAAACAGAGTTAATAAAAACAGCAAGTGCTGGAAATACTCAGCAGGTCAGGCAGTATCTGTGGAGACAGAAACAGAGTTAATAAAAACAGCAAATGCTGGAAATACTCAGCAGGTCGGGCAGTATCTGTGGAGAGAGAAACAGAGTTAATAAAAAAAGCAAGTGCTGGAAATACTCAGCAGGTCAAGCAGTATCTGTGGAGAGAGAAACAGAGTTAATAAAAACAGCAAGTGCTGGAAATACTCAGCAGGTCGGGCAGTACCTGTGGAGAGAGAAACAGAGTTAATAAAAACAGCAAGTGCTGGAAATAGTCAGCAGGTCGGGCAGTACCTGTGGAGAGAGAAACAGAGTTAATAAAAACAGCAAGTGCTGGAAATACTCAGCAGGTCGGGCAGTATCTGTGGAGAGAGAAACAGAGTTAATAAAAATAGCAAGTGCTGGAAATACTCAGCAGGTCGGGCAGTATCTGTGGAGAGAGAAACAGAGTTAATAAAAACAGCAAGTGCTGGAAATACTCAGCAGGTCAGGCAGTATCTGTGGAGAGAGAAACAGAGTTAATAAAAACAGCAAGTGCTGGAAATACTCAGCAGGTCGGGCAGTATCTGTGGAGAGAGAAACAGAGTTAATAAAAACAGCGAGAGCTGGAAATACTCAGCAGGTCAGGCAGTATCTGTGGAGAGAGAAACAGAGTTAATAAAAACAGCGAGAGCTGGAAATACTCAGCAGGTCGGGCAGTATCTGTGGAGAGAGAAACAGAGTTAATAAAAACAGCAAGTGCTGGAAATACTCAGCAGGTCGGGCAGTATCTGTGGAGAGAGAAACAGAGTTAATAAAAACAGCAAGTGCTGGAAATACTCAGCAGGTCAGGCAGTATCTGTGGAGAGAGAAACAGAGTTAATAAAAACAGCGAGTGCTGGAAATACTCAGCAGGTCGGGCAGTATCTGTGGAGAGAGAAACAGAGTTAATAAAAACAGCTAGTGCTGGAAATACTCAGCAGGTCAGGCAGTATCTGTGGAGAGAGAAACAGAGTTAATAAAAACAGCAAGTGCTGGAAATACTCAGCAGGTCGGGCAGCATCTGTGGAGAGAGAAACAGAGTTAATAAAAACAGCAAGTGCTGGAAATACTCAGCAGGTCAGGCAGTATCTGTAGAGAGAGAAACAGAGTTAATAAAAACAGCAAGTGCTGGAAATACTCAGCAGGTCAGGCAGTATCTGTAGAGAGAGAAACAGAGTTAATAAAAACAGCAAGTGCTGGAAATACTCAGCAGGTCAGGCAGTATCTGTAGAGAGAGAAACAGAGTTAATAAAAACAGCAAGTGCTGGAAATACTCAGCAGGTCAGGCAGTATCTGTGGAGAGAGAAACAGAGTTAATAAAAACAGCAAGTGCTGGAAATACTCAGCAGGTCGGGCAGTATCTGTGGAGAGAGAAACAGAGTTAATAAAAACAGCAAGTGCTGGAAATACTCAGCAGGTCAGGCAGTATCTGTGGAGAGAGAAACAGAGTTAACGTTTCAGGTCGATGACCCTATCATCCTACCTGTGACCAAGCTGGATATGATGAGGGGCATCACCAGCATCTGTAACATACGCATCAGAATCTCTCCTGGGAAGGAAAAGTATTTCACCTGACGGAAATTCATGTGATATTTCCTGAGACAGAAACCAAGTATGATACCTGGGAACAAAGAACGAGAGTGAGACTGGACAAAGGGGACTGTCCTATATCATAAAACTGTGCTGGGTTGTGACAGGAAGCGGGAGGCAGGGTAGTCAGATTAGTTTAGGATTAATAAAGGGCTATGGGGACAAGACAGAGGTGGGGAATAGGCTGGGATTGATTGCTATTATTACTACTATTGGTAGCATTTTAGTATTGGCAGTGTATATCAATAGTGTTAAGAAGGTGCTTCCATTACTAATGTGTTTTGAGGACTTGTGTTTAAAAGATTGAGGAAATTGGCTCATTTGAAAGACTGAAGAGATTCCATGGATTTGGTTTTTGTGAAAGGGTCACTGGAAGGACACTTGGGACTTTGTTGAAAAACAAACACTTACTTGAAGTCACATGTCTTAAGTTAAATAAACAGCCAAAGCCTCATGGACTATGGAACTGCTTGGACTTAGAGAAGTCACATGTCTAGGTTTATGGCTCAGGACTTTTCGTTTCATCTTTGGATATTGTTTGACTGTCAGTTGGGGGGGAGGAGGGTGGGGGGGTGGTGGTTGGTGGTGGTCAGCCTGCTAAGAGGGAGAAGACACCAGCGCATCCTTTTCCATTTCTTTGAGAAACCCTGAGAATCCAGTGTGAGAACTAGAGAAACCGATGCAGCATTTCTCCTGAAAAGCCAGCCAGACCAACCCTCACCGTCACCTGACAAGAACTGCTCCAGAAAGATTCCAGTGACAGCCCTCTACATGTACCTGGCCACTAGACCAAAGGGCCATATCTTAACCTTTTTCTTCAAAAATTTATAAGTATTTAGCCAAGGTTTTGCTTTGCCTTTTTTTTAAGTGATCTCTGCAGAGAAAACTTTATTTTTTCTTTAACCGGTGTGTGCGCATGTGTGTTGGGTTATTTAGAAGGGAATTTTCATATTTCAACCTGTGTGTTAATAAACTTTGCATCTTTATTGAATCAATCTTGTTTTATAATAGATTAATAATTTTGTTGTTTCTTAAAGAAACCTGGTTGGCGGATTTTATTCTGAAACTAAAATAGATCAAGTATAGAAGTGGCCGTATCAGTAACTGGGTAAAACATTTCAATGTATGTTGTGAACAGTGGAGAAATGGAACTACAGAAAGACAGTGCACGCCTCCAGCCTCGGTTGTAACAATAGTGGTAAGGTAGATTAGATTTGTTAAAGTTTAATATTAGCAGTAGTAAGGTTATTACTATTGTTAAGGTTTATTACTTTTGGTAGGGTTATTAGTATTAATAGTAGCAGGGTTTATTAGTAGCAGGATTGTGTTTTAAAGTACCAAGGTTTATTGACTAATTGATAAAAGAATGGCAGGGCTGCTCCAACCTCTGCAGTGCACATCCTGTGCTATGTGGGAACTTCAGGACATTTCTCACGTCCTGGATAACCACATGTACAGGAAGTGTCATCAGTTGCAGCAGCTTGAGCTCCATTTGAGCAACAGCTGGTGACACTGCAGTGCATTCGTGAGGATGAGAGCTTCGTGGATAGCACATTTATAGATGTGGTCACCCCACAGCTTAAGATTATGGAGGTAGAAAGGGAATGGGTGACCACCAGACAATCAAGAAGAAAAGCCAGGTAGTGCAAGAAACCCCTGAATGCATCTCACTCTCCAACAGGTATTCAGTGCTGAATACTGAGGAAAGCGATGGTTCACCTGGGGAGTGCAGCCAGAGCCAAGTCCATGGCACCACAGGTGGCTCAGCTGTCCAGGCAGGTACAGGGAAGACTGGAAGTGTCACAGTGATAGGTGATTCAATAGTCAGGGGAACAGACAAGGGTTTTTTGTGGCCGCAGATGTGAGTCCAGAATGGTGTGCTGCCTCCCTGGTGCCAGGGTCAAGGATGTCACTGAGCGGCTGCAAAGCATCCTGAAGGGGGAGGGTGAACAGCCAGTAGTTATGGTCCAAATCGGAACCAATGACATAGGTAGAAAGAGGGATGTGGTCCTGCAAAAAGAGTTTTCTTACCTAGCACAGTAATTAGCAAGCAGGACCTCCAAAGTAGTAATCTCTGGATTACTCCCAGTGCCATGCGCAAGTGAGTATAGAAATAGAAGGATAAAACAGATGAATGCATGGCTAGAGTTGGTGCAGGAGGGAGGGCTTTAGATTCTTGTAACATTGGGACCAGTGTTATGAGTGAGGTGGAAGGAGTGCATTGTTTATTCTAGTCCCACTTCTCCACAGGTCACAACATATATTTACATTTTTTCCCACTTACTGATCTGGTCAATCATAGACTCCGTTTTTATCTCAGAATAAAACACACCAACCAGGTTTCTTTAATAAACAACAAAATGATCAGTTTATTATCAAACAAGTCTGAAGCAGTAATGAAGCAAAGCAGAAACAGACTGAAATATTAAAGTTCCCCTTTTTAACTTCACACTCACACACACATACACCAGTTAACCAGAAAAATAAAAGGGATTGTTGTTTAGAGCTCTGTTACAACAAAACAGACAAAAAAAACCCACTTATGCTGAATACCTGCTCATTCTTTAAGAAAGAAAACAGATGAGATATATTGTGTTCCAAAACTGGTATACAGTCTGGCCTCCGAGTACACATAAATGTATCATTGGGATCTTTCAGAACAGTTCTGTGCAGGCAGCGTTGAGAATCAATTCAGCAGGCTTTTCTTCAAAGACAGGAGACGAGATGAGTTGACACAGCGGACTTCTCAGGGTCTTTTCAGGATGTGCTGGAAAGCTGAGTCGGGTTGTGGTCTTCTCTCCTTCCTTGGAAATTCTCTTCTCTCCTTTTTATACCGGTCAACCCCAATTCAAAAGCGAAACCGACAAAAGGAGGTCAACCTTTTGACCGCCATCAATCTTGACCTGTCACTTCTTTGTAAGGTGTCCAAAGTTCTTTGTTGTTTATTGAGCTGGAAGTCAAGTGGGTTGTTTTCCTCACAAGACCTCTCAGTGCCCCTTTTAAAAATATTTCTAGGGACTGTTTTTTCAAAGTCAAGTGGCCTTTACATGGCCCCCTTTGAAACCCTCAAAGTTTAAGATTTCTTCAATCTTTCAAAATGAATCCTCAAAAAAATATATTTTAACAAAACACGGAGGCACTTTCGTAACACCGGCTCTGGGGGAGATGGGACTGAGTTCGTTGAGGGACATTTTGCTAGTGCTGTTGGGGAGGGTTTAAACTAGTTTGGCAGGGGGATGGGGAGCTGAGGGTAGACTTAGATGGGACAAAGTCAGAAATGAAAATGGAAGGCAAAAAATTAATGATTGTGTCAGGAAGACAGAGGAAACAAGGTTAGAAAATAAAAAAAAAGAGTTTGGCAGTGCTCAAGGGTATCTATTTCAGTGCAAGGAGTATAGCAAATAAAGCAGATGAGCTGAGGGAACAGATAGACACGTGGCAGTATGATATCATAGCTATTACAGAAACATGGCTTAAGGACGGACAGGAATGGCAGCTCAATGTTCCTGGTTACAGGGTTTTCAGACACGATAAAGGAGGGAGATAAGAAAGGAGGGGGAGTGGCAATTCTGGTCAAGGAAATGATTACAGCTGTGAGGAGGGATGATATTTTGGAAGGTTCATCAAATGAGGCCGTATGGATTGAGCTAAGGAACAAAAAAGGGGTGATCACACTGCTGGGAGTGTACTATAGACCCCCAAACAGTCAGAGGGAGATAGAAGAGCAGATATGTAGGCAAATCTCTGAGAAGTGCAAGAACAATAGGGCAGTAATAGTAGGGGATTTTAACTACCCCAATATTAACTGGGATAGTTTTAGTGTGAAAGGAATTGAAGGAGCAGAATTCTTCAGGTGCATTGAGGAGAACTTTTTTGCCCAGTTTGTAGCAAGTCCAACAAAAGAGGTCAGTTTTAGACTTAGTTTTTGGAAATGAAGATGGACAGGTGGAAGGAGTGGCAGTGGGAGAGCATTTTGGTGGTAGTGATCATAATTCAGTCAGTTTTAACATAATTATGGAGAAGGACAGAGATAGAACAGGAGTTAGAGTTCTCAATTGGGGCAAGGCCAATTTTACTAAACTGAGGAGTGATTTAGCAAAAGTGGACTGGAAACAGCTACTTGAAGGTAAATCAGTGTCAGAACAGTGGGAGGCATTCAAAGGGGAGATTCAAGGGGTTCAGGGTAAACATATTCCCACAAAGAAAAAGGGTGAGACGGCCAAATCTAGAGTCCATGGATGTCAAGGCACCTACAGGGTAAGATAAGACAGAAAAGGAAAGCTTATGTCCGACACCGAGAACTCAATACTACAGAAAGCAGAGAGGAGTATAGAAAGTGGAGGGGTGAAATCAAAAAGGAAATTAGGAAAGCAAAGAGAGGGCATGAAAGAATATTGGCAAGCAAAATCAAGGTGAACCCAAAGATGTTTTATCAATACATTAAGAGTAAGAGGATAACTAAGGAGAGAGTAGGGCCCATAAAAGACCAAAAAGGTAACCTGTGTGTAGGAGCAGAAGATATTGCTATGGTTCTTAATGAATACTTTGCATCTGTCTTCACAAAAGAGGGGGACAATGCAGATATTGTAGTTAAGGAGGAGGAGTGTGAAGTATTGGATGTGATAAACATCAGGAGAGAGGAAGTATTAATGGGATTAGCATCCTGGAAAGTTGATAAATCATCAGGGCCAGATGAAATGTACCCCAAGCTGTTAAAAGAAGCAAGAGAGGAAATAACAGAAGGTCTGACCATCGTTTTCCAGTCCTCCCTCGATACAGGTGTGGTGCCGGAGGATTGGAGATTTGTTAACGTTGTACCTCTGTTTAACAAGGAAGCGAATAATTACAGGCCAGTCAGTCTAACCTCAGTAGTCAGCAAATTATTGGAATCTATTCTGAAAGACAGGATAAACTGTCTCTTCGAAAGGCACAGGTTAATCAAGGATAGTCAGCATGGATTTGTTAAGGGAAGATCTTGTCTGACCAACTTGGTTGCATTTTTGATCCTGAACAGTCTTGACAGGGTGAATGTGGAAAGGATGTTTCCTCTTGTGGGAGAGTCCAGAACTAGGGGGCACTATTTGAAAATTAGGGGTCGTCCTTTTAGGACAGATAAGAGGAGACACTTTTTCTCAGAGGATTGTGCAAGTTTGGAATTCTCTGCCTCAGAAGGTGGTGGAGGCAGGGTCATTGAGTATTGTTAAGGCGAAGGTAGATAGATTCTTGTTAGGTAAGGGAATCAAAGATGATCGGGGGTAGATGGGAGTGTGGAATTCGAGACAGAAACAGATCAGTCATGATCTATTGAATGGTGGAGCAGGCTGGAGGTGCCGAATGGCCTACTTCTGCTCCTAATTCATATGGTCATGTATTGAACAAGGACGATAGATGAGGGTAGTGCAGTTGATGTGGTCTACATGGATTTTAGCAAGGCTTTTGACAAGGTCCCACATGGCAGACTGGTTGAAAAAATAAAATCTCATGGCATCCAGGGAAATGCAGCAAGATGGATACAAAATTGGCTCAGTGGCAGGAAACAAAGGGTAATTGTTGATGGGTGTTTTAGCGACTGGAGGGCTGTTTCCAGTGGCGTTCCGCAGGGCTCAGTTCTGGGTCCCTGCTTTTTGTGGTGGATATTAACGATTTGGACGTAAATATAGGAGGCATGATCAAGAAGTTTGTAGACCACACAAAGATTTGCCGTGTGGTAGAGAGCGAGGAGCATAGCTGTAGGCTGCAGGAAGATATTGATGGTCTGGTCAGGTGGGCAGAAAAGTGGCAAATGGAATTCAACTTGGAGAAGTGTGAGATGATGCATTTGGGGAGATCAAACAAGGTAAAGGAATACACGATTAATGGGAAAATACTGAGAAGTGTAGAGGAAGTGAGGGGCCTTGGAGTGAATGTCCACAGATCCCTGAAGGTAGCAGGTCAGGTCGATAAGGTGGTTAAGAAGGCATATGGAATCCTTTCCTTTATGAGCCGAGGTATAGAATATAAGAGCAGGGAGGTTATGCTGGAACTTTATAACTCATTGGTTAGGCCACAACTTGAGTACAGTGTGCAGTTCTGGTCACCTCATTACAGAAAGGATGTAATTGCACTAGAGAGGGTACAGAGGAGATTTACTAGGATGTTGCCAGAACTGGAAAAATGCAGCTATGAGGAAAGATTGGATAGGCTGGGGTTGTTCTCCTTGGAACAGAGAAGGCTGAGGGGAGATCTGATCAAAATTTTGTACATTTCAAGGGGCCTGGATAGAGTGGAAGTGAAGGATCTATTCACCTTAGCAGAGAGATTAGTGATGAGGGAGCATAGATTTAAAGTGATTGGTAGAAAAATTAGAGGGGAGATGAGGAAAAACTTTTTCAGCCAGCGGGTGGTGATGGTCTGGAACTCACTGCCTGAAAGGGTAATTGAGGCAGAAACCCTCAACTCATTCAAAAGGAGTCTGGATATGCACCTCAAGTGCTGTAAGCTGCAGGGCTATGGATCAAATGCTGGAATGTGGGATTAGGCTGGGTTGCTCGTTGTTCGACCGGCACAGACATGATGGGCCAAGTGGCCTCTTTCTGTGCCGTAAACTTTCTATGATTTTTATGATTGTATGATAAGGCTATGGAAGCAATAGAGTTTCAAAGTCTGAGGTGATGGGAATATCAGAGCAGCGATGGAATGCTTTGGGGTGGAAGCAAGTGATAGAGATCTTGGGGAAGGATGTGACATTGTGGAAATAGGACTGGTTTTCCAATGATATGTTGAAGGTCATTGGGTTAGATATCGAATACTACTAACCAACAATCACAGCCACTACAGTGAATAGCACAAATCCATTGTTCTTGATGAATTTCCTCAGATCCTCCTTGGTTATCTTCTGAACCCGTTTCTGAGCTAATGTTGTGCGTTTGTGAAAGCCCTGCTGGATTCGTTCCATTGCTTTTACACCAATCGTCTCGTCTGTGCTGTTTTTAGTTGTTCGCCCTAATGCTGATGTGTGATGTCTTGGGATCTAGTCCACTGCATACAAACAGCTGTAAAGGCAAATAGAGACAACAGAACACATTAACCGAATAGTCACAGGGAATGTTTACAATCCTCCGTCAGGTAAAGACCACGGTGGAGTAAGTGTCACACAACTTAACACAGTACCCCTGGACACAAGAATAAACAATGGCTTTCCATCACTTCCAATCTTCAACACCAGCTTGTCTTTATTCGTTCATGGGATGTGGGTGTCACGGGACAGGCCAGCATTTAGTGCCCATCCCGAATTGCCCTTGAACTGAGTGACTTGTTAGGCCATTTCACAGGGCAGTTAAGAGTCAAAGAACAAAGAACAGTACAGCACAGGAACAGGCCATTCGGCCCTCCAAGCCTGCGCCGATCTTGATGCCTGCCTAAACTAAAACCTTCTGCACTTCCGGGGCCCATATCCCTCTATTCCCTTCCTATTCATATATTTGTCAAGATGCCTCTTAAACGTCATTATCGTACCTGCTTCCACCACCTCCCCCGGCAGCAAGTTCCAGGCACTCACCACCCTCTGTGTAAAGAACTTGCCTCGCACATCCCCTCTAAACTTTGCCCCTCGCACCTTAAACCTGTGTCCCCTAGTAACTGACTCTTCCACCCTGGGAAAAAGCTTCTGACTATCCACTCTGTCCATGCCGCTCATAACTTTGTAAACCTCTATCATGTCACCCCTCCACCTCCGTCGTTCCAGTGAAAACAAACCTAGTTTATCAAACCTCCCCTCATAGCTAATGCCCTCCAGACCAGGCAACATCCTGGTAAAACTCTTCTGTACCCTCTCCAAAGCCTCCATGTCCTTCTGGTAGTGTGGTGACCAGAATTGCACGCAATATTCTAAGTGTGGCCTAACTAAAGTTCTGTCCAGCTGCAGCATGACTTGCCAATTTTTATACTCTATGCCCCGACTGATGAAGGCAAGCATGCCGTATGCCTTCTTGACTACCTTATCCACCTGCGTTGCCACTTTCAGTGACCTGTGGACCTGTATGCCCAGATCTCTCTGCCTGTCAATACTCCTAAGGGTTCTGCCATTTACTGTATACTTCCCACCTGCATAAGATCTTCCAAAATGCATTACCTCACATTTGTCCGAATTAAACTCCATCTGCCATTTCTCCGCCCAAGTCTCCAACCGATCTATATCCTGCTGTATCCTCTGACAATCCTCATCACTATCCGCAACTCCACCAACCTTTGTGTCGTCCACAAACTTACTAATTAGACCAGCTACATTTTCCTCCAAATCATTTATGTATACTACAAACAGCAAAGGTCCCAGCACTGATCCCTGCGGAACACCACTAGTCACATCCCTCCTTTCAGAAAAGCACCCTTCCACTGATACCCTTTGTCTTCCATGTCTTTCAAAGTGAAAGGGGAAAAGTTTAGGGGGGGATATGCGTGGAAAGTTCTTTACGCAGAGGGTGGTGGGTGCATGGAACGCATTACCAGCGGAGGTGGTAGACGCGGGCACGATAGCATCTTTTAAGATGTATCTAGACAGATACATGGATGGGCAGGAAGTAAAGAGATACAGACCCTTAGAAAATAGGCGACAGGTTTAGATAGAGGATTTGGATCGGCGTAGGCTTGGAGGGCCGAAGGGCCTGTTCCTGTGCTGTAATTTTCTTTGTTCTTTGTATGACTGAGCCAGTTCTGTATCCATCTTGCGAGCTCACCTCTGGTCCCATGTGACTTCACCTTTTGTATCAGTCTGCCATGAGGGACCTTGTCAAAGGCTTTACTGAAGTCCATATAGATAACATCCACTGCCCTTCCTTCATCAATCATCTTTGTCACTTCCTCAAAAAACTCAATCAAGTTAGTGAGACACGACCTCCCCTTCACAAAACCATGCTGCCTCTCGCTAATAAGTTCATTTGTTTCCAAATGGGAGTAAATCCTGTCCCGAAGAATCCTCTCTAATAATTTCCCATACCACTGACGTAAGGCTCACCGGCCTATAATTTCCTGGATTATCCTTGCTACCCTTCTTAAACAAAGGAACATTGGCTATTCTCCAGTCCTCTGGGACCTCACCTGTAGCCAATGAGGATGCAAAGATTTCTGTCAAGGTCCCAGCAATTTCTTCCCTTGCCTCCCTCAGTATTCTGGGGTAGATCCCATCAGGCCCTGGGGACTTATCTACCTTAATGCTTTGCAAGATGACCAACACCTCCTCCTTTTTGATAACGACATGACCGAGACTATCTACACTCCCTTCCCTAGGCTCATCATCCACCAAGTCCTTCTCTTTGGTGAATACTGATGCAAAGTATTCATTTAGTACCTCGCCCATTTCCTCTGGCTCCACACATAGATTCCCTTCTCTGTTCTTGAGTGGGCCAACCCTTTCCCTGGTTACCCTCTTGCTCTTTATATACATATAAAAAGCCTTGGGATTTTCCTTAATCCTGTTTGCCAATGACTTCTCATAACCCCTTTTAGCCCTCCTGACTCCTTGCTTAAGTTCCTTCCTACTGTCCTTATATTCCTCAAGGGATTCGTCTGTTCATAGCCTTCCAGCCCTTACGAATGCTTCCTTTTTCTTTTTGACGAGGCTCAGAATATCCCGTGTTATCCAAGGTTCCCGAAACTTGCCAAACTTATCCTTCTTCCTCACAGGAACATGCTGGTCCTGGATTCTAATCAACTGACATTTGAAAGACTCCCACATGTCAGATGTTGATTTCCCCTCAAACAGCCGCCCCCAATCTAAATTCTTCAGTTCCTGCCTAATATTATTATAATTAGCCTTCCCCCAATTTAGCACCTTCACCCGAGGACTACTCTTATCCTTATCCACAACTACCTTAAAACTTATGGAATTATGTTCACTGTTCCCGAAATGATCCCCTACTGAAACTTGGACCACCTGGCCGGGCTCATTCCCCAATACCAGGTCCGGTACGGCCCCATCCCTAGTTGGACTATCTACGTATTGTTTCAAGAAGCCCTCCTGGATGCTCCTTACAAATTCTGCCCCATCGAAGCCCCTAGCACTAAGTGAGTCCCAGTCAATATCGGGGAAGTTACAATCACCCACCACTACAACCCTGTTACCTTCACATCTTTCCAAAATCTGTCTACATATCTGCTCCTCTACCTCCCGCTGGCTGTTGGGAGGCCTCTAGTAAACCCCCAACATCGTGACTGCACCCTTCCTATTCTTGAGCTCCACCCATGTTGCCTCGCTGCATGACCCCTCCGAGGTGTCCTCCCGCAGTACAGCTGTGATATTCTCCTTAACCAGTAATGCACCTCTCCCACCCCTTTTACATCCCCCTCTATCCCGCCTGAAGCTTCTAAATCCTGGAACATATAGCTGCCAATCCTGTCCTTCCCTCAACCAAGTCTCTATAATAGCAACAACATCATAGTTCCAAGTACTAATCCAAGCTCTAAGTTCACCTGCCTTACCTGTTATACTTCTCGCATTGAAACAAATGCACTTCAGACCACCAGTCCCGCTGTGCTCTCCCCATCTGCTCTTTCTCTTAGTCTTACTGGCCTTATTTACCAGTTCCCCTTCATTTATTTCACTTACTGGAGGGCGTCCCGCACTGGAGGGTGACTTGACAGGGTAGGTGCAGGAAGGATGTTCCCGATGGTCGGGGAGTCCAGAACCAGGGGTCATAGTCTAAGGATATGGGGTAAACCTTTCAGGACTGAGATGAGGAGAAATTTCTTCACCCAGAGAGTGGTGAGCCTGTGAAATTTGCTACCACAGAAAGCAGTTGAGGCCAAAACATTATATGTTTTCAAGAAGGAGTTCGATATAGCTCTTGGGGTGAAAGGGATCCAAGGTTATGGGGCAAAAGCGGGAACAGTTTACTGAGTTGGATGATCAGAATGAATGGCGGAGTAGGCTCGAAGGACCGACTGGCCTACTCCTGCTCCTATTTTCTGTGTTTCTATGTTTCACTCAGGTAAGGGGTAAGTCTAGGACACCGCTCAGGTAAAAAGAACACAGAACAAAGAACAGTACAGCACAGAAACAGGCCATTCGGCCCTCCAAGCCTGCGCCGATCTTGATGCCTGCCTAAACTAAAACCTTCTGCACTTCCGGGGCCCATATCCCTCTATTCCCTTCCTATTCATGAACTTGTCAAGATGTCTCTTAAACGTCATTATCGTACCTGCTTCCACCACCTCCCCCGGCTGCTTCCATCACCCTCTGTGTAAAGAACTTGCCTTGCACATCCCCTCTAAACTTTGCCCTTCGCACCTTAAACCTATGTCCCCTAGTAACTGACTCTTCCACCCTGAGAAAAGGCTTCTGACTATCCACTCTGTCCATGCCGCTCATAACTTTGTAAACCTCTGTCATGTCGCCCCTCCACCTCTGTCGTTCCAGTGAAAACAATCCGAGTTTATCCAACCTCTCCTCATAGCTAATGCCCTCCAGACCAGGCAACATCCTGGTAAACCTCTTCTGCACCCTCTCCAAAGCCTCCATGTCCTTCTGGTAGTGTGGCGACCAGAATTGCACGCAATATTGTAAGTGTGGCCTAACTAAAGTTCTGTACAGCTGCAGCATGACTTGCCAATTTTTATACTCTATGCCCCGACCGATGAAGGCAAGCATGCCGTATGCCTTCTTGACTACCTTATCCACCTGCGTTTACACTTTCAGTGACCTGTGGACCTGTACGCCCAGATCTCTCTGCCTGTCAATACTCCTAAGGGTTCTGCCATTTACTGTATACTTCCCACCTGCATTAGACCTTCCAAAATACAATACCTCACATTTGTCCGGATTAAACTCCATCTGCCATTTCTCCACCCAAGTCTCCAACCGATCTATATCCTGCTGTATCCTCTGACAATCCTCATCACTATCCGCAACTCCACCAACCTTTGTGTCGTCCGCAAACTTACTAATCAGACCAGCTACATTTTCCTCCAAATCATTTATATATACTACAAACAGCAAAGGTGAGAAGGAGTAAACTAAAAGATGAAGCGTATCATCCATTTGTAGTTTTACAGCCAGTTTCTGTGGTAAAGTCTAGGTTGTAGGGGTAGCAGGGGGAGTGTATGAACAGCTGCTGTAAAATAATGAGCTCGAGTAGGAGAGAATGAGATTTCATAGAGTGAAGGAGCAGAGAGGAGGAAGTGATGATGGAGTCTTGCAGCTTTAAAAGAGGAACAATCTGTACATTTATCCGTCAACAAAAACTGAGAATTTCAGAGGCACACTCATTTTTCAGGATCTAAACAGGAACCTAGTCCTTCAATATAATGGGCAGGTAGCAGGTACTCAATATAAACAGGAAGTGGACTTCTCACTATATTTCATCCTGCTTCACTGCAGGAATCCAGGGAGCTGCTAGAAGATAGAATTATACAAAACACACAACATAGAAACAGGCTGCTTTATTGGATTGTTCTAAAAACCCATCTGCTTCACTGATGTCCTTTAGTGAAGGAAATCTGTCCTCTTTACCTGGTCTGGCCGACATGTGGCTCTAGACCAACCAATAATTGTCCTCTGAAATGTCCCAGCAAGCCATTCGGTTGTTTCAAGCAGTCATGGAAAATGTCAATCAAGAATAAAACTAGACAGACTAAGGAACAAAATAAGGTAGAATGATCACAGCTAATTACAAGGTGATAAGATGGGATCTAGCCGGGGGAAAATGAAACTAAAGACTGCAACGAAGCACTGTATCAGAACATTGGGTTATTGAGTCATACAGCACAGAAACAGGCCCTTCGGCCCATCGTGTCCATGCCAGCCATCAAACACCTATCCATTCTAATCCCATTTTCCAGCACTTATCTTTAAGGAAGAGATGCTTCAGGTACAGCCTGGGAGCAGGTCTGTACTGAGTGTGAAGAAGGGAGTTTGGTAAGTGAGTGAATGGAAAATATACAGTAACTGGAAAAGTCCTGGGGAAAATTGATGTACAGAGAGATTTGGGTGTTCAGGTCCATTGTTCCCTGAAGGTGGCAACGCAGGTCAATAGAGTGGTCAAGAAGGCATACGGCATGCTTTCCTTCATCGGACGGGGTATTGAGAACAAGAGTTGGCAGGTCATGTTACAGTTGTATAAGACTTTGGTTCGGCCACATTTGGAATACTGCGTGCAGTTCTGGTCGCCACATTACCAAAAGGATGTGGATGCTTTGGAGAGGGTGCAGAGGAGATTCACCAGGATGTTGCCTGGTATGGAGGGCGCTAGCTATGAAGAGAGGTTGAGTAGATTAGGATTATTTTCATTAGAAAGGCGGAGGTTGAGGGGGGACCTGATTGAGGTGTACAAAATCATGAGAGGTATAGACAGAGTGGATAGCAAGAAGCTTTTTCCCAGAGTGGGGGATTCAATTACAAGGGGACACGAGTTCAAAGTGAGAGGGGAAAAGTTTAGGGGGGACATGCGTGGAAATTTCTTTACGCAGAGGGTGGTGGGTGCATGGAACGCTTTGCCAGCGGAGGTGGTAGACGCGGGCACGATAGCGTCTTTTAAGATGTATCTAGACAGATACAAGAATGGGCAGGAAGTAAAGAGATACAGACCCTTAGAAAATAGGCGACAGGTTTAGATAGAGGATTTGGATCGGCGCAGGCTTGGAGGGCCGAAGGGCCTGTTCCTGTGCTGTAATTTTCTTTGTTCTTTGAATTTTAAGGGTTAATCTCTTGACTAGTTTTTGTTCTGTTTATATCGAGCAATTAATTGAAATTCCTGTTTCAGTTAAGAGGCAAGTTAGGTTTCTTGCAGTTTTAAACAGGGGTATACTCACACTCAGAGTAGCTGTAGCTAGTTAATTAGGTAGCTGGCTTAAACTGGTTTCTGAGCTTCAGCAGAGGCCTAGCAGAACGAACATAGCATTATTTTCAGAGTATAAATTGAGAGAACTCTGCTGTTTGTCTGCATTGAGTGCTGCTGCAGCGCACAGAGTGTGAAGAAGGGAGTTTGGTAATTGAGGGAGTTCAGTAAGGAGGGGAACTGTAAATCAAGAAGAAAATAAGTTTGAGCGCACAGCACCACGTGTCCTAGATGAACAGATCTGTGGGAAGTGTCACCGGCTGCAAAAGCTTGATCTCCGAATTTCGGAACTCGAGCAGCAGCTGGAGTCACTCCTGTGCATCTGCGAGGCAGAGAACTATGTGGATAGCACATTTAGGGAGATGTCACATCACAGTTTAGGAGCATACAGGCAGATAGGGAATAGGTAACCGCCAGGCAGTCTGAGAGAATCAGGCAGTTAGTGCAGGAGTCCCAGAGTCTATCTTGCTTGCTAATTGGTTTTCTATTTTGGATACTGGTGAGGGAGATGGTTCCTCAGGGAGGAAGAAGAGTGGAAGAGCAATAGGGGATTCGATAGTCAGGGGATCAGACAGGCGTTTCTGCAGCAGTAAACAGAACTCCAGGATGGTGTGTTGCCTCCCTGGTGCCAGGGTCAAGGATGTCACGGAGCGGCTGCAGGACATTCTTCTGGGTGAGGGTGAACAGCCAGAGGTCATGTTCCACATTGGTATCAATGACATAGTTAAGAAAAGGGATGAGGTCCTGAAAGCAGATTTTAGGGAGTGAGGAAGGAAATTAAAAGGCAGGACCTCCAAAGCAGTAATCTCAGGATTACTCCCAGTGCCACATGCTAGCGAGCATAGGAATAGGAGGATTGATCAATTGAACACATGGCTGGAGAATTGGTGTCGGAGGGAGGGTATCAGATTTCTGAGACATTGGGACCAGTTCTGAGGCAGGAGGGACCTGGACAAGATGGACGAGTTACACCTTAACAAGAACAGAACTAATATCATCACAGGGAGATTTACTAGTGCTGTTGGGGAGGGTTTAAACTAGCTTGTCAGGGGGATGGGAACCTGAGGGGTAGCTCAAATTGGAAGGAAGCAAAGCTGGTAACAGGAGGTAGAAAAGTAGCAAGTGGGACGGAAAGTAGTAGTCTCCCCAATGAGATAGTCGAGGCAAATGTAGAGGTTAAAGCAAGCAAGTCCAGTAGGCAGGCCAGGCAGGGGCAGGACAGAGAGCGTGGAAGGTCTGGTAAGCTAAACTGCATTTACTTTAATGCAAGAAGCCTTACAGGTAAGGCAGATGAACTCAGAGCATGGATCGGTACATGGGATTGTGATATTATAGCTGTTATGGAAACGTGGTTGAGGGATGGGCAGGACTGGCAACACAATGTTCCGGGGTACCAATGCTTCCGGCATGACAGAGGTGGAGGTAAGAGAGGAGGGGGAGTTGCACTGTTGATTAGGGAGGACATCACGGCAGTACTTAGAGAGGATATCCCGGGGAGAATGTCCAGCGAGGCCATACGGGTAGAACTTAGAACTAAGAAAGGGGTGATCGCTTTGATGGGATTATACTATAGGCCCCCCAATAGTCAGAGGGAAGTGGAGGAGCATATATGTAGGGAAATACATTTTGGAAGGTCTAATGCAGGTGGGAGGTATACAGTAAATGGCAGAACCCTTAGGAGTATTGACAGGTAGAGAGATCTGGGCGTACAGGTCCACAGGTCACTGAAAGTGGCAACGCAGGTGGATAAGGTAGTCAAGAAGGCATACGGCATGCTTGCCTTCATCGGTCAGGGCATAGAGTATAAAAATTGGCAAGTCATGTTGCAGCTGTACAGAACCTTAGTTAGGACACACTTAGAATATTGCGTGCAATTCTGGTTGCCACACTACCAGAAGAACGTGGAGGCTTTGGAGAGGGTACAGAGGAGGTTTACCAGGATGTTGCCTGGTCTGGAGGGCATTATCTATGAGGAGAGGTTGGAAAAACTCGGACTGTTTTCACTGGAACGATGGAGGTGGAGGGGCGACATGATAGAGGTTTACAAAGTTATGAGCGGCATGGACAGAGTGGATAGTCAGAAGCTTTTTCCCAGGGTGGAAGAGTCAGTTACTAGGGGACATAGGTTTAAGGTGAGAGGGGCAAAGTTTAGAGGGGATGTGCGAGGCAAGTTTTTTTACAGAGGGTGGTGAGTGCCTGGAACTTGCTGCCAGGGGAGGTGGTGGAAGCAGATACGATAGCGACGTTTAAGAGACATCTTGACAAATATATGAATAGGAAGGGAATAGAGGGATACGGTCCCCAGAAGTGCAGAAGGTGTTAGTTTAGGCAGGCATCAAGATCAGCGCAGGCTTGGAAGGCCGAATGGCCTGTTCCTGTGTTGTACTGTTCTTTGTTCTTTGAAATCACAGATAGGTGTAGGAATTATAGGGTTGTAATAGTAGGTGATTTTAACTTCCCTACTATTGACCGGGACTGCCTTAGTGCTATGTGATCAGATGGGGAAGAATTTGTTAAATGTGTCCAGGATAGTTTTCTGAAGCAGTATGTGGATGGCCCTACTAAAGAAGGGGCTACACTTGACCTCCTCTTAGGAAATGAGGATGGGCAGGTGGTTGATGTGTCAATAGGGGAGCACTTTGGGACCAGTGACCATAACTCTATTAGCTTCAAGATAGTTAAGGAAAAGGATTGGACTGGTCCTCGAGTTGAAGTCCTAAATTGGGGGAAGGCTAATTTCGATGGCATCAGACAGGAACTCTCAAAAGTTGAATGGGAGAGGCTGTGTACAGGTAAAGGGATGCCTGGCAAGTGGGAGGCTTTTAAAAGTGAGATAGGAAGGGTTCAGGGCCGGCATGTTCCTGTTAGATGGAAAGGCGAGGCTGGCAAGTTTAGGGAACCTTGGTTGACGAGGGATATTGAGGGTCTGGTCAGGACAGAGAAGGAGGCATATGTCAGGTATAGGCAGCTGGGATTGAGTGAGTCCCTCGAGGACTATAGGGGATGTAGGACTACACTTAAGAAGGAAATTAGGAGGGCGAAAAGGGGTCATGAAATTTCCCTGGCAGATAAGATAAAGGAGAATCCTAAAAGATTCTCGAAGTATGTTAAGAGTAAAAGGGTAGCTAGGGAGATTAAGGATCAGTGTGGCAGTCTACGTGTGGAGACACAGGAAATGGGCGAGGTCTTACATGAATATTTCTCATCTGTATTTACCGTGGAGAAGGACATGGAAGCTAGTGAGTTCAAGGGAGGGAACAGCGATATCCTGGAGCATATCAACATTACAAAGGAGGTGGTGTTGGAGGTTTTGAAGCGCATTAAGGTGGATAAATCCCCAGGGCCTGACCAGGTGTATCCTAGGATGCTATGGGAAGCAAGGGAGGAGATTGCTGGGGCCCTGGCAGAGATTTTTGTATCATCGTTAGCCACGGGTGAGGTACCGGAAGACTGGAGGATAGCTAATGTTGTGCCTTTATTTAAGAAGGGCAGCAGGGATAAGCCAGGGAACTACAGGCCGGTGAGCCTTACATCAGTGGTGGGAAAGATATTGGAAGGGATTCTGAGAGACAGGATTTATATGCGTCTGGAAAGGCATGGTCTGATTAGGGATAGTCAGCATGGCTTTGTGTGTGGGAAATCATGTCTCATTAATTTGATTGAGTTTTTCGAGGAGGTGATCAGAAGGATTGATGAGGGCAGGGCGATGGACGTTGTCTACATGCAAGGCCTTTGACAAGGTCCCATCTGGTAGGCTGGTCCAGAAGGTTTGAAAACGTGGGATCCAGGGTGAGCTAGCAAATTGGATACAAAATTGGCTTGGTGATAGGAGGCAGAGGGTAGAAGTGGAGGGTTGTTTTTCAGATTGGAGGCCAGTGACCAGTGGTGTGCCGCAGGGATCGGTGCTGGGCCCTCTGTTGTTTGTCATCTATATTAATGACTTGGATGTGAATGTAAGGGGCATGATTAGTAAGTTTGCAGATGACACCAAAATTGCTGGTATAGTGGAGAGTGAAGAAGGTTGTCTGAGGTTACAACAGGATATAGATCAACTGGGAAAGTGGGCAAGGGAGTGGCAAATGGAATTTAACGCAGACAAGTGTGAAGTGATGCATTTTGGGAAGTTAAACCAGGGCAGGACAGAAACAGTGAATGGCAGGGCCCTGGGGAGTGTTGTTGAGCAGAGAGACCTTGGGGTGCAAGTACATAGTTCCCTGAAAGTGGCAACACAGGTAGACAGGGTGGTGAAGAAGGTGTATGGCATGCTTGCCTTCATTGACCGAGGCATTAAGTTCAAGAGTTGGGACGTCATGTTACAGTTGTACGTAACATTGGTGAGGCCGCATTTGGAGTAGTGTGTGCAGATCTGGTCGCCGCACTACAGGAAAGATGTGATTAAGCTAGAGAGGGTGCAGAAAAGATTCACAAGCATGTTGCCTGGTTTGGAGGGCTTGGGTTATAAAGAGAGATTGGATAGGCTGGGTCTGTTTTCACTGGAGCAAAGGAGGCCGAGAGGGGACATGATAGAGGTATATAAAATTATGAGAGGCATAGATAGGGTAGATAGCCAGAGTCTGTTTCCCATGGTAGGGGTGACTAAAACTAGAGGGCATAGATTTAAGGTGAGAGGGAGGAGGTTTAAAGGGGTTCAAAGGGGTAAATTTCTCACACAAAGAATAGTGGGTATCTGGAATGAGCTGCCTGAGGAGGTGGTGGAGGCAGGAACTGTAGCAACATTTAAGAGGCACCTGGACAGGTACTTGAATGAGCAAGGCATAGAGGGATATGGAATTAATGCAGGCAGGTGGGATTAGTATGGATAGGCATTATGGTCGGCATGGACACGGTAGGCCGAAGGGCCTGTTTCTATGCTGTACGACTCTATAACTTTAGAAGGCAGGGCAAACAAAGGCGAGCATCAACTCGGCTTAGAAAGCAGAATGTCAAGAAGACGAGATTAAGGGCACTCTACCTGAATGCACATAGAATTCACAATGAGGTAGATGATTTAAAGGCCCAAATAGAGGTAGATGGGTATGATCTAATTGCCATAACAGAAACATGGCTACAGGGTGACCAAGACTGGGAACTGAATGTTCAAGGATATTCGACATTTAGGAAGGACAGGCAAAACGGAAAAGGAATAAAAACAAGAAATGCTGGAAGTACTCAGCAGGTTTGGCAGTATCTGTGGAGAGAGAAGCAGAGTTAACGTTTCAGGTCAGTGACCCTTCTTCAGAACTGATGAAGGGTCACTGACCTGAAACGTTAACTCTGTTTCTCGCTCCACAGATACTGCCCGACCTGCTGAGTACTTCCAGCACTTGTTTTTATTTCAGATTTCCAGCATCTGCAGTATTTTGCTTTTATAAAAAGGGAAAGGAGGTGGTGTTGTGCTGATAATAAGGGATGACATTAGTAAGGGAGGATCTCAGATCGGAAGAACAAAATGTGGAATCTGTCAGGGTGGAGCTAAGAAACAGCAAGGGGCAGCAAACATTGGCAAGAGTTGTTTATAGGCCACCAAACAGTAGTGGTTGTGTGGGGCGTGGTATTAATCAGGAGATTCGAGGAGTATGTAGCAAAGGTGATACAGAAGAACAGGTAAGGCAGATGAACTTAGAGCTGGGATTAGTACTTGGAACTATGATGTTGTTGCTATTACAGAGACTTGGTTGAGGGAAGGACAGGATTGGCAGCTATATGTTCCAGGATTTAGAAGCTTCAGGCGGGATAGAGGGGGATGTAAAAGGGGTGGGGGAGTTACATTACTGGTTAAGGAGAATATCACAGCTGTACTGCGGGAGGACACCTCGGAGGGGTCATGCAGCGAGGCAATATGGGTGGAGCTCAGGAATAGGAAGGGTGCAGTCACGATGTTGGGGGTTTACTACAGGCCTCCCAACAGCCAGCGGGAGGTCGAGGAGCAGATATGTAGACAGATTTTGGAAAGATGTGAAGGTAACAGGGTTGTGGTGGTAGGTGATTTTAACTTCCCCTATATTGACTGGGACTCACTTAGTGCTAGAGGCTTAGATGGGGCAGAATTTGTAAGGAGCATCCAGGAGGGCTTCTTGAAACAAGATGTAGATAGTCCAACTAGGGATGGGGCCGTACTGGACCTGGTATTGGGGAATGAGCCCGGCCAGGTGGTCGAGGTTTCAGTAGGGGAAAATTTCGGGAACAGTGATCATAATTCCATAAGTTTTAAGGTACTTGTGGATAAGGATAAGAGTAGTCCTCGGGTGAAGGTTCCAAATTGGGGGAAGGCTAATTATAACAATATTAGGCTGGAACTGAAGAATTTAGATTGGGGGCGGCTGTTTGAGGGTAAATCAACATCTGACATGTGGGAGTCTTTCAAATGTCAGTTGATTAGAATCCAGGACCAGCATGTTCCTGTGAGGAAGAAGGATAAGTTTGGCAAGTTTCGGGAACCTTGCATAACGCGGGATATTGTGAGCCGAGTCAAAAAGAAAAAGGAAGCATTCGTAAGGGCTGGAAGGCTAGGAACAGACGAATCTCTTGAGGAATATAAAGACAGTAGAAAGGAACGTAAGCAAGGAGTCAGAAGGGCTAAAAGGGGTTATGAGAAGTCATTGGCAAACAGAATTAAGGATAATCCCAAGGCTTTTTATACATATATAAAGAGCAAGAGGGTAACTAGGGAAAGGGTTGGCCCGCTCAAGGACAGAGAAGGGAATCTATGTGTGGAGCCAGAGGAAATGGGCGAGGTACTAAATGAGTACTTTGCATCAGTATTCACCAAAGAGAAGGACTTGGTGAATGATGAGCCTAGGGAAGGGAGCGCAGATAGTCTCGGTCATCTCATTATCAAAAAGGAGGAGGTGTTGGGTGTCTTGCAAAGCATTAAGGTAGATAAGTCCCCAGGGCCTGATGGGATCTACCCCAGAATACTAAGGGAGGCAAGGGAAGAAATTGCTGGGGCCTTGACAGAAATCTTTGCATCCTCATTGGCTACAGGTGAGGTCCCAGAGAACTGGAGAATAGCCAATGTTGTTCCTTTGTTTAAGAAGGGTAGCAAGGATAATCCAGGAAATTATAGGCCAGTGAGCCTTACATCAGTGGTAGGGAAATTATTAGAGAGGATTCTTCGGGACAGGATTTACTCCCATTTGGAAACAAATGAACTTATTAGCGAGAGACAGCATGGTTTTGTGAAGGGGAGGTCGTGCCTCACTAATTTGATTGAGTTTTTTGAGGAAGTGACAAAGATGATTGCTGAAGGAAGGGCGGTGGATGTTATCTATATGGACTTCAGTAAAGCCTTTGACAAGGTCCCTCATGGCAGACTGGTACAAAAGGTGAAGTCACACGGGATCAGAGGTGAGCTGGTGAGATGGATACAGAACTGGCTCGGTCATAGAAGACAGAGGGTAGCAGTGGAAGGGTGCTTTTCTGAATGGAGGGATGTGACTCGTCGTGTCCCGCAGGGATCAGTGCTGGGACCTTTGCTGTTTGTAGTATATATAAATGATTTGGAGGAAAATGTAGCTGGTCTGATTAGTAAGTTTGCGGACGACACAAAGGTTGGTGGAGTTGCGGATAGTGATGGAGGATTGTCAGAGGATACAGCAGGATATAGATCGGTTGGAGACTTGGGCGGAGAAATGGCAGATGGAGTTTAATCTGGACAAATGTGAGGTAATGCATTTTGGAAGATCTAATGCAGGTGGGAAGTATACAGTAAATGGCAGAACCCTCAGGAGTATTGACAGCAGAGAGATCTGGGCGTACAGGTCCACAGGTTGGAGGATGTTGCCTGGTCTGGAGGGCATTAGCTATGAGGGGAGGTTGGATAAACTCGGATTGTTTTCACTGGAATGACAGAGGTGGAGGGGCGACATGATAGAGGTTTACAAAGTTATGAGCGGCATGGACAGAGTGGATAGTCAGAAGCTTTTTCCCAGGGTGGAAGAGTCAGTTACTAGGGGACATAGGTTTAAGGTGAGAGGGGCAAGGTTTAGAGGGGATGTGTGAGGCAAGTTCTTTACACAGAGGGTGGTGAGTGCCTGGAACTTGTTGCCGGGGGGGGTGGTGGAAGCAGGTACAATAATGACATTTAAGAGGCATCTTGACAAATACATGAATAGGATGGGAATAGAGGGATACAGTCCACGGAAATGCAGAAGGTTTTAGTTTAGGCAGGCATCAAGATCGGCGCAGGCTTGGAGAGCCGAATGGCCTGTTCCTGTGCTGTTCTTTGTTCTTTCTTCTTCGTAATACAGTAATCATGGGTGATTTAAATCTGCATATTGACTGGTTAAACCTAATGGGCACAAATGCTGTGGAGGACAAGTTTCTGGAGTGTGTTAGGGATGGTTTTCCAGAGCAGTATGTTGAGGAACTGACAAGAGAACAGGTTATTTTAGATCTAGTACTATGTAATGAGAAAGGGCTCCTTAATCTTGTAAAAGAACCTTTGGGGATGAGTGACCATAATATGATAGAATTTGGCATCATGCTTAAAAGTGAGGTAGTTCAATCTGAAGCCAGGGTGTTAAATTTGAACAAAGGAAATTATGAAGGTCTGAGGGGCAAATTGGCTGAGGTGGAATGGCAAAATTAATTAAAAGGTATGACAGTACATCGGCAATGGATAGTCTTTAAAGAAATATTACGTAGTTTACATCAACTATACATTCCTTCACAGCACAAAAACCCCAAAAGTAAAGGCAGTCAACTGTGGATAATCAAGGAAGTTCAGGATTGTATAAGATTCAAAGAAAAGGTCTATAAATTTGCCAGAAATAGTAGTAATCCTGAGGATTGGGATGATTTTAGAAAACAGAAAAGGAGGACCAAGAAACTGATAAAGAAGGGGAGAATAGAATATGAATGTAAACTCGCAAAAAATATCAAAATGAACTGTAAAAGCTTCTATAGGTACGTAAAAAGGAAACATTTGGCTAAGACAAATGTGGGTTCATTACAGGCAGAGTCAGGAGAATTTATAATGGGGAATAGAGAAATGGCAGGGAAGCTAAATGATTACTTTGTGTCTGTCTTCACTGAGGAAGATACAAGAAATCTCCAAGAATTAGAGATTCAAGGGATTAGGGTGAATGAGGAATTAAAGAACATCAGTATTAGTAAGAAGGTTGTATTGGAGAAATTAATGGGGCTGAATGTTGATAAATCCCCAGGACCTGATATTCTACATCCCAGAGTGTTAAAAGAGGTAGCTATGGAGATAGTGGATGCATTGGTGATCATCTTCCAAAATTCTATAGATTCTGGAACGGTTCCTGCAGATTGGAAGGTTGCAAATGTCACCCCACTATTTAAGAAGGGAGGGGGAGAGAAAGCAGGGAATTACAGACCTGTTAGCTTCACATCAGTCATTGGGAAAATGCTAGAACCTATTCTAAAGGATGTGATAATTGGACACTTGAATAATAATGATCTGATTGGGCAGAGTCAATATGGATTTATAAATGGGAAATCATGTTTGACAAATCTGTTGGGGTTTTTTGAGGATATTACTAACAGAATTGATAAAGGGGAGTCGGTGGACGTGGTATACTTGGATTTTCAGAAGGTTTTTGATAAAGTCCCCCACAGGAGGTTGGTTAGCAAAATTAAAGCACATGGGATAGGAGGTAATATACTGGCATGGATTAAGGATTGGTTAACAGGCACAAAGCAGAGAGTAGGAATAGACATGTCACTCTCACATTGGCAGGCTGTGACTAGTGAAGTACAGCAGGGATCAATGCTTGAGCCCCAGCTGTTCACAATATATATCAATGATTTGGATGTGGGGACCAAATGTAATATTTCCAAGTTCACGGATGACACAAAATTCGGTGGAAATGTGTGTTGTGAGGAAGATGCAAAGCGGCTTCAAGGGAATTTGGACTTCGTGAGTGGGCAAGAACGTGGCAGATGGAATATAATGTGGAAAAATGTGAGGTTATCCACTTGGTTGGAGGAACAGATGTACAGAGTATTTCTTAAATGGTAAGAGATTAGAAAGTGTAGATGTACAAAGGGACCTGGGTGTCCTTGTCAATAAGATACTGAAAGCTAACATGCAGGTGCAGCAAGCAATTAAGAAGTTAATGGTATAGAAACATAGATAATAGGAGCAGGAGTAGGCCATTCAGCCCTTTGGGCCTGCTCTGCCATTCAAAAAAGATCATGGCTCATCGTCTAATTCAGTACCCTGTTCCCTCTTTCTCCCCATATCCCTTGACCCCTTCGGCATTCAGAAATATATCTATCTCCTTCTTGAATATATTTAATGACTTGGCCTCCACTGCCTTCTGCGGTGGAGAATTCCACAGGTTCACCACCCTCTGAGTGAAGACATTTCTAAATAGCATATCCCGTATCCTGAGACTGTGACCCCTGGTTGTGGACTCCTCAGCCATCGGGAACATCCTCCCTGCATCTACCCTGTCTAGTCCTGTTAGAATTTTATAGGTCTCTATGAGATCCCCTCTCATTCTTCTAAACACTAGTGAATATCAGCCTAGTCGACTCAATCTCTCCTCATACATCAATCCTGCCATCCCAGGAATCAGTCTAGTAAATCTTCTTTGCCCTCCCTCCATGGCAAGAACATCCTTCCTCAGATAAGGAGACCAAAACTGCACACAATACTCCAGATGTGGTCTCCCCAAGCCCATGTATAACTGCAGTAAGACATCCTCGCTCCTGTACTCAAATCCTCTTGCAATGAAAGCCAACATACTATTCGCCTTCCTAACTACTTGCTGCAAGTATGTTCGCCTTTATCACAAGAGGATTTGAGTACAGGAGTAGTGAAGACTTGCTTCAATTGTATAGAACCTCAGTTAGATCGCACCTGGAGTACCGTGTGCAGTTTTGGTCCCCATACCTTAGGAAGGATATTATTGCATAGAGAGGGTGCAACGAAGGTTCACCAGACTTGTTCCTGGGATGGTGGGACTGTCCTATGAAGAGATATTGGGGAAACTGGGCCTGTATTCTCTAGAGTTTTGAAGAATGAGAGGTGATCTCATTGAAACCTACAAAATACTTAAAGGGATAGATAGGGCAGATGCAGCCAAGATGTTTCCCCTGGTTGGGGAGTCTAGAACCAGGAGACACCAGGCGGCACAGTGGCGCAGTGGTTAGCACCGCAGCCTCACAGCTCCAGCGACCCGGGTTCAATTCTGGGTACTGCCTGTGTGGAGTTTGCAAGTTCTCCCTGTGTCTGCGTGGGTTTCCTCCGGGTGCTCCGGTTTCCTCCCACATGCCAAAGACTTGCAGGTTGATAGGTAAATTGGCCATTATAAATTGCCCCTAGTATAGGTAGGTGGTAGGGAAATATAGGGACAGGTGGGGATGTGGTATATGGAATTAGTGTAGGGTTAGTATAAATGGGTGGTTGATGGGCGGCACAGACTCGGTGGGCCGAAGGGCCTGTTTCAGTGCTGTATCTCTAAACTAAACAAAATAAGGGGGAAGCCACTTGGGACCGAGATGAGGAGAAATTTCTTTACTCAGAGGGTTGTGAATCTTTAGAATTCTCTACCCCAGAGAGCTGTGGAAGCTCAGTCATTGAGTATGTTTAAAGCAGACATTGACAAATTTCGAAATACAAATGACATAACGGAATATGAGGATAATGTAGGAAAAAGGCATTGAAGTGGATGATCAGCAATGATCGGTGGGGCAGGCTCGATTGGCTGAATGGCCAATGGCCTGCTCCTATTCCAACAAGAGTGAAAGGTAAGGGAACCAAAAACAGGGCTCCTTGGATGACGAGGGAGATAGAAATGATGAAACAGAAGCAGAGGGTGTGTGATGCATGCCAGGTGAATTCTTCAAGTGAGAAACAGGCGATATACAATAAGTTGAGGGAGAGGGGTTGAAGAGGAAAATAAGACTGGCAAAGAGAGAATATGAGAATAAATTGGAATAACGTAAAAGGGAACCCAAAAATCTTCTACCGGCATGTAAATAGTAAGCAGGTAGCAAGAGGGTAATATGATTAGTGGCACCGGGCAAGGCTAATATACTTAATGAGAAATTTGCTTCCGTGTTCACTAAGAAAATGTAGGCTGACAAAATATTGGTAGAAGCAGAGAGAGTAGAGGCAATGGATAGGGTAAAAATTGAGAGCAGGGAGGTACTAAAAAGGCTGGCAATGCTTGGTGTGGATAAGTCACCTGGTGAGGATGGCTTGCATTCTTGGTTGCTAATGGAAATGGACGTGGAGATAGCGGAATGGCTTGCCATAATCTACCCTGGATACGGGGGGAGGTGCGAGAGGATTGGAGAGTGGCAAATGTGACACCCTTATTCAAGAAAGGGTGTAAGTCCACGCAACTATAGACCAGTTAGTTCAACATCAGTGATGGGTAAGGTTTTAGAAACAATAATCAGGGAAAATATCAATCGACACTTGAAGAGGTTGGAATTATTTAAAGATCGCCAGCAGGGATTTGTAAAAGGTAGATCATGTTTGACTAATCTAATTGAATGTTTTGATGAATTAACAGAGAAGGTTGATGAGGGGAATGCAATGGATGTTATTTATATGCATTTTAAGAAAGTGTTTGATAAGGTAAAACATAAAAGGCTGGTTAACAAAATTCAGGTTCATGGAATAGGAGGGTCAGTGTCCAATTGGATAAAAAAATTGGCTTAAGGACAGAAAACAGTGAGTCGTAGTAAATGGTTGCTGTTCTTTCTGGAGGATGGTGGACTGTCGTGTTCCCCACTGGTCAGTGCTGGGACCATTGATTTTTTTTTTGCTATATACAACTGACTTGGATCTTGGAATACAGAGTAGAATCTCAAAATTTGCTGATGACACCAAACTTAGAGGTGCAACGAACAGTGAGGATAATGTGAACTGGCTGTAACAGGACATAGATAGACTAGCAGAGTGAGCAGACAGGCAGCTGATGGAATTTAATACTGGTAGCTGTGAGGTGATGCATTTTGGCAGAAGGAATAGGGAGAGGCAATATATACTTAATGACACAGTTCTAAAGAGTGTGCAGGAACAGAGGGACCATGTGCATCAATCCTTGAAGGTGGCAGGACATATTGAGAGGCTGGTTAGTAAAGCATATGGGATCTTGGGCTTCATAAATAGAGACATTGAGTACAAAATCAGGGAAGTTATGCTGAACCTTTACGAAGCTCTGGTTCGGCCCCAACTGGAGTATTCCATGCTGTTCTGGGCACCACACTTCAGGAAGGATGTGAGGATCCTTGAGAGGGTGCAGAGGAGATTTACCAGAATGGTTCCAGGGATGGAGGATTTTAGCTCATAAGATCATAAGAACTAGGAGCAGGAGTAGGCCGTCCGGCCCCTCGAGCCTGCTCCGCCATTCAATAAGATCATGGCTGATCTTTTCGTGGACTCAGATCCACTTACCCGCGCTCTCACCGTATCCCTTAATTCCTTTTTTGTTCAAAAAGATATCTACCTTAGCTTTAAAAACCTTTACTGAAGAAACGTCAACTACTTCACTGGGCAAGGAATTCCATAGATTAACAACCCTCTGGGTGAAGAAGTTCCTTCTTAATTCAGTCCTAAATCTGCTCCCTCTAATCTTGAGGCTATGCCCTCTTGTCCTAGCTTCACCTGCCAGTGGAAACATCCTCTCTACTTGTATCTTATCTATTCCCTTCATAATTTTATATGTTTCTATTTTTTTTTTTTCGTTGTGCAGCTTTTCCAGGAGCACAGGCATTGCGAGCGAGGAGTGAACAGCTGGGAAGTCAATTTCATCGGGAGTTTCGGTGGAGCAGGGACTGCTGGGTAAGTAGAAACCGATATATTTGGGCTGTTTCTGAACCCGAGACACTACTCTTGTAGTGTCTCCCACCCGCCCTCCTCCTCTTACCAAAAAAAAGGACTCGGTTGTGTGTAGGTAAGGTAAGGCTTTTTCTATTACTCTTCTTGTTTTATCGTGTGATTGGTTACTAACTTGGGAATTTAGAACAGTGGGAATGGAAGTTAAGGCAGTTGTATGTTCCTCCTGCAGAATGTGGGAGGTAAGGGTCGCCAAGAGTGTCCCTGCTGACTGCATCTGCGGGAAGTGCACCCAACTCCAGCTCCTCGAGAACCGCGTTAGGGAACTGGAGCTGGAGCTGGATGAACTTCGGATCATTCGGGAGGCGGAGGGGATTATTGAGAGGAGTTATCGGGAGGTAGTCATACCTCAGGTAAAAGAAGAAGGTAGATGGGTTACCGTCAGGGGAAGGAGAGGGAACCAGCAGGCAGTGCAGGGATCCCCTGTGGCCGTTTCCCTCAACAACAGGTATACCGTTTTGGATACTGTTGGGGGAGACGACTTACCAGGGGTAGGCAATGGGATACAGGTCTCTGGCACAGAGTCTGTCCCTGTTGCTCAGAAGGGAGGGGGTAAGAGGAGCAGAGCATTAGTCATTGGGGACTCCATAGTTAGGGGAACAGATAGGAGGTTTTGTGGGAACGAGAGAGACTCACGGTTGGTATGTTGCCTCCCAGGTGCCAGGGTACGTGATGTCTCGGATCGTGTTTTTGGGATCCTCAAGGGGGAGGGGGAGCAGCCCCAAGTCGTGGTCCACATAGGCACCAACGACATAGGTAGGAAGAGAGATGGGGATTTAAGACAGAAATTCAGGGAGCTAGGGTGGAAGCTTAGAGCAAGAACAAACAGAGTTGTTATCTCTGGGTTGTTGCCCGTGCCACGTGATAGCGAAGCGAGGAATAGGGAGAGAGAGGAGTTGAACACGTGGCTGCAGGGATGGTGCAGGAGGGAGGGTTTTGGTTTCCTGGATAATTGGGGCTCTTTCTGGGGTAGGTGGGACCTCTACAAACAGGATGGTCTTCACCTGAACCAGAGGGGTACCAATATCCTGGGGGGGAGATTTGCTAGTGCTCTTTGGGGGGGTTTAAACTAATTCAGCAGGGGGATGGGAACCTAAATTGTAGTTCCAGTGTGCAGGATGTTGAGAGTAGTGAGGGCAGAGATAAGGTCATAAGGACACAAGAGGGCACTGGCAAGCAAGAGCTTGGTTTAAAATGTGTCTACTTCAACGCCAGGAGCATCCGGAATAAGGTGGGTGAGCTTGCAGCATGGGTTGGTACCTGGGATCTCGATGTTGTGGCCATTTCAGAGACATGGGTAGAGCAGGGACAGGAATGGATGTTGCGGGTTCCGGGATTTAGATGTTTCACTAAGAACAGAGAAGAGGGTAAAAGAGGGGGGGGTGTGACATTGTTAATCAAGGAGAGTATTACAGCGGCAGAAAGGACGTTTGAGGACTCGTCTACTGAGGTAGTCTGTGCCGAGGTTAGAAACAGGAGAGGAGAGGTCACCCTGTTGGGAGTTTTCTATAGACCTCCAAATAGTTCCAGAGATGTAGAGGAAAGGATAGCAAAGATGATTCTTGACAGGAGCGAGTGTAACAGGGTAGTGGTTATGGGGGACTTTAACTTTCCAAATATTGACTGGAAATACTATAGTTCGAGTACTTCAGATGGGTCTGTTTTTGTCCAGTGTGTGCAGGAGGGTTTTCTGACACAGTATGTAGACAGGCCAACCAGGGGCGATGCCACATTGGATTTGGTACTGGGTAATGAACCCGGCCAGGTGTTAGATTTAGAAGTTGGTGAGCACTTTGGTGATAGTGATCACAATTCGGTTAGGTTTACCTTAGCGATGGGCAGGGACAGGCATATACAGCAGGGCAAAAATTATAGCTGGGGGAAAGGAAATTATGATGCGATTAGGCAAGATTTAGGATGCGTAGGATGGGGAAGGAAACTGCAGGGGATGGGCACAATCGAAATGTGGAGCTTATTCAAGGAGCAGCTACTGCGTGTCCTTGATAAGTATGTACCTGTCAGGCAGGGAGGAAGTTGTCGAGCGAGGGAGCCGTGGTTTACTAAAGAAGTTGAAGAGCTTGTCAAGAGGAAGAAGAAGGCTTATGTTAGGATGAGACGTGAAGGCTCAGTTAGGGCGCTTGAGAGTTACAAGCTAGCCAGGAAGGATCTAACGGGAGAGATAAGAAGAGCAAGGAGAGGACACGAGAAGTCATTGGCGGATAGGATCAAGGAAAACCCTAAGGCTTTCTATAGGTATATCAGGAATAAAAGAATGACTAGAGTTAGATTAGGGCCAATCAAGGATAGTAGTGGGAAGTTGTGTGTGGAATCGGAGGAGATAGGGGAAGTGTTAAATGAATATTTTTCGTCAGTATTTACAGTGGAGAAAGAAAATGTTGTCGAGGAGAATACTGAGATACAGACTACTAGGCTAGATGGGATTGAGGTTCACAAGGAGGTGTTAGCAATTTTGGAAAGTGTGAAAATAGATAAGTCCCCTGGGCCAGATGGGATTTATCCTAGGATTCTCTGGGAAGCCAGGGAGGAGATTGCAGAGCCTTTGTCCTTGATTTTTATGTCGTCATTGTCGACAGGAATAGTGCCGGAAGACTGGAGGATAGCAAATGTTGTCCCCTTGTTCAAGAAGGGGAGTAGAGACAGCCCTGGTAATTATAGACCTGTGAGCCTTACTTCGGTTGTGGGTAAAATGTTGGAAAAGGTTATAAGAGACAGGATTTATAATCATCTTGAAAAGAATAAGTTCATTAGCGATAGTCAGCACGGTTTTGTGAAGGGTAGGTCGTGCCTCACAAACCTTATTGAGTTTTTTGACAAAGTGACCAAACAGGTGGATGAGGGTAAAGCCGTGGATGTGGTGTATATGGATTTTAGTAAGGCGTTTGATAAAGTTCCCCACGGTAGGCTATTGCAGAAAATACAGAAGTATGGGATTGAAGGTGAATTAGTGCTTTGGATCAGAAATTGGCTAGCTGAAAGAAGACAGAGGGTGGTGGTTGATGGTAAATGTTCATCCTGGAGTATAGTTTCTAGTGGTGTACCGCAAGGATCTGTTTTGGGGCCACTGCTGTTTGTCATTTTTATAAATGACCTGGATGAGGGTGTAGAAGGGTGGGTTAGTAAATTTGCGGATGACACGAAGGTCGGTGGAGTTGTGGATAGTGCCGAAGGATGTTGTAGGTTACAGAGGGACATAGATAGGCTGCAGAGCTGGGCTGAGAGATGGCAAATGGAGTTTAATGCGGAAAAGTGTGAGGTGATTCACTTCGGAAGGAGTAACAGGATTGCAGAATACTGGGCTAATGGGAAGATTCTTGGTAGTGTAGATGAGCAGAGAGATCTTGGTGTCCAGGTACATAAATCCCTGAAAGTTGCCACCCAGGTTAATAGAGCTGTTAAGAAGGCATATGGTGTGTTAGCTTTTATTAGTAGGGGGATCGAGTTTCGGAGCCACGAGTCATGCTGCAGCTGTACAAAACTCTGGTGAGACCGCACCTGGAGTATTGCGTGCAGTTCTGGTCACCGCATTATAGGAAGGATGTGGAAGCTTTGGAAAAGGTGCAGAGGAGATTTACTAGGATGTTGCCTGGTATGGAGGGAAGGTCTTACGAGGAAAGGCTGAGAGACTTGAGGCTGTTTTCGTTAGATAGAAGGAGGAGAAGAGGTGACTTAATAGAGACATATAAGATAATCAGAGGGTTGGACAGGGTGGATAGTGAGAGCCTTTTTCCTCGGATGGTGATGGCAAACACGAGGGGACATAGCTTCAAGTTGAGGGGTGATAGATATAGGACAGATGTCAGAGGTAGTTTCTTTACACAGAGAGTAGTAGGGGCGTGGAACGCCCTGCCTGCAACAGTAGTAGACTCGCCAACTTTAAGGGCATTTAAGTGGTCATTGGATAGACATATGGATGAAAATGGAATAGTGTAGGTCAGATGGTTTCACAGGTCGGCGCAACATCGAGGGCTGAAGGGCCTGTACTGCGCTGTAATGTTCTATGTAATGCTCTATGTTCTAAGATCCCCCCTCATTCTTCTGAATTCCAGTGAATATAATCCCAATCTACTCAGTCTCTACTCATAAGCCAACCCCCTCAACTCCGGAATCAACCTAGTGAACCTCCTCTGCACCCTCTCCAGTGCCAGTACGTCCTTTCTCAAGTAAGGAGACCAAAACTGCACACAGTACTCCAGGTGCGGCCTCACCAGTACCTTATACAGCTGCAACATAACCTCTGCTTTTAAACTCAATCCCTTTAGCAATGAAGGACAAAATTCCATTTGCCTTCCTAATTACTTGCTGTACCTGCAGACCAACCTTCCGCGATTCATGCACAAGGATACCCAGGTCCCTCTGCATAGCAGCATGCTGCAACTTTTTACCATTCAAGTAATAATCCTTTTTCCTGTTACTCCTACCGAAATGAATGACTTCACATTTACTAACATTGTATTCCATCTGCCAGACCTTTGCCCACTCACTCAATGTATCTATGTTCCTCTGCAAAGTTTCACAGTCATCTGCACACTTTGCTCTGCCACTCATCTTAGTGTCATCTGCAAACTTTGACACCCTACACGTGGTCCCCAACTCCAAATCATCTATATAAATTGTAAATAATTGCGGTCCCAACACCGATCCCTGAGGCACACCACTAGTGACTGATTGCCAACCAGAATAGCACTCATTTATCCCCACTCTCTGCTTCCTGTTAGTCAACCAATCCTCTATCCATGCTAATACTTTACCCCTAACGCCATGCCTCCTTATCTTATGCAGCAGCCTCTTGTGCGGCACCTTGTCGAAGGCCTTTTGGAAATCTAGGTACACCACATCCACTGGGTCCCCATTGTCCACCTTGCTCGTAATGTCATCATTGAATTCCAAAAGATTTGTCAAGCATGACCTGCCCTTCATGAACCCATGCTGCGTCTGCCCAACGGGACAATTTCTATCGAGATGCCCTGCTATTTCTTCCTTGATAATAGACTCAAGCATCTTCCCCACTACAGAGCTTAAGCTAACCGGTCTATAATTCCCCATCTTTTGTCTACCTCCCTTTTTAAACAGTGTTACAAGGTTAGGTTGAAAAAGCTGGGGTTGTTCTCCTTAGAAATGTACAAGATTATGACAGGCTTAGATAAGTTAGATTAACAAATGGTACAAGAACTAGGGGTAACACAGCAAAGGTTTTGGGTGAAAGATACAGGGGGAATGTGAGGAAGCAGTTATTTACACAGTGGGTGGTAATGACCTGGAACTCGCTGCCCACAAGGGTGGTGGAAGGGAAGATGATCAATGACTTCAAGAGGAAGTTGGATAGTCACCTGAGAGAAATAGACTTGCAGGGCTACAGGGATCGAGCGGGAGAGTGGGACTGACTGTGTAGGTCCGTGGAGAGCCAGAATGGACTTGATAGGCCGAATGGCCTCCTTCTATGCCATAAATGACTCTATGACCATCTGGCACTGACCTAAGCACTGGAAATGATAAACGCACACCCTGCCCAAGCGATCTGCAAGACGATCCTCAGTATCATTTAGGGACTTGAGCTTTCCCCATAGACTAGACAAGCAACAGCTCATACTCACCAAATCAACATCCCTGACTCCTTTATCTTGAACACCACTTGGAAGAAGCACTGAGGACAGTGAAAATGGCTGCCTTCACAATGCATGACTGAGTGCAAAGCCTGGGCAGCAGCTTAGATTTTTTTTAAATTTGTTTTTTCTGGGATGTGGGCATCGCTGGCTAGGCCAGCATTTATTGCCCATCCCTAATTGCCCTTGATCTGAGTGGCTTGCTAGGCCATTTCAGAGGGCAGTTAAGAGTTAACCACTTTGCTGTGGGTCTGGAGTCACATGTAGGCCAGACCAGGTAAGGACAGTGGATTTCCTTCCCTAAAGGACATTAGTGAACCAGATGGGTTTTTACAACAATCGACAATGGTTTCATGGTCATCATTAGACTAGCTTTTAATTCCAGATTTATTAATTAAATTCAAATTTCACCAACTGCCGTGGTGGAATTCGAACCCATGTCCCCAGAACATTAGCCTGGGTTCTGGATTACTAGTCCAGTGACATCATCACTATGCCACTGCCTCCCCCCATTCTTCATCATAGTTTCTCAAGTTTAAATAGGGGACGATTTTAACTTGGACTACCCAGCAGAACTTGGGTAGGAGAGGCCTTAAAATAGCTGTGCTGAGAATCTCATCCCACTCAGATCCTGCCCACCACATTTCCTGGGCTCTTCTGCTGGGTGGGCCTGCAGTTTTTTTAATTCATTCATGGAACGTACTTGTTGCTGGCTAGGTCAGCATAATTGCCCTTGATAAGGTGGCAGTGAACTGCCTTCTTGACAACTGCTTGGTAACTGTTTTGGCAACTCTTAGCTTACGGGAGCGGAGTGGAGAGGAGCGGAGCAGACCAGTGGGGAGAACGGCGACAGCGGAGCCTATAAATCGAGCCTGAGGATCAAGGCCCAGTCTCTTACCTTCTGGGAGCAGAGAGGAGCGGGCAGAGATCTTCCAGCACGCCAGAGTTTTGAAAAAAAAAGGCAACAGTGACGTCACAGGACAGCTGCAAGGTAAATGGTTGGTGAGTCACAGCTGTCAGGGAGTAGCTCTAAACAGCTGGGTAAGTATAGAGTCATAGAGCCATAGAGTTGTACAGCATAGAAACAGGCCCTTCGGCCCACCGTGTCCATGCCGACCATAATATCTATCTATACTAATCCCACCTGCCTGCATTAATTCCATATCCCTCTATGCCTTTCTCATTCAAGTACCTGTCCAGATGCCTCTTAAATGTCGCTACTGTTCCTGCCTCCACCACCTCCTCTGGCAGCTCATTCCAGATACCCACTATTCTTTGTGTGAAAAATTTACCCCTTTGATCCCCTTTAAACCTCCTCCCTCTCACCTTAAATCTGTGCCCTCTAGTTTTACTCACCCCTACCATGGGAAACAGACTCTGGCTATCTACCCTATCTATGCCTCTCATAATTTTATATACCTCTATCATGTCCCCACTCAGCCTCCTTCGCTCCAGGGAAAACAGACCCAGCCTATCCAATCTCTCTTTATAACCCAAGCCCTCCAAACCAGGCAACATTCTTGTGAATCTTTTCTTCACCCTCTCTAGCTTAATCCCATCTTTCCTGTAGTGTGGTGACCAGAACTGCACACAGTACTCCAAATGCGGCCTAACCAACGTCATGTACAACTGTAACATGACGTCCCAACTCTTGTACTCGATGCCTCGGCCGATGAAGGCAAGCATGCCATACGCCTTCTTCACCACCTTGTCTACCTGTGTTGCCACTTTCAGGAACTATGTACTTGCACCCCAAGGTCTCTCTGCTCAACAACACTCCCCAGGGCCCTGCCATTCACTGTATATGTCCTGCCCTGGTTTAACTAATGCATCACTTCACACTTGTCTGCATTAAATTCCATTTGCCAATCCCTTGCCCACTTTCCCAGTTGATCTATATCCTGTTGTAACCTTAGACAACCTTCTTCACTCTCCACTAGACCACCAATTTTGGTGTCATCTGCAAACTTACTAATCATGCCCCTACATTCACATTCAAGTCATTAATATATATGACAAACAACAGAGGACCCAGCACCGATATCTGCGGCACACCACTGGTCACCGGCCTCCAATCTGAAAAACAACCCTCCACTACCACCCTCTGCCTCCTATCACCAAGCCAATTTTGTATCCAATTTGCTAGCTCACCCTGGATCCCGTGTGTTCGAACCTTCTGGACCAGCCTACCATGGGCGGCACAGTGGCGCAGTGGTTAGCACCGCAGCCTCACAGCTCCAGGGACCCGGGTTCGATTCTGGGTACTGCCTGTGCGGAGTTTGCAAGTTCTCCCTGTGTCTGCGTGGGTTTTCGCCGGGTGCTCCGGTTTCCTCCCACCACCAAAGACTTGCAGGTTGAGAGGAAAATTGACCATTATAAATTGCCCCTAGTATAAGTAGGTGCTAGGGGAATATAGGGACAGGTGGGGATATGGTAAGAATATGGGATTAGTGTAGGATTAGTATAAATGGGTGGTTGATGGTCGGCACAGATTCGGTGGGCCGAAGGGCCTGTTTCAGTGCTGTATCTCTAAATAAAATAAAATAAAATAAATGCGGGACCTTGTCAAAGGCATTGCTAAAGTCCATGTAGACAACGTCCACCGCCCTGCCCTCGTCAATCCTCTTGGTCACCTCCTCGAAAAACTCAATCAAATTCGTGAGACATGATTTCCCACGCACAAAGCCATGCTGACTATCCCTAATCAGACCAAGACTTTCCAGATGCATATAAATCCTGTCTCTCAGAATCCCTTCCAATAACTTTCCCACCACTGATGTAAGGCTCACCGGCCTGTCGTTCCCAGGCTTATCCCTGCTGCCCTTCTTAAATAAAGGCACAACATTAGCTATCCTCCAGTCTACCAATACCTCACCCGTGGCTAACGATGATACAAAAATCTCTGCCAGGGCCCCAGCAATCTCCTCCCTTGCTTCCCATAGCATCCTAGGATACACCTGGTCAGGCCCTGGGGATTTATCCACCTTAATGTGCTTCAAAACCTCCAACACCTCCTCCTTTGTAATGTTGATATGCGCCAGGATATCGCTGTTCCCTCCCTTGAACTCTCCAGCTTCCATGACCTTTTCCACGGTAAATACAGATGAGAAATATTCATGTAAGACCTCGCCCATTTCCTGTGGCTCCACACAGATTGCTCCACACTGATCCCAGGTAAGAAAAGTTTAAAGTTTATTTCAAATATAGTAAGTAGTGTTTTTCTTTAGGGAGCTCTGTAGTAACGAGAACCAGGGAAGAAGGACCCTAGAGTTATTGATATTATTGGACATTAAGATCTTCCAGAAGGTTTAATTTAATTTAATTTAAAGGGTAAAGTCATGGCAGGAGAGCTCAAAGCCGTGTTGCGCTCCTCGTGCTCGATGTCGGAAGCCGGGAAGAAATCCAGTGCCCGGGACCAGCATGTTGCAGGAAGTGTCTCCAGCTGCAGCTCCTGGAAGCCTGGGTTTCGGAGCTGGAGTGGCAGCTGGGGTCACAGTGGAGCATCCACAAGGCGGAGAGTATCGTGGATAGCAGGTACAGAGAGGTGGTCACACCGCAAGCTCAGACCCCACAGGCAGGAGGGGAATGGGTGACCACCAGGCAGAGCAATAGGACTAGGCAGGCAGTTCAGGAATCTCCTGTGGCTATTCCCCTGCAAAACAGATATACTGCTTTGGATACTGTTTGGGGGGAATGGCCTCTCAGGGGGAAGCAGCAACAGCCCAATTCGTCGCACCACGGTTGGCTCTGCTGCACAGGGGAGGAGTAAAAAGTGTGAGAATTCAATAATTATAGGGGATTCAATTGTAAGGGGAATAGATAGGCATTTCTGTGGCCACAAGAGAGATTCCAGGATGGTATGTTGCCTCCCTGGTGCTAGGGTCAAGGATATCTCAGAGCGGTTATAGGACATTCTGAATAGGGAGAGTGAACAGCCAGTGGTCGTGGTACACATTGGTACAAACGATGTAAGTAACAAAAAGGATGAGGTCCTAAAAGCAGAATATAGGGAGTTCGGAAGTAAGTTGAAAAATAGGACCTCAAAGGTAGTGATCTCAGGATTACTACCAGTGCCACATGTTAGCCAGAGTAGAAATAGCAGGATATATTGGATGAATACGTGGTTGAAGAGATGGTGTGAGGGGGAGAGTTTTAGATTCCTGGGACATTGGGACTGGCTCTGGAGGAGGTGGGACCAGGACAAACTGGACCAGTTACACCTGGGCAGGACCGGGACTGATGTTCTAGGGGAGTATTTGCTCGAGTGGTTGGGGAGGGTTTAAACTAAAATGGCAGTGGGATGGGAACCTTTGCAAGGAGTCAGAGGAGGGGGGGGATCAAAGACAAGAACAAAAGACAGTAAGGGAAGTAAGAAAATTGATAGGCAGAGAAATCAAGGGCCAGAATCAAACAGGGCCACAATGAAAAATAGTGGGAAGGGGACAGGTAATGTTAAAAAGACAAGCCTTAAGGCTTTGTGCCTTAACAAGCGTAGCATTCGCAATAAAGTGGATGAATTAATCGTGCAAATAGATGTAAACGGGTATGATATAGTCGGGATTACGGAGACATGGCTGCAAGGTGACCAGGGATGGAAAATGAACATCCAGGGATATTCAGTATTTAGGAAGGACAGACAAAAAGTAAAAGGTGGTGGAGTTGTATTGTTGGTTAAAGAGGAAATTAGTGCAATAGTGAGGAAAGATACTAGCTCTGATGATGTGGAATCGAAATGGGTGGAGCTGAGAAACACTAAGGGGCAAAAAACGTTAGTGGGGTTGTATATAGACCCCCAAACTGTAGTGGTGATGTTGGGAATGGCATTAAAGAGGACATTAGAGACACATGCGATAAAGGAACATCTATAATTATGGGTGACATTAATCTGCATATAGATTGGGCAAATCAAATTAGTCACAATACCATAGAGGAGGAATTCTTGGAGTGCATACGGGATGGTTTTCTGGACCAATACGTTGAGGAACCAACTAGAGAACAGGGCATCCTAGACTGGGTATTGTGTAATGAGAGAGGAATAATTGACAATCTAGTTGTGCGAGACCCCTTGGGGATGAGCGACCATAATATGATAGAATTCTTCATCAAGATAGAGAGTGATGGTGGATAGGCAATGGCAAACATTCAAAGAGCGCATGGATGAACTGAAACAATTGTTTATTCCTGTCTGGCGCAAAAGTAAAACGGGAAAGGTAGCCAAACCATGGCTTACGAGGGAAGTTGGAAATAGCATTAGATCTAAGGAAGAGGCATATAAATTTGCCGGGAAAAATAACAGAGCTGAGGATTGGGAGCAGTTTAGAATTCAGCAAAGGAGGACCAAGGGATTGATTAAGAAGGGGAAAATAGAGTACGAGAGTAAGCTTGCGGGGAACATAAAAACTGACTGTAAAAGTTTCTATAGGTATGTGCAGAGAAAAAGAACAAAGAACAAAGAACAAAGAAAATTACAGCACAGGAACAGGCCCTTCGGCCCTCCAAGCCTGCGCCGATCCAGATCCTCTATCTAAACATGTCGCCTATTTTCTAAGGGTCTGTATCTCTTTGCTTCCTGCCCATTCATGTATCTGTCTAGATACATCTTAAAAGACTCCATCGTGCCCGCATCTACCACCTCCGCTGGCAATGCGTTCCAGGCACCCACCACCCTCCGCGTAAAGAACTTTCCACGCATATCCCCCCTAAACTTTTCCCCTCTCACTTTGAACTCGTGACCCCTAGTAATTGAATCCCCCACTCTGGGAAAAAGCTTCTTGCTATCCAACCTGTCTAGACCTCTCATGATTTTGTACACAATCTAGTTGTGCGAGACCCCCTGGGGATGAGCGACCATAATATGATAGAATTCTTCATCAAGATGGAAAGTGACGTAGTTGATTCTGAGACTAGGGTCCTGAATCTTAGTAAAGGAAACTACGAAGGTATGAGGCACGAGTTGACTTTGACAGATTGGGAAACGTTACTTAAAGGGATGACGGTGGATAGGCAATGGCAAACAGATTGGTGAAGACAAATGTAGGTCCCTTACAGTCAGAAACAGGGGAATTTATTATGGGGGAATAAAGAAATGGCTGACCAACTAAATGCATACTTTGTTTCTGTCTTCAAAAAGGAGGACACAAATATCATACCAGAAATGTTTGGGAACAGAGGGCTTAGTGAGAGAGAGGAACTGAAAGAAATCAGTATTAGTAGAGAAATGGTGTTGGGGAAATTGATGGGATTGAAAGCCGATAAATCCCCAGGGCCTGAAGGTATGCATCCCAGAGTAGTTTAGTTTAGTTTAGAGATACAGCACTGAAACAGGCCCTTCGGCCCACCGAGTCTGTGCCGACCATCAACCACCCATTTATACTAATCCTACACTAATCCCATATTCCTACCACATCCCCACCTGTCCCTATATTTCCCTACCACCTACCTATACTAGGGGCAATTTATAATGGCCAATTTACCTACCAACCTGCAAGTCTTTTGGCTTGTGGGAGGAAACTGGAGCACCCGGAGAAAACCCACACAGACACAGGGAGAACTTGCAAACTCCACACAGGCAGTACCCAGAATTGAACCCGGGTCGCTGGAGCTGTGAGGCTGCAGTGCTAACCACTGCGCCACTGTGCCGTCCAGTTTATGGAGTTAGGTCGTAGATCAACCATGCTCTCACTGAATGTCAGAACAGACTCGAGGGGCTAAAAACTTAAGGAAGTGGCCCTAGAAATAATGGTGGTCATCTTCCAAGATTCTATAGACTCTGGAACAGTTCATACAGATTGGAGGGTAGCTAATGTAACCCCACTATTTAAAAAGGGAGGTAGAGAGAAAGCAGGGAATTATAGACCAGTCAGCCTGATGTCGGTAGTGGGGAAAATTCTAGAGTCCATTGTCAAAGATTTTATAGCAGAGCACTTGGAGAACAGTGGTAGAATCGGGCAGAGTCAGCATGGATCTACGAAAGGGAAATCATGCTTGACAAATCTACTAGGATTCTTCGAGGATGTAACGAGTAGAGTTGATGAGGGGGAGCCAGTGGATGTGGTTTATTTGAACTTTCAGAAGGCTTCAGACAAAGTCCCACATAAGAGATTAGCATGTAAAATTAAAGCGCAGGGGATTGGGGGTAGTGTATTGCGATGGTTAGAAAATTGGTTGGCAGACAGGAACCAAAGAGTAGGAATAAATGGGTCTTTTTCCGAATGGCAGGCAGTGACTAGTGGGGTACCGCAGGGATCGGTGCTAGGACCCCAGCTATTCACAATATATATTAATGATTTAGATGAGGGAACTAAATGTAATATCTCCAAATTTGCAGATGACACAAAACTGGGTGGGAGGGTGAGTTGTGAGGAGGATGCAGAGAGGCTTCAGGGTGATTTGGACAAGTTGAGTGTGTGGGCTAATGTAAGGCAGATGTAGTATAATGTGGATAAATGTGAGGTTATCCACTTTGGTAGCAAAAACAGGAAGGCAGATTATTTTTTTTTATTATTCATTCAGGAATGTGGGTGTCGCTGGCCAGGCCAGCATTTATTACCCATCCCTAATTGCCTTTGAGAAGGTGGTGGTGAGCTGCCTTCTTGAACCGCTGCAGTCCATGTGGGGTAGATACACCCACAGTGCTGTTAGGAATGTTGCTGACTGGCACACTCCAAGGTCCAGGACTACGTGCTGAGTGTCGCACTAAAGCTTGGATCTGCCGCAGCAAAGGCTTAATGGGGAAAGACCACTGTGTAAGGTCCCCCCACCAAGCTGAACTGAGGGGCTGGATCCATGGGAAACCCCTCGAACTGTATCTGGAAAATTTTCGTTTGCTGTAAAATGTAAAAATGTATATGGCATGACAAATGAAATGGAAGGGTTGTGAGGCAACTCATGATTCACAGAATCACAGAATAATGCAGTGCAGAAGAGGCCCTTCGGCCCATCGAGTCTGCACCGATGCATTAAAGGCACCTGACCTGTCTACCTAATCCCATTTGCCAGCACTTGGCCGATAGCCTTGAATGTTATGACGTGCCAAGTGCTCATCCAGGTACTTTTTAAAGGATGTGAGGCAACCTGCCTCTACCACCCTCCCAGGCAGGGCATTCCAGACCGTCACCACCCTCTGGGTAAAAAAGTTCTTCCTCAAATCCCCCTTGAACCTCCCACCCCTCACCTTAAACTTGTGACCCCTCGTAACTGACCCTTCAACTAAGGGGAACAGCTGCTCCCTATCCACCCTGTCCATGCCCCTCATAATCTTGTACACCTCGATCAGGTCACCCCTCAGTCTTCTCTGCTCCAGTGAAAACAACCCAAGCCTATCCAACCTCTCTTCATAGCTTAAATGTTCCATCCCAGGCACCATCCTGATGAATCGACTCTGCACCCCCTCCAATGGAATCACATCCTTCCTATAATGTGGTAACCAGAATTGTACACAGTACTCCAGCTGTGGCCAGACCAAAGTTCTGTACAACTCCAACATGACCTCCCTGCTTTTGTAATCTATGCCTCGATTGATAAAGACAAGTGTCCCATATGCCTTTTTCACCACCCTATTAACCTGCCCTTCTGCCTTCAGAGATCTATGGACAAACACGCCAAGGTCCCTTTGTTCCTCGGAAGTTCCCAGTGTCAGGCCATTCATTGAATACTTCCGTGTCACATTACTCCTTCCAAAGTGTATCACCCCACACTTTTCAGCGTTAAATTCCATCTGCCACTTTTCTGCCCATTTGACCATCCCGTCTATATCTTCCTGTAACCTAAGACACTCAACCTCACTGTTACCCACTCGGCCAATCTTTGTGTCATCTGCGAACTTACTGATCCAACCCCCCACATAGTCATCTATGTCGTTTATATAAATGACAAACAATAGGGGACCCAGCACAGATCCCTGTGGTACACCACTGGACACTGGCTTCCAGTCACTAAAACAGCCGTCTGTCATCACTCTCTGTCTCCTACAGACAAGCCAATTTTGAATCCACCTTATCAAGTTACCTGTATCCCATGTGCATTTGCTTTCTTGATAAGTCTCCCATGTGGGACCTTGTCAAAGGCTTTGCTGAAATCCATGTAAACTACATCAACTGCACTACCCTCATCTACACACCTGGTCACATGCTCAAAAAATTGAATCAAATTTGTTAGGCATGACCTCCCTCTGACAAAGCCATGCTGACTATTCCTAATCAAATGTTGCCTCTTCAAGTGGAGATAGATTCTCTCCTTCAGAAATTTCTCCAATAGTTTCCCTATTGGGACTCACTGGTCTGTAGTTCCCTGGCTTATCTCTGCAACCTTTCTTAAATAGTGTATTGAAGGAAACTAATCTCCCTTGCACTGTTTGTATTTTTTGACTTGGTGTTGTTTGGTAATGTATTTTTTACAGATTTTTATGAATAAAGTATATTTTGGAAATATAAAAAAAAAAATTTCCACATTGCAGGGTAGATGCCAGTGTTGTAGCTGTACTGGAACAGCTTGGCTAGGGGCACGGCAAGCTCTGGAGCACAGGTCTTCAGTATTATTGCCGGAATATTGTCAGGCCCCATAGCTTTTGCAGTATCCAGTGCCTTCAGTCGTTTCTTGATATCACTTGGAGTGAATTAAATTGGCTGAAGTCTGGCATCTGTGATTCGAGGTTAGTGTGCAAAATTAAAGCACATGGGATTGGGGGTAATATACTGGCATGGATTGAGAATTGGTTGACAGACAAGAAACAGAGAGTAGGAATAAACAGATATTTTTCCGGGGGGCAGGCAGTGACTAGTGGGGTACTGCAGGGATCAGTGCTTGGGCCCCAGCTATTCACAATATATATTCATGACTTGGGTGAGGGAACTAAACGTAACATTTCCAAGTTTGCACACGACACAAAGTTGGTGGGGAAATGTGAGCTGTGAGGAGGATGCAAAGAGGCTCCAGTGTGATTTGGACAAGTTGGGTGAGTGGGCAGATGCATGGCAGATGCAGTATAATGTGGATAAATGTGAGGTTATCCACTTTGATTGTAAAAACAGAAAGGCAGATTATCTGAATGGTGATAGATTGGGAAAGGGGGAGGTGCAACGAGACCTGGGTGTCCTTGTACACCAGTCGCTGAAAGCAAGCATTCAGGTGCAGCAAGTAGTTAGGAAGGCGAATGGTATGTTGGTCTTCATTGCAAGAGGATTTGAGTACAGGAGCGAGGATGTCTTACTGCAGTTATACAGGGCCTTGGGGAGACCACATCTGGAGTATTGTGTGCAGTTTTGGTCTCCTTATCTGAGGAAGGATGTTCTTGCCATGGAGGGAGCGCAAAGAAGATTTACTAGGCTGATTCCTGGGATGGCAGGATTGACGTATGAGGAGTGATTGGGTCGACTGGGCCGATATTCACTAGGGTGTAGAAGAATGGGAGGGGATCTCATAGAAACCTATAAAATTCTAACAGGACTAGTACAGGCTTGATGCAGGGAGGATGTTCCCGATGGCTGGGGAGTCCAGAACCAGGGGTCACAGTCTCAGGATACGGGGTATGCCATTTAGAACCGAGATGAGGAGAAATGTCTTCACTCAGAGGGTGGTGAACCTGTGGAATTCTCTACTGCAGAAGGCAGTGGAAGCCAAGTCATTAAATATATTCAAGAAGGAGATAGATATATTTCTTAATGCCAAAGGGATCAAGGGATATGGGGAGAATGTGGGAACATCCTGGGAATCCCACAATGTGGGACTTAGACGATTAGCCATGATCATAACGAATGGTGGAGCAGGCTCAAAGGGCCGAATGGCCTATTCCTGCTCCTATTTTCTATGTTTCTATGATAAAAATACCAGCCATCAAGTCAGTCATTACAGCACAGGAGGAGGCCATTCGGCCCATTGAGTCCATGCCGGCTCTCTGTCGAGCAATCTAGTCAGTCCCATTCCCTGGCTCTATCCCTGTAGCTCTGCAAGTGACCGTACCATTTCCTTTTGAAATAATTCATTGTCTCCACTCCCACCACCCTCATGGGCAGCGAGTTCCAGGTCATTACCATCCACTACTTTAAATAAAAGGTCTTCCTCACAGTCCGTCTACATCTCTTGCCCAAAAAGCTTAAATCTGTGTCCCCTGTAAACCCTTCGAAATAAATCCAAGCATTTTGTTACACTTTTTAATTGCTTTACTGATCTGTGATGCTGTTCTTGATTTGTTCCCCTGTATCCCGAGATATCTTTGCTCTTCTACTCCAGTCTGTTTTTTTTTTTCGAAGGTTTAAGTGATGTTTCAATTTTTACTCCCAAAATGCATCATCTCCCAGTTCACCATTGCTGAAAATAGAGACATGTTGCAGAAGCTTTTCTCTTGCACTCAAAGAACACCCTCCTCCTCTAACCAAAAAAAAGGACTCTGTTGTGTTGAAAAGGTAAGCTTTTTATTTAAGAAGTTCTGTCCGTTGGATTGCTAACCTTACAAGTTTTGACATTTTTTTTTTGGTTTTTCAGTCGATTTGTTGGGAATTTAGAACAGTGGGAATGGAAGTTAAGGCAGTTGTATGTTCCTCCTGCAGAATGTGGGAGGTAAGGGTCGCCAAGAGTGTCCCTGCTGACTGCATCTGCGGGAAGTGCACCCAACTCCAGCTCCTCGAGAACCGCGTTAGGGAACTGGAGCTGGAGCTGGATGAACTTCGGATCATTCGGGAGGCGGAGGAGGTTATTGAGAGGAGTTATGGGGAGGTAGTCACACCTCAGGTAAAAGAAGTAGGTAGATGGGTTACTGTCAGGGGAAGGAGAGGGAACCAGCAGGCAGTGCAGGGATCCCCTGTGGCTGTTTCCCTCAACAACAGGTATACCTTTTGGATACTGTTGCGGGGGACGACTTACCAGGGGTAAGCAATGGGGTACAGGTATCTGGCACAGAGTCTGTCCCTGTTGCTCTGAAGGAAAGGGGGAAGAGGAGCAGAACATTAGTCATTGGGGACTCCATAGTTAGGGGAACAGATAGGAGGTTCTGTGGGAACGAGAGAGACTCACGGTTGGTGTGTTGCCTCCCAGGTGCCAGGGTTCGTGATGTCTCGGATCGTGTTTTTGGGATCCTTAAGGGGGAGGGGGAGCAGCCACAAGTCGTGGTCCACATAGGCACCAACGACATAGGTAGGAAGAGAGATGGGGATTTAAGACAGAAATTCAGGGAGCGAGGGTGGAAGCTTAGAGCGAGAACAAACAGAGTTGTTATCTCTGGGTTGTTGCCCGTGCCACGTGATAGCGAAGCGAGGAATAGGGAGAGAGAGGAGTTGAACACGTGGCTGCAGGGATGGTGCAGGAGGGAGGGTTTTGGTTTCCTGGATAACTGGGGCTCTTTCTGGGGTAGGTGGGACCTCTACAAACAGGATGGTCTTCACCTGAACCAGAGGGGTACCAATATCCTGGGGGGGAGATTTGCAAGTGCTCTTCGGGGGGGTTTAAACTAATTCAGCAGGGGAATGGGAACCTAAAATGTAGTGCCAGTGTACAGGATGTTGAGAGTAGTGAGGTCAGGGATAAGGTTACAAGAACGCAAGAGGGCACTGGCAAGCAAGAACCTGGTTTAAAGTGTGTCTATTTCAACGCCAGGAGCATCCGGAATAAGGTGGGTGAGCTTGCAGCATGGGTTGGTACCTGGGATCTCGATGTAGTGGCCATTTCGGAGACATGGGTAGAGCAGGGGCAGGAATGGATGTTGCAGGTTCCGGGATTTAGATGTTTCAGTAAGAACAGAGAAGATGGTAAAAGAGGGGGGGGGGGGGGGGGTGGGGTGTGGCATTGTTAATCAAGGAGAGTATTACAGCGACAGAAAGGACGTTTGAGGACTCGTCTACTGAGGTAGTATGGGCCGAGGTTAGAAACAGGACACCCTGTTGGGAGTCTTTTATAGACCTCCGAATAGTTCCAGAGATGTAGAGGAAAGGATAGCGAAGATGATTCTCGACAGGGGCGAGAGTAACAGGGTAGTTGTTATGGGGGACTTTAACTTTCCAAATATCGACTGGAAATACTATAGTTCGAGCACTTTAGATGGGTCAGTTTTTGTCCAGTGTGTGCAGGAGGGTTTTCTGACACAGTATGTAGACAGGCCAACCAGGGGCGATGCCACATTGGATTTGGTACTGGGTAATGAACCCGGCCAGGTGTTAGATTTAGATGTAGGTGAGCACTTTGGTGATAGTGATCACAATTCAGTTAGATTTACCTTAGCGATGGGCAGGGACAGGTATATACCGCAGGGCAAAAATTATAGCTGGGGGAAAGGAAATTATGATGCGATTAGGCAAGATTTAGGATGCGTAGGATGGGGAAGGAAACTGCAGGGGATGGGAACAATCGAAATGTGGAGCTTATTCAAGGAGCAGCTACTGCGTGTCCTTGATAAGTATGTACCTGTCAGGCAGGGAGGAAGTTGTCGAGCGAGGGAGCTGTGGTTTACGAAAGAAGTTGAAGCGCTTGTCAAGAGGAAGAAGGCGGCTTAGGTTAGGATGAGACGTGAAGGCTCAGTTAGGGCGCTTGAGAGTTACAAGCTAGCCAGGAAGGATCTAAAGGGAGGGCTAAGAAGAGCAAGGAGAGGACACGAGAAGTCATTGGCGGATAGGATCAGGGAAAACCCTAAGGCTTTCTATAGGTATATCAGGAATAAAAGAATGACTAGAGTTAGATTAGGGCCAATCAAGGATAGTAGTGGGAAGTTGTGTGTGGAATCAGAGGAGATAGGGGAAGTGTTAAATGAATATTTTTCGTCAGTATTAATAGTAGAGAAAGAAAATGTTGTCGAGGAGAATACTGAGATTCAGGCCACTAGGCTAGATGGGATTGAGGTTCACAAGGAGGAGGTGTTAGCAATTTTGGAAAGTGTGAAAATAGATAAGTCCCCTGGGCCAGATGGGATTTACCCTAGGATTCTCTGGGAAGCTAGGGAGGAGATTGCAGAACCTTTGTCCTTGATCTTTATGTCGTCATTGTCGACAGGAATAGTGCCGGAAGACTGGAGGATAGCAAATGTTGTCCCCTTGTTCAAGAAGGGGAGTAGAGACAGCCCTTGTAATTATAGACCTGTGAGCCTTACTTCGGTTGTGGGTAAAATGTTGGAAAAGGTTATGAGAGACAGGATTTATAATCATCTTGAAAAGAATAAGTTCATTAGCGATAGTCAGCACGGTTTTGTGAAGGGTAGGTCGTGCCTCACAAACCTTATTGAGTTTTTTTGAGAAGGTGACCAAACAGGTGGATGAGGGTAAGGCAGTGGATGTGGTGTATATGGATTTCAGTAAGGCGTTTGATAAGGTTCCCCACGGTAGGCTATTGCAGAAAATACGGAAGTATGGGATTGAAGGTGATTTAGAGCTTTGGATCAGAAATTGGCTAGCTGAAAGAAGACAGAGGGTGGTGGTTGATGGCAAATGTTCATCCTGGAGTTTAGTTACTAGTGGTGTACCGCAAGGATCTGTTTTGGGGCCACTGCTGTTTGTCATTTTTATAAATGACCTGGAAGAGGGTGTAGAAGGGTGGGTTAGTAAATTTGCGGATGACACTAAGGTCGGTGGAGTTGTGGATAGTGCCGAAGGATGTTGGAGGGTACAGAGGGACATAGATAGGCTGCAGAGCTGGGCGGAGAGATGGCAAATGGAGTTTAATGCGGAAAAGTGTGAGGTGATTCACTTTGGAAGGAGTAACAGGAATGCAGAGTACTGGGCTAATGGGAAGATTCTTGGTACTGTAGATGAACAGAGAGATCTTGGTGTCCAGGTGCATAAATCCCTGAAAGTTGCTACCCAGGTTAATAGGGCTGTTAAGAAGGCATATGGTGTGTTAGCTTTTATTAGTAGGGGGGTCGAGTTTCGGAGCCACGAGGTCATGCTGCAGCTGTACAAAACTCTGGTGAGACCGCACCTGGAGTATTGCGTGCAGTTCTGGTCACCGCATTATAGGAAGGATGTGGAAGCTTTGGAAAGGGTGCAGAGGAGATTTACTAGGATGTTGCCTGGTATGGAGGGAAGGTCTTACGAGGAAAGGCTGAGGGACTTGAGGTTGTTTACGTTGGAGAGGAGGAGGAGGAAAGGTGACTTAATAGAGACATATAAGATAATCAGAGGGTTAGATAGGGTGGATAGTGAGAGTCTTTTTCCTCGGATGGTGATGGCAAACACGAGGGGACATAGCTTTAAGTTGAGGGGTGATAGATATAGGACAGATGTGAGAGGTAGTTTCTTTACACAGAGAGTAGTTGGGGCGTGGAACGCCCTGCCTGCAACAGTAGTAGACTCGCCAACTTTAAGGGCATTTAAGTGGTCATTGGATAGACATATGGATGAAAATGGAATAGTGTAGGTTAGATGGTTTCACAGGTCGGCGCAACATCGAGGGCTGAAGGGCCTGTACTGCGCTGTAATGTTTGAATTCTAATTCTAAGAAAGAGCAAAGAACAGCACAGGAACAGGCCATTCGGCCCTCCAAGCCTGCGCCGATCTTGATGCCTGCCTAAACTAAAACCTTCTGCACTTCCGAGGTCCGTATCCCTCTATTCCCATACTATTCATGTATTTGTCAAGATGCCTCTTAAACGCCGCTATCGTACCTGCTTCCACCACCTCCCCCGGCAGAAAGTTCCAGACACTTACCACCCTCTGTGTAAAGAACTTGCCTCGCACATTCCCTCTAAACTTTGCCCCTCTCACCTTAAACCTATGTCCCCTAGTAACTGACTCTTCCACCCTGGGAAAAAGCTTCTGACTATCCACTCTGTCCATGCCGCTCATAACTTTGTAAACCTCTATCATGTCGCCCCTCCACCTCCGTCGTTCCAGTGAAAACAATCCGAGTTTATCCAATCTCTCCTCATAGCTAATGCCCTCCAGACCAGGCAACAGCCTGGTAAACCCCTTCTGTACCCTCTCCAAAGCCTCCACGTCCTTCTGGTAGTGTGGCGACCAGAATTACACGCAATATTCTAAGTGTGGCCTAACTAAAGTTCTGTACAGCTGCAGCATGTCTTGCCAATTTTTATACTCTATGCTCCGACCGATGAAGGCAAGCATGTCGTATGCCTTCTTGACTACCTTATCCACCTGCGTTGCCACTTTCAGTGACCTGTGGACCTGTACGCCCAGATCTCTCTGCCTGTCAATACTCCTAAGGGTTCTGCCATTTACTGTATACTTCCCACCTGCATTGGATCTTCCAAAATGCATTACCTCACATTTGTCTGGATTAAACTCCATCTGCCATTTCTCCGCCCAAGTCTCCAACTGATCTATATCCTGCTGTATCCTCTGACAATCCTCATCACTGTCCGCAACTCCACCAACCTTTGTGTCGTCCGCAAACTTACTGATCAGACCAGCTACATTTTCCACCAAATCATTTATGTATACTACAAACAGCAAAGGTCCCAGCACTGATCCCTGCAGAACACCACTAGTCACATCCCTCCATTCAGAAAAGCACCCTTCCACTGATACCCTCTGTCTTCTATGACAGAGCCAGTTCTGTATCCATCTTGCCAGCTCACCTCTGATCCCATGTGACTTCACCTTTTGTACCAGTCTGCCATGAGGGACCTTATCAAAGGCTTTACTGAAGTCCATATAGATATCATCCACTGCCCTTCCTTCATCAATCATCGTCGTCACTTCCTCAAAAAACTCAATCACTCATCAGGACGATCACAAGAATAACCAATGTAAGGGAAAACAACAACTTATACTGCATGAGAAGAGAGTGCTGATTGGTTGGCAAATGAACACTGATTGATAGTGGCGTTGCCATGGAGAATGCACCATTTTCGGTGACTGACAGTTAACTGCCAAGCTTTGTTAAAAATTTAAACCAGGCAGCTTGATTCTGATTGGTCAAGGCATTGCCCTGAGGAATGAACCAGCGAATGGCTGTCACTTATTTTGTTCAGCTGAAACAGGCGCAATGTTTGTATACGTTCTTTCTGTCTGCAAAGAACAGGGCCCAGTGTATTGATGTATCTAGTTCCCAGGAACGTGCAAATGCGCCACACTGCGAGATCTGCTGCAATCTTAAATTGGTTGTCAGCGTAATTCTTAGCGCATTGTGGATTATTTAGCAAATGTTGTCCAATCGCGGAATCACATCTAATGTCGGACATTGTTTTGAGTTTTGCACGTACGGGCTGGTTGGCTGCGGCCTGTACCTTACCCGTTGCGAACAGCGGAAGAGACATGTTGTTTGATGCGATCCTCCAGTCTTTGGGATGTACGGCCTATACACCTAGCATTACACTGGCATTGAAATTCATAGGAACATAGCAGCAGGAGTAGGCCATTCAGTCCATCGAGCCTGCCCCATCATTCAATATGATCATGGCTGATCATCCACTTCAAAGCCTTTTTCCCACACTATCCCCATATCCCCTTATGTCATGGGTATTTAGAAACCTGTCAATGTCTGCTTTAATCATACTCAATGACTGAGCTTCCACAGCTCTCTGGGGTAGAGAATTCCAAAGATTCACAACCCTCTGAGTAAAGAAATTTCTCCTCATCTCTGTCCTAAGTGGCTTCCCCCTTATTTTGAAATTGTGTTCCCTGGTTCTAGACTCCCCAGCCAGGGGAAGCATCTTACCTGCATCTACCCTGTCTATCCCTTTAAGTATTTTGTAGGATTCCATGAGATCACCTCTCATTCTATGAAACTCTAGAGAATACAGGCCCAGTTTCCCCAATCTCTCTTCATAGGACAGTCCCGTCATCCCGGGAACAAGTCTGGTGAACCTTTGCTGCACTCCCTCTATGGCAATAATATCCTTCCTAAGGTAAGGGGACCAAAACTGCACATAGTACTCCAGGTGCGATCTAACAGAGGTTCTATACAATTGAAGCAAGACTTGGGTGGCGCAGTGGTTAGCACCGCAGCCTCACAGCTCCAGGGACCCGGGTTCGATTCTGGGTACTGCCTGTGCGGAGTTTGCAAGTTCTCCCTGTGCCTGCGTGGGTTTCCTCCGGGTGCTCCGGTTTCCTCCCACATGCCAAAGACTTGCAGGTTGATAGGTTAATTGGCCATTATAAATTGCCCCTAGTATAGGTAGGTGGTAGGGAAATATATAGGGACAGATGGGGATGTGATAGGAATATGGGATTAGTGTAAGATTAGTATAAATGGGTGGTTGATGGTCGGCACAGACTCGGTGGGCCGAAGGGCCTGTTTCAGTGCTGTATCTCTAAAACTAAAAAAAAACTTCACTACTCCTGTACTCAAATTCTCTTGCAATAAAGGCTAACATACCATTCGCCTTCTTAATTGCTTGCTGCACCTGCATGTTAGCTTTCAGTATCTTATTGACAAGACCCACGTCCCTTTGTACATCTACACTTTCTAATCTCTTACCATTTAAGAAATACTCTGCACATCTATTCCTCCTACCAAAGTGAATAACCTCACATTTTTCCACATTATATTCCATCTGTCACGTTCTTGCCCACTCACTAATTCAGTCCAAATCCCCTTGAAGCCGCTTTGCATCTTCCTCACAACATACATTCCCACCGAATTTTGTGTCATCTGCGAACTTGGAAATATTACATTTGGTCCCCACATCCAAATCATTGATATATATTGTGAACAGCTGGGGCCCAAGCACTGATCCCTGTGGTACCCCACTAGTCACAGCCTGCCAATGTGAGAGTGACATGTCTATTCCGACTCTCTGCTTTCTGCCTGTTAACCAATCCTTAATCCATGCCAGTATATTACCTCCTATCCCATGTGCTTTAATTTTGCCAACTAACCTCCTGTGGGGGATTTTATCAAAAGCCTTCTGAAAATCCAAGTATACCACATCCACCGACTCCCCTTTATCAATTCTGTTAGAAACATCCTCAAAAAGCTCCAACTGGTTCGTCAAACATGATTTCCCATTTATAAATCCATGTTGACTTTGCCCAATCAGATCATGGAGGACTCGAGCAGTGAGGCAATATGGACAGAACTCAGAAATAGGAAGGGTGCGGTAACAATGTTGGGGCTGTACTACAGGCCTCCCAACAGCGAGCGTGAGATAGAGGTACAAATATGTAAACAGATTATGGAAAGATGTAGGAGCAACAGGGTGGTGGTGATAGGAGATTTTAATTTTCCCAACATTGACTGGGATTCGCTTAGTGTTAGAGGTCTAGATGGAGCAGAATTTGTAAGGAGCATCCAGGAGGGTTTTCTAGAGCAGTATGTAAATAGTCCAACTCGGGAAGGGGCCATACTGGACCTGGTGTTGGGGAATGAGCCCGGCCAGGTGGTTGAAGTTTCAGTAGGGGACTACTTTGGGAATATTGATCACAATTCCGTAAGTTTTAGAATACTCATGGACAAAGACGAGAGTGGTCCGAAAGGAAGAGTGCTAAATTGGGGGAAGGCCAACTATACCAAAATTCGGCAGGAGCTGGGAAATGTAGATTGGGAGCAGCTGTTTGAAGGTAAATCCACATGTGATATGTGGGAGGCTTTTAAAGAGAGGTTGATTAGCGTGCAGGAGAGACATGTTCCTGTGAAAATGAGGGATAGAAATGGCAAGATTAGGGAACCATGGATGACAGGTGAAATTGTGAGACTAGCTAAGAGGAAAAAGGAAGCATACATAAGGTCTAGGAGGCTGAAGAAAGACGAAGCTTTGAAAGAATATCGGGAATGTAGGACCAATCTGAAACGAGGAATTAAGAGGGCTAAAAGGGGTCATGAAATATCTTTAGCAAACAGGGTTAAAGAAAATCCCAAAGCCTTTTATTCATATATAAGGAGAAAGAGGGTAACTAGAGAAAGGATTGGCCCACTAAAGGACAAAGGAGGAATGTTATGCTTGGACTCAGAGAAAATGGGTGAGATTCTAAACGAGTACTTTGCATCGGTATTCACCGAGGAGAGGGACATGACGGATGTTGAGGTTAGGGACAGATGTTTGATTACTCTAGGTCAAGTCGGCATAAGGAGGGAGGAAGTGTTGGGTATTCTAAAGGGCATTAAGGTGGACAAGTCCCCAGGTCCGGATGGGATCTATCCCAGGTTACTGAGGGAAGCGAGAGAGGAAATAGCTGGGGCCTTAACAGATATCTTTGCAGCATCCTTAAACACGGGTGAGGTCCCGGAGGACTGGAGAATTGCTAATGTTGTCCCCTTGTTTAAGAAGGGTAGCAGGGATAATCCAGGTAATTATAGACCGGTGAGCCTGACGTCAGTGGTAGGGAAGCTGCTGGAGAAGATACTGAGGGATAGGATCTATTCCCATTTGGAAGAAAATGGGCTCATCAGTGATAGGCAACATGATTTTGTGCAGGGAAGGTCATGTCTTACCAACTTAATAGAATTCTTTGAGGAAGTGACAAAGTTGATTGATGAGGGAAGGGCTGTCGATGTCATATACATGGACTTCAGTAAGGCGTTTGATAAGGTTCCCCATGGCAGGCTGATGGAGAAAGTGAAGGTGCATGGGGTCCAAGGTGTACTAGCTAGATGGATAAAGAACTGGCTGGGCAACAGGAGACAGAGAGTAGCAGTAGAGGGGAGTTTCTCAAAATGGAGACGTGTGACCAGTGGTGTTCCACAGGGATCCGTGCTGGGACCACTGTTGTTTGTGATATACATTAATGATTTGGAGGAAAGTATAGGAGGTCTGATTAGCAAGTTTGCAGACGACACTAAGATTGGTGGAGTAGCAGATAGTGAAGGGGACTGTCAGAGAATACAGCAGAATATAGATAGATTGGAGAGTTGGGCAGAGAAATGGCAGATGGAGTTCAATCAGGGCAAATGCGAGGTGATGCATTTTGGAAGATCCAATTCAAGAGTGAACTATACAGTAAATGGAAAAGTCCTGGGGAAAATTGATGTCCAGAGAGATTTGGGTGTTCAGGTCCACTGTTCCCTGAAGGTGGCAACGCAGGTAAATAGAGTGGTCAAGAAGGCATACGGCATGCTTTCCTTCATCGGACGGGGTATTGAGTACAAGAGTTGGCAGGTCATTTTACAGTTGTATAGGACTTTGGTTCGGCCACATTTGGAATACTGCGTGCAGTTCTGGTCGCCACATTACCAAAAGGATGTGGATGCTTTGGAGAGGGTGCAGAGGAGGTTCACCAGGATGTTGCCTGGTATGGAGGGCGCCAGCTATGAAGAGAGGTTGAGTAGATTAGGATTATTTTCATTAGAAAGACGGAGGTTGAGGGGGGACCTGATTGAGGTGTACAAAATCATGAGAGGTATAGACGGGGTGGATAGCAAGAGGCTTTTTCCCAGAGTGGGGGATTCAATTACTAGAGGACACGAGTTCAAAGTGAAAGGGGAAAAGTTTAGGGGGGAGATGCGTGGAATGTTCTTTACGCAGAGGGTGGTGGGTGCCTGGAACGTGTTGCCAGCGGAGGTGGTAGATGTGGGCACGATGGCGTCTTTTAAGATGTATCTAGACAGATACATGAATGGGCAGGAAGAAAAGAGATACAGACCCTTAGAAAATAGGCGACATGTTTAGATAGAGGATCTGGATCGGCGCAGGCTTGGAGGGCCGAAGGGCCTGTTCCTGTGCTGTAATTTTCTTTGTTCTTTGTTCTTATTATTATCCAAGTGTCCATTTATCACATCCTTTAGAATAGATTGTAGCATTTTCCCAATTAGTGATGTAAGGCTAAACAGGTCTGTAATTCCCTGTTTTCTCTCTCCCTCCCTTCTTAAATAATGGGATGACATTTGCTACCTTCCTGCATATATCACATTACTTATTTATTTATTCTTAAGAAACAGCTAATTTTTTAAAACACCACTTTTAAAACCAGTTAACTGTTAGTTTTGGGTGTATGTGTGTGTGAATGGGGGAGTTAGGTTAAAATAAGAAGTTATAAGGCCTTTCGACATATGTTTATCTTAATAGTGTTTAAGATTCAGTTTTTTAAAATAAATGCTTAATTTGTTGTTGTCTGAAGATATCTTGCTGGGTCTGTTTTATTCTGGGGGTTACTGGAGTGTTGGATTTGGCTGTTTTCCAGTTGGGTGGGAAAACTTTAATAATATGCTGCGACCTGTGGAGTGATGGGACTGAATTGACAGTGCATTGCTCCCACCTTGTTCGTAACAGTGTTGTTTCCCCCCTCTGTGTCGCCCTCGCTCTCTGTGTCCCCTCCTTCTCTCTCTGTTCCCCTTTCTCTCTCTCTATTCCCTTTGTCTCTCTCTCTGTCCACCTTTCTCTCTCTCTCTCTGTCTGTCTCCCTTTCTCTCTCTCTCTCTGTCCCCCTCTCTCTCTGTCCCCGCTCTCTCTCTCTGACAGTTGTAGAGAGTGGGAACACTCAGCAGATGGTTGGTCAGTTTTTTAAAAAAAGACTGCAAGTCAGTTTCACAGCTGACAGCTACAGACATCAGGAACAGCTGGTTCCCAACTTCAGACAGATTTGGGGTTTTCTGGCCAGCTTTTAATAAAAGCTGTCAGCTGTGAAATTGACTTGCGTGCTTTTTTTAAAAGCCCATCTGCAAGAAGAGGACAAAGAGAAATTTCTCATCTCCAGACATCCTGGTGAGGATGAGGAACGGCCCAGGTACAGTTTACATCCGGATGGAAACCTTTGGTGGCCGGATCCTAGCTGTATCTTGGACAAAAAGTGGCCAAAAACAGCATGAAACTAGAAGATTGGGAAAACTTTAAAGATCAACAGAAAGCCACAAAAAGAGCTATAAAGAAAAGTAAGATAGAACATGAGAAAAAACTAGCACAGAATATAAAGACAGATAGCAAAAGTTTCTATAACTATATAAAGGAAAGAGTGGCTAAAGTAAACGTTGGCCCTTTCGAGGATGAGAAGGGGAATTTAGTTATGGGATATGATGAAATGGCCGAGGCATTGAACAGGTATTTTGTATCGGTCTTCACAGTGGAGGACATTAATAACATGCCAGTAATTGACAAAGAGACGAACGTAGGTGAGGACCTGGAAACAATCATTATTACGGAAGAGGTAGTGTTGGGCAAGCTAATGGAGCTAAGGATTGATAAGTCTCCTGGCCCTGATGGAATGCATTCCAGGGTTCTAAAAGAGATGGTGGGAGAAATAGCAGGTGCACTGGTGGTAATTTTCCAAAATTCGCTGGACTCTGGGGTAGTCCCAGCTGATTGGAAAACAGCAGATGTGACGCCACTGTTTAAAAAGGGAGGTAGACAAAAGATGGGGAATTATAGACCGGTTAGCTTAACCTCTGTAGTGGGGAAGATGCTCGAGTCTATTATCAAGGAAGAAATAGCAGGGCATCTCGATAGAAATTGTCCCGTTGGGCAGACGCAGCATGGGTTCATGAAGGGCAGGTCATGCTTGACAAATCTTTTGGAATTCTATGATGACATTACGAGCAAGGTGGACAATGGGGACCCAGTGGATGTGGTGTACCTAGATTTCCAAAAGGCCTTCGACAAGGTGCCGCACAAGAGGCTGCTGCATAAGATAAGGATGCATGGCGTTAGGGGTAAAGTATTAGCATGGATAGAGGATTGGTTGACGAACAGGAAGCAGAGAGTGGGGATAAATGAGTGCTATTCTGGTTGGCAATCAGTCACTAGTGGTGTGCCTCAGGGATCAGTGTTGGGACTGCAATTATTTACAATTTATATAGATGATTTGGAGTTGGGGACCACGTGTAGGGTGTCAAAGTTTGCAGATGACACTAAGATGAGTGGCAGAGCAAAGTGTGCAGATGACTGTGAAACTTTGCAGAGGAACATAGATACATTGAGTGAGTGGGCAAAGGTCTGGCAGATGGAATACAATGTTAGTAAATGTGAAGTCATTCATTTCGGTAGGAGTAACAGTAAAAAGGATTATTACTTGAATGGTAAAAAGTTGCAGCATGCTGCTATGCAGAGGGACCTGGGTGTCCTTGTGCATGAATCGCAGAAGGTTGGTCTGCAGGTACAGCAAGTAATTAGGAAGGCAAATGGAATTTTGTCCTTCATTGCTAAGGGGATTGAGTTTAAAAGCAGAGAGGTTATGTTGCAGCTGTATAAGGTACTGGTGAGGCCGCACCTGGAGTACTGTGTGCAGTTTTGGTCTCCTTACTTGAGAAAGGATATACTGGCACTGGAGAGGGTGCAGAGGGGGTTCACTAGGTTGATTCCGGAGTTGAGGGGGTTGGCTTATGAGGAGAGACTGAGTAGATTGGGATTATATTCATTGGAGTTCAGAAGAATGAGGGGGGATCTTATAGAAACATATAAAATTATGAAGGGAATAGATAAGATACAAGTAGAGAGGATGTTTCCACTGGCTGGTGAAGCTAGGACAAGGGGGCATAGCCTCAAGATTAGAGGGAGCAGATTTAGGACTGAATTAAGAAGGGACTTCTTCACCCAGAGGGTTGTTAATCTATGGAATTCCTTGCCCAGTGAAGTAGTTGACGCTACTTCAGTAAACGTCTTTAAAGCTAAGGTAGATATCTTTTTGAACAATAAAGGAATTAAGGGATACGGTGGGAGCGCGGGTAAGTGGATCTGAGTCCACGAAAAGATCAGCCATGATCTTATTGAATGGCGGAGCAGGCTCGAGGGGCCGGATGGCCTACTCCTGCTCCTAGTTCTTATGATCTTATGAGCCCTGCTTACAATGCCATCTATCTTTGTGTCATGAGCAAATTTGGATGTCTTTCCATCTCATCATCTAAGTTGTGATGCCCCAACACAGATGCTTGCAGTACACCACTAGTCACCTTCTGCCAGTTAGAGTTCCAACCCATTATCCCTACTCTGTCTCCTTCGACTCAGCTAATTTCCTAACCCGGTCAATAATTTGCCTCCAATTTCATGAGCTTCAATCTTAGTTAATAGTCTCTTATGTGGGACTTTATCAAATGTCTTCTGGAAGTCCTTATAAATAACATCCACGGACACTCCCCTGTCCACTACCTCGGTGACCTCTTGGAAAAAACCCAATCAGTTTCATCAGCCATGACCTATCTCTTACAAGTCTATGCTGGCTTTCTGAGCAGCAGAATCTTTTCAAGGTGTTCAGTCACTCTATCATTAATTATAGACTCGAGTAATTTCCCAACAACAGATGTCAGGCTAACTGGTCTAAAATTCCGTGGTTTCCCTCTCTCACCTTCCTTAAATAATGAAGTGACATGCACAATTTTCCAATCTAAAAGAACGGTTCCCCAATCGAGGGAGTTTTGGAAGATTATTGTTCAGGCATCTGCAATGTTCTCACCCACTTCCTTTAACACCCTGGGTGGGAAACCATTTGCACCTGGGGATTTGTCACTCTTTAGTGCCATTATCTTCCTCATTATGTTATGTTGTTCATGTTAATTTTGGTGAGCCCCTGTCCCTGATTCAATATTAGTTTTTTTGGGATGTCTGGCATGCTGACCTCTTTCTCAACTCTAAATACTGACAAATGTAATTCTTCAAAATGTCTGACATTTCCTCTTTTTCATTGACAATGTCACTGTAACCAGTTTAAGGAGCCACGTTGCTCCTTTTCCTTGCAATTGTAAACATTTTAATGTTGATTCTAATATCCCTTGCAAGTTACTTTTCATTCTCCCATTTTGCATTCTTCCATTTTGCAGCTCTATCTGTTTTGTCACACTTTGAACAAAGAACAAAGAAAATTACAGCACAGGAACAGGCCCTTCGGCCCTCCAAGGCTGCGCCGATCCATATCCTCTATCTAAACATGTCGCCTATTTTCGAAGGGTCTGTATCTCTTTGCTTCCTGCCCATTCATGTATCTGTCTAGATACATCTTAAAAGACGCTATCGTGCCCGCGTCTACCACCTCCGCTGGCAACGCATTCCAGGCACCCAGCACCCTCTGCATAAAGAACTTTCCACGCATATCCCCCCTAAACTTTTCCCTTTTCACTTTGAACTCGTGACCCCTAATAATTGAATCCCCCACTCTGGGGGAAAAAGCTTCTTGCTATCCACCCTGTCTATACCTCTCATGATTTTGTACACCTCAATCAGGTCCCCCCTCAACCTCCGTCTTTCTAATGAAAATAATCCTAATCTACTCAACCTCTCTTCATAGCTAGCGCCCTCCATACCAGGCAACATCCTGGTGAACCTCCTCTGCACCCTCTCCAAAGCATCCACATCCTTTTGGTAATGTGGCGACCAGAACTGCACGCAGTATTCCAAATGTGGCCGAACCAAAGTCCTATACAACTGTAACATGACCTGCCAACTCTTGTACTCAATACCCCGTCCGATGAAGGAAAGCATGCCGTATGCCTTCTTGACCACTCTATTGACCTGCGTTGCCACCTTCAGGGAACAATGGACCTGAACACCCAAATCTCTCTGTACATCAATTTTCCCAGGACTTTTCCATTTACTGTATAGTTCACTCTTGAATTGGATCTTCCAAAATGCATCACCTCGCATTTGCCCTGATTGAACTCCATCTGCCATTTCTCTGCCCAACTCTCCAATCTATCTATATTCTGCTGTATTCTCCGACAGTCCCCTTCACTATCTGCTACTCCACCAATCTTAGTGTCGTCTGCAAACTTGCTAATCAGACCACCTATACTTTCTTCCAAATCATTTATGTATATCACAAACAACAGTGGTCCCAGCACGGATCCCTGTGGAACACCACTGGTCACACGTCTCCATTATGAGAAACTCCCTTCCACTGCTACTCTCTGTCTCCTGTTGCCCAGCCAGTTCTTTATCCATCTAGCTAGTACACCTTGGACCCCAAGCGCCTTCACTTTCTCCATCAGCCTGCCATGGGGAACCTTATCAAACGCCTTACTGAAGTCCATGTATATGACATCTACAGCCCTTCCGTCATCAATCAACTTTGTCACTTCCTCAAAGAATTCTATTAAGTTGGTAAGACATGACCTTCCCTGCACAAAACCATGTTGCCTATCAATGATAAGCCCATTTTCTTCCAGATGGGAATAGATCCTATCCCTCAGTATCTTCTCCAGCAGCTTCCCTACCACTGACGTCAGGCTCACCGGTCTATAATTACCTGGATTATCCCTGCTACCCTTCTTAAACAAGGGGACAACATTAGCAATTCTCCAGTCCTCCGGGACCTCACCCGTGTTTAAGGATGCTGCAAAGTTATCTGTTAAGGCCCCAGCTATTTCCTCTCTCGCTTCCCTCAGTAACCTGGGATAGATCCCATCCGGACCTGGGGACTTGTCCACCTTAATGCCTTTTAGAATACCCAACACTTCCTCCCTCCTTATGCTGACTTGACCTAGAGTAATCAAACATCTGTCCCTAACCTCAACATCCGTCATGTCCCTCTCCTCGGTGAATACCGATGCAAAGTACTCGTTTAGAATCTCACCCATTTTCTCTGAGTCCAAGCATAACATTCCTCCTTTGTCCTTGAGTGGGCCAATCCTTTCTCTAGTTACCCTCTTGCTCCTTATATATGAATAAAAGGCTTTGGGATTTTCCTTAACCCTGTTTGCTTAAGATATTTCATGACCCCTTTTAGCCCTCTTAATTCCTCGTTTCAGATTGGTCCTACATTCCCGATATTCTTTCCAAGCTTCGTCTTTCTTCAGCCGCCTAGACCTTATGTATGCTTCCTTTTTCCTCTTCGCTAGTCTCACAATTTCACCTGTCATCCATGGTTCCCTAATCTTGCCATTTCTACCCCTCATTTTCACAGGAACATGTCTCTCCTGCACGCTAATCAACCTCTCTTTAAAAGCCTCCCACATATCAAATGTGGATTTACCTTCAAACAGCTGCTCCCAATCTACATTCCCCAGCTCCTGCCGAATTTTGGTATAGTTGGCCTTCCCCCAATTTAGCACTCTTCCTTTAGGACCACTCTCGTCTTTGTACACGAGTATTCTAAAACTTACGGAATTGTGATCACTATTCCCAAAGTAGTCCCCTACTGAAACTTCAACAACCTGGCCGGGCTCATTCCCCAACACCAGGTCCAGTATGGTCCCTTCCCGAGTTGGACTATTTACATACTGCTCCAGAAAACCTCCCTGGATGCTCCTTACAAATTCTGCTCCATCTGGACCTCTAACACTAAGCGAATCCCAGTCAATGTTGGGAAAATTAAAATCTCCTATCACCACCACCCTGTTGCTCCTACATCTTTCCATAATCTGTTTACATATTTGTACCTCTATCTCACGCTCGCTGTTGGGAGGCCTGTAGTACAGCCCCAACATTGTTACCGCACCCTTCCTATTTCTGAGTTCTGTCCATATTGCCTCACTGCTCGAGTCCTCCATAGTGCCCTCCTTCAGCACAGCTGTGATATCCTCTTTGACCAGTAATGCAACTCCTCCACCCCTTTTACCTCCCTCTCTATCCCGCCTGATGCATCGATATCCTGGGATATTTAGTTGCCAATCATGCCCTTCCGTTAACCAAGTCTCAGTAATAGCAATAACATCATACTCCCAGGTACTAATCCAAGCCCTAAGTTCATCTGCCTTACCTACTACACTTCTTGCATTAAAACAAATGCACCTCAGACCACCAGTCCCTTTATATTCATCATCTGCTCCCTGCCTACTCTTTCCCTTAGTCACGCTGACTTCATTATCTAAGTCATGCTGACTTCATTATCTTTGCTGTTTTTGTAACTCTCCTATTCACCATCTTTGCTATTTTTTGCATTTTTGTATGTTTTTTCTTTTATTTTTATGTTGTCGTTTACCTTTTTAATCTTTTTTAGCAAGACATGGCTGGAGTTAGTAGGTCAGGGCATTAGGCTGGGGTCAGGAGGGTGGGGTCAGGGGCATTAGGCTGAGGTCAGGGGTCGGGGCATTAGGCTCGGGTCAGGGATCAGGGCATTAGACAGGGGTCAGAAGGGTGGGGTGAGGGGCATTAGGCAGGGGTGAGGGGCATTAGGCTGAGGTCAGGGGCATTAGGCAGGGGTCAGGGGCATTAGGCTGGGGTCAGGGGCATTAGGCTGGGGTCAGGGGCTGGGGTCAGGGGCATTAGGCTGGGGTCAGGGGCTGGGGCATTAGGCTGGGGTCAGGGGCTGGGGCATTAGGCTGGGGTCAGGGGCTGGGGTCAGGGGCATTAGGCTGGGGTCATTAGGCTGGGGTCAGGGGCATTAGGGGCTGGGGTCAGGGGCATTAGGGGCTGGGGTCAGGGGCATTAGGGTGGGGTCAGGGGTTGGAGCATGAGGCTGGGGTCAGGGGTTGGAGCATGAGGCTGGGGTCAGGGGTTGGGGCAGTAGGCAGGGGTCAGGGGTCAGGGGCATTCGGCTGGGATCAGGGGTCAGGGGCATTCGGCTGGGATCAGGGGTCAGGGGTTTCTCACTGAGATGATTTTGATCTCAGATGAACTTCCACTGATCGGAAACTGGAAGATTCTCACAGTTTCCAAACTTTACCAAACTTTACTGTGCAAAGAAAAAAGAACAAAGAACAGTGCAGCACAGGAACAGGCCATTCGGCCCTCCGAGCCTGCGCCGATCTTGATGCCTGCCTAAACTAAAATCTTCTGCACTTCCGGGGTCCGTATCCCTCTATTCCCATCCTATTCATGTATTTGTCAAGATGCCTCTTAAACGTCTCTATGGTACCTGCTTCCACCACCTCCCCCGGCAGCAAGTTCCAGGCACTCACCACCCTCTATGTAAAGAATTTGCCTCGCACATCCCCTCTAAACTTTGCCCCTCGCACCTTAAACCTATGTCCCCGAGTAACTGACTCTTCCACCCTGGGAAAAAGCTTCTGACTATCCACTCTGTCCATGCCACTCATAACTTTGTAAACCTCTATCATGTCACCCCTCCACCTCTGTCGTTCCAGTGAAAACAATCCGAGTTTATCCAACCTCTCCTCATAGCTAATGCCCTCCAGACCAGGCAACACCCTGGTAAACCTCTTCTGTACCCTCTCCAAAGCCTCCACGTCCTTCTGGTAGTGTGGCGACCAGAATTGCACGCAATATTCTAAGTGTGGCCTAACTAAATTTCTGTACAGCTGCAGCATGATTTGCCAATTTTTATACTCTATGCCCCGACCGATGAAGGCAAGCATGTCGTATGCCTTCTTGACTACCTTATCCACCTGCGTTGCCACTTTGTGACCTGTGGACCTGTACGCCCAGATCTCTCTGCCTGTCAATACACCTAAGGGTTCTGCCATTTACTGTATACTTCCCACCTACATTAGACCTTCCAAAATTCATTACCTCACATTTGTCCGGATTAAACTCCATCTGCCATTTCTCCGCCCAAGTCTCCAACCGATCTATATCCTGCTGTATCCTCTGACAATCCTCATCACTATCCGCAACTCCACCAACCTTTGTGTCGTCCGCAAACTTACTAATCAGACCAGCTACATTTTCCTCCAAATCATTTTTATATAATACAAACAGCAAAGGTCCCAGCACTGATCCCTGCAGAACACCACTAGTCACTGCCCTCCATTCAGAAAAGCACCCTTCCACTGCTACCCTCTGTCTTCTATGACAGAGCCAGTTCTGTATCCATCTTGCCAGCTCACCTCTGCTCCCGTTTGACTTCACCTTTTGTACCAGTCTGCCATGAGGGACCTTGTCAAAGGCTTTACTGAAGTCCATATAGATAACATCCACTGCCCTTCCTTCATCAATCATCTTTGTCACTTCCTCAAAAAACTCAATCAAATTAGTGAGACATGACCTCCCCTTCACAAAACCATGCTGCCTCTCATGAATAGCTTCGTTTGTTTCCAAATGGGAGTAAATCCTGTCCCGAAGAATCCTCTCTAATAATTTCCCTACCACTGATGTAAGGCTCACCGGCCTATAATTTCCTGGATTATCCTTGCTACCCTTCTTAAACAAAGGAACAACATTGGCTATTCTCCAGTCCTCTGGGACCTCACCTGTAGCCAATGAGGATGCAAAGATTTCTGTCAAGGCCCCAGCAATTTCTTCCCTTGCCTGCCTTAGTATTCTGGGGTAGATCCCATCAGGCCCTGGCCACCTATCTACCTTAATGCTTTGCAAGACACCCAACACCTCCTCCTTTTTGATAACGACATGACCCAGACTATCTACACTCCCTTCCCTAGACTCATCATCCACCAAGTCCTTCTCTTTGGTGAATACTGATGCAAAGTACTCATTTAGTACCTCGCCCATTTCCTCTGGCTCCATACATAGATTCCCTTCTCTGTCCTTGAGCGGGCCAACCCTTTCCCTAGTTACCCTCTTGCTCTTTATATATGTATAAAAAGCCTTGGGATTATCCTTAATCCTGTTTGCCAATGACCTTTCATGACCCCTTTTAGCCCTCCTGACTCCTTGCTTAAGTTCCTTTCTATTATCTTTATATTCCTCAAGGGATTCGTCTGTTCCCAGCCTTCCAGCCCTTACGAATGCTTCCTTTTTCTTTTTGACTCGGCTCACAATATCCCGTGTTATCCAAGGTTCCCGAAACTTGCCAAACTTATCCTTCTTCCTCACAGGAACATGCTGGTCCTGGATTCTAATCAACTGACATTTGAAAGACTCCCACATGTCAGATGTTGATTTACCCTCAAACAGCCGCCCCCAATCTAAATTCTTCAGTTCCTGCCTAATATTGTTATAATTAGCCTTCCCCCAATTTAGCACCTTCACCCGAGGACTACTCTTATCCTTATCCACAACTACCTTAAAACTTATGGAATTATGTTCACTGTTCCCGAAATTCTCCCCTACTGAAACTTCGACCACCTGGCCGGGCTCATTCCCCATTACCAGGTCCAGTACGGCCCCATCCCTAGTTGGACTATCTACATAGTGTTTCAAGAAGCCCTCCTGGATGCTCCTTACAAATTCTGCCCCATCCAAGCCCCTAGCACTAAGTGAGTCCCAGTCAATATAGCAGAAGTTAAAATCACCCACCACCACAACCCTGTTACCTTCACATCTTTCCAAAATCTGTCTACATATCTGCTCTTCTACCTCCCGCTGGCTGTTGGGAGGCCTCTAGTAAACCCCCAACATTGTGACTGCACCCTTCCTATTCCTGAGCTCCACCCATATTGCCTCGCTGCATGATCCCTCCGAGGTGTCCTCCTGCAGTACAACTGTGATATTCTCCTTAACCAGTAATGCACCTCCCCCACCCCTCTTACATCCCCCTCTATCCCGCCTGAAGCTTCTAAATCCTGGAACATTTAGCTGCCAATCCTGTCCTTCCCTCAACCAAGTCTCTGTAATAACAACAACATCATATTTCCAAGTACTAATCCAAGCTCTAAGTTCATCTGCCTTCCCGGTTATTCTTCTTGCATTGAAACAAATGCACTTCAGACCACCAGTCCCGCTGTGCTCCGCAACATCTCCCTGCCTGCTCTTCCTCTTAGTCTTACTGGCCTTACTTACTTGTTCCCCCTCATTTATTTCACTTGCTGTCCTCCTGCTCTGGTTCCCACCCCCCTGCCACACTAGTTTAAACCCTCCCGAGTGACGCTAGCAAACCTCGCAGCCAGGATATTTGTGCCCCTCCAGTTTAGATGCAACCCGTCCTTCTTGTACAGGTCCCATCTGTCCCTGAAGAGATTCCAATGGTCCAGATATCTGAAACCCTCCCTTCTACACCAGCTGCTCAGCCACGTGTTTAGCTGCACTATCTTCCTATTTCTGGTCTCACTGGCACGTGGCACAGGGAGTAATCCCGAGATTACAACCCTAGAGGTCCTGTCTTTTAACTTTCTACCTAACTCCCAAAACTCCCCCTGCAGGACCTCATCACTCTTCCTGCCTATGTCATTGGTACCAATGTGTACCACAACTTCTGGCTGTTCACCCTCCCCCGTCAGAATGCCCCCTGTCCGTTCAGAGACATCCTTGACTCTGGCACCAGGGAGGCAACCTACCATCCTGGAGTCTCTTTCACGTCCACAGAAGCGCCTATCTGTGCCCCTGACTATAGAGTCCCCTCTAACTATTGCTCTTCTGCGCTTTGTCCCTTCCTGCTGAACAACAGTGCCAGCCGTGGTGCCACTGCTCTGACTGCTGCTGCTGTTTTCCCCTGATAGGCCATCCCCCCCCAACAGTATCCAAAACAGTATACTTGTTCGAGAGGGGGATAACCACAGGGGATTCCTGCACTGACTGCCTGCCCCTTCTAGCGGTCACCCATCTATCTGCCTGCACCTTGGGTGTAACCACTTCTCTAAAACTCCTGTCTATGACACTTTCTGCCACCTGCATGCTCCTAAGTGCATCCAGTTGCCGCTCCAACCGATCCATGCGGTCTGTGAGGAGCTGCAATTGGGTACACTTCCTGCAGATGTAGTCGTCCGGAACGCTGGATGCTTCACGGACCTCCTACACCTCACAGTGAAGCACTTTACCCCTCTAACTGACATTTCTAGCACTAATTAGTTAATTAATATCAAATAAATAAATACTTACTAAATCCTTACTAAATTGTTATAATTAACTATATGGTCCCTAGTGCTAGATTCCTACTATAAATATTAAATGCTAACTAAATACAGTAATCTCCCCCCTCTGGTTTAGTTACTCTACTTATTAATTAGTTAATTAGGGTTTTTATCAATTTTTATCAATGTTTTATTCCTCACCAGCCAATCAGCTCACAGCTTTCCTGTGACATCACTTTCAGGTTTTTTTTTACCAGAGGTAAGTTTTTTTTATACTTACCAGTCTGGAACTCTGCCCTCCGAGTCTTCTCCCAGTCAGCTGTGCTCTTTGGAAGCTCTGGGCTCCCCTTCCTCTGAGGACAGGTAGGAAATGAAAGGAGCTCCTCGCTCCCTCCTTAATGAACTTCCTCACTTACCAAACTTCCACTGTAGCACTCCAGTACAAAGAAAGACAGCACTGTAAGATGGCTCACTTTTATACTGACTCACTCTAGCACCCTGAAAACTGGTTTAAACCAATTCTCTAATTAACAAGGTGCAGCTGCAAGCAAAGCTTGAGTGAACCCTGTTTAAAGCTGGTCTAAAACTCACCTTCCCCAACCCAAACAGCAATAGAAAAAGAAAAACTTACCAACAACACAGAGGATGAAAACTCCTGAACCTGGAACCAAAGCTGAACCGAAGGGAGTCCTGTCTGGACTCTGTCTGGATCCTGTCTGCCTCTGTCTGTCTCTGTCTGGACTCCGTCTCTGTCTGTCTCTGTCTGGACTCTGTCTCTGTCTGGACTCCCGCCTGTGGCTGCGCCGCCTGCTCAGACTGAGCTCTGCACTCGGATCTCCTGCACAAGGAGCCTGTGTTCACCCCCTGGGGAGGAGAGTGGGCTGGACTCACACAGCAAGGAATCATCATCATTCTCAACTGTGTCCACAGCAGGAGCAGTATATCATCCAGAATTACAGTGACAGGAGGGAGCCAAAGAGAGAGAGAGAGCCAAAGAGAGAGAGAGAGAGAGACAGAGAGAGACAGAGAAAGAAACAGACAGAGATAGAGAGACAGACAGAGATAGAGAGACAGACAGAGAGAGAGAGACAGACAGAGAGAGAGAGACAGACAGAGAGAGAGAGACAAAGAGGGAGAGAGACAGACAGAGAGAGAGAGACAAAGAGGGAGAGAGAGTGAGACAGAGAGGGAGAGAGAGTGAGACAGAGAGAAAGAGAGACAAAGAAAGAGAGTGAGACAGAGAGAGAGAGACAAAGAGAAAGAGAGAGACAAAGAGAGAGAAACAGAGAGACAGACAGACAAAGAGAGACAAAGAGAGCGACAGAGAGCGACAGAGAGCGACAGAGAGCGACAGAGAGAGACAAAGAGAGAGACAAAGAGAGAGACAGCGAGAGAGACAGCGAGAGAGAGAGAGACAGCGAGAGAGACAGAGAGAGAGAGGCAAATAGAGACAGAAAGAGAGAGAGAGAGACAGAAAGAGAGAGAGAGAGACAGAGACAGAAAGAGAGAGAGAGAGACAGAAAGAGAGAGACAAAGAGAGAGAGAGAGACAGAGGGAAAGAGAGACAGACAGAGAGAGAGAGGGAGAGACAGAGAGAGACGGACAGACAGACAGAAAGAGAGAGAGACAAAGAGTGAAGCAGAGAGAGAGACAAAGGGTGAGACAGACAGAGAGAGACAAAGAAAGAGAGAGGGACAAATAGAGAGACAGAGAGAGAGAGAGAGAGAGACAGAGAGAATTAGAGACAAAGAGAGAGAGGGACCGAGAGAGAGAGGGAGACAGACAAAGAGAGAGAGAGACAAAGAGAGAGGGAGACAGACAGAGAGACAAAGAGGGAGACAGAGAGACAGACAGAGAGACAAAGAGAGAGACAGAGAGAGAGAGACAAAGAGAGAGAGACAGACAGACAGAGAGAGAGAGAGACAGAGAGAGGGGGACAGACAGAGAGAGAGAGAGACAAAGAGAGAGAGAGAGACAAAGAGAGAGAGAGAGAGAGAGAGACAGACAAAGAGAGAGAGACAGACAAAGAGAGAGAGGGAGACAAAGAGAGAGAGGGAGACAGACAGAGAGACAAAGAGAGAGAGAGAGACAGAGAGAGAGGGAGACAAAGAGAGAGAGGGAGATAGACAGAGAGAGGGAGACAGACAGACAGAGAGAGACAAAGAGAGAGACAGAGAGAGAGAGACAAAGAGAGAGAGGGAGATAGACAGAGAGAGGGAGACAGACAGACAGAGAGAGACAAAGAGAGAGAGGGAGATAGACAGAGAGAGGGAGACAGACAGACAGAGAGAGACAAAGAGAGACAGAGAGGGAGAGAGACAAAGAGAGAGGGGGACAGACAGAGAGAGGGAGACAGACAGGCAGAGAGAGAGAGAGAGGCAGAGAAAAACAGAGAGAGTAAGAGAAGAGAGAGTAAGAGAAGAGAGAGACAGAGAGAGACAAAGAGAGAGAGGGAGACAGACAGACAGAGAGAGAGAGAGACAGAGAGAGAGAGACAAAGAGAGAGAGAGGGAGACAAACAGACAGAGAGAGGGACAGACAGAGAGAGGGACAGACAGAGAGCGAGAGAGACAAAGAGAGAGGGGGACAGGCAGAGAGAAACAGAGAGATAAAACAGAGAGAGAGAGATAGAGAAGAGAGAGACAAAGAGAGAAGCAGAGACAAAGAGACTGAGACAGACAGACAGAGAGAGAGAAACAGAGAGAGAAAACAGAGAGAGAGAAACAGAGAAAAATAGAGACAAAGAGACTGAGACAGACAGAGGGAGAGAACAAGAGAGAGAACAAGAGAGAGAACGAGAGAGAGAACGAGAGAGAGAACGAGAGAGAGAACGAGAGAGAGAGCGAGAGAGAGAGCGAGAGAGAGAGACAGAGAGAGAAATAGAAACAGACAAAGAGAGCGAGACAAAAAGAGAAACAGAGAGAAAGCGAGAGACAGAAAGACAAAGAGAAACAAATAAAGGGGGGGGGGGGCGGACAAAGAAAGAGACAGAGAGAACCAGCAACAGAGAGAGACAAAGAGAGAGAAACAGAAAGAGAGAGCAAGAGACAAAGAGAGAGAGACTCAGAGAGAGAGAGACAAAGAGAGACAGAGGGAGAAGCAGAGAGAGAGAGAGACACGATGGGCCAAATGGCCTCATTTAAAATTCAACAAAGGAGGACCAAGGGATTGATTAAGAAGGGGAAAATAGAGTACGAGAGCAAGCTTGCGGGGAACATAAAAACTGACTGTATAAATTTCTATAGGTATGTGAAGAGAAAAAGATTGGTGAAGATAAATGGGAATAAAGAAATGGCTGACCAACTAAATGCATACTTTGGTTCTGTCTTCACAAAGGAGGACACAAATATCATACCAGAAATGTTGGGGAACACAGGGCTTAGTGAGAGAGAGGAACTGAAAGAAATCAGTATTAGTAGAGAAACGGTGATGGGGAAATTGATGGGATTGAAGGCTGATAAATCCCCAAGGCCTGATGGTCTGCATCCCAGAGTACTTAAGGAAGTGGCCCTAGAAATAGTGGATGCATTGGTGGTTATCTTCCAAGAGTCTATAGACTCTGGAACTGTTCCTACAGATTGGAGGGTAGCTAATGTAACCCCACTATTTTAAAAGGGAGGTAGAGAGAAAGCAGGGAATTATAGACCAGTCAGACTGATGTCAGTAGTGGGGAAAATTCTGGAGTCCATCATCAAAGATGGGCGGCACAGTGGCGCAGTGGCAGGCACCGCAGCCTCACAGCTCCAGCGACCCGGGTTTGAATTCTGGGTGCTGCCTGTGCAGAGTTTGCAAGTTCTCCCTGTGTCTGCGTGGGTTTTCTCCGGGTGCTCCGCTTTCCTCCCACAGCCAAAGACTTGCAGGTTGATAGGTAAATTGGCCATTATAAATTGCCCCTAGTATAAGTAGGTGCTAGGGGAATATAGGGACAGGTGGGGATATGGTAAGAATATGGGATTAGTGTAGGATTCGTATAAATGGGTGGTTGATGGTCGGCACAGACTCGGTGGGCCAAAGGGCCTGTTTCAGTGCTGCATCTCTAAAATAAAATTAAAATAAAGAAATAAAAGATTTTATAGCAGAGCACTTGGAGAACAGTGGTAGAATCAGACAGAGTCAGCATGGATTTATGAAAGGGAAATCATGCTTGACAAATCTACTAGAATTCTTCGAGGACGTAACGAGGAGAGTTGATGATGGGGAGCCAGTGGATGTGGTTTATTTGGACTTTCAAAAGGCTTTAGACAAACTCCCACATGAGAGATTAGCGTGTAAAATTAAAGTGCATGGGATTGGGGGTAGTGTATTGCGATGGATAGAAAATTGGTTGGCAGACAGGAAACAAAGTGTAGGAATAAATGGGTCTTTTTCCGAATGGCAGGCAGTGACTAGTGGGGTACCACAGGGATCGGTGCTAGGACCCCAGCTATTCACAATATATATTAATGATTTAGATGAGGGAACTAAATGTAATATCTCCAAATTTGCAGGTGACACAAAACTGGGTGGGAGGGTGAGTTGTGAGGAGGATGCAGAGAGGCTTCAGGGTGATTTGGACAAGTTGAGTGAGTGGGCAAACGCATGGCAGATGTAGTATAATGTGGATAAATGTGAGGTTATCCACTTTGGTAGCAAAAACAGGAAGGCAAATTATTATCTGAATGGCTATAAACTGAGAGAGGGGAATATGCAGCGAGACCTGGGTGTTCTCGTACATCAGTCGCTGAAGGTAAGCATGCAGGTGCAACAGGCGGTAAAAAAGGCAAATGGTATGTTGGCCTTCATAGCGAGAGGATTCGAGTACAGGAGCAGGGATGTCTTGCTGCAATTATACAGGGCCTTGGTGAGGCCACACCTGGAATATTGTGTGCAGTTTTGGTCTCCTTATCTGAGGAAGGATGTTCTTGCTATAGAGGGTGTGCAGCAAAGGTTTACCAGACTGATTCCTGGGATGGCGGGAGTAATGTACAAGGAGAGATTGAGTCGGTTAGGATTATATTCGCTGGAGTTCAGAAGAGTGAGGGGGGAATCTCATAGAAACCTATAAAATTCTAACAGGACGACAGGATAGATGCAGGAAGGATGTTCACAGGAACAGGTTACTGAGTTGGATGATCAGCCATGATCATAATGAATGGCAGAGCAGGCTCGATGGGCCGAATGGCCTACTCCTGCTCCTATTTTCTATGTTTCTATGTAATATGCACTCTATGAGTCTAATCGACCTTACCAACGATAATAAAGCTTTGCCAATACTCATAAACCTTATTTTTTTATTTGATTTGTGGGATGTGGGCATCGCAAGCAAGGCCAGCATTTATTGCCCATCCCTAATTGCCCTTACACTGAGTGCCTTACTAGGCCATTTCAGAGTTAATCACATTGCTGTGGGTCTGGAGTCACATGTAGGCCAGACCAGGTAAGGACAGTGGATTTCCTTCCCTAAAGGACATTAGTGAACCAGATGGATTTTTACAACAATCGACAATGGTTTCATGGTCACCATTAGACTAGCTTTTAATTTCCAGATTTATTAATTGAATTCAAATTTCACCATCTGCTGTGGTGGGATTCGAACCCATGTCCCCAGAGCATTAGCCTGGGCTCTGGATTACTAATCCAGTGGCATTACCACTATACCACCGCCTCCCCCTTACTACTATTTTACAAATACTGATAAACCCTAATAATACTTAATACAGCTTATGTATTCAGTTGTCCTGATTTGAACTGATACACTCAGTACTGCTCTCTCACTCTGTTATAAATTATAAAATCCGTTTTAGTTTTTAGTTTGAACACTAATAAATTGATCAAGTCCTATTCTATTTTTGATTTAAATTAGATCAAAAGCTTACCTGTATACTCACCCCGGCGGCTCCCTGTTTCCTTGCTCTCACTGTTGATTGTGGCATCACTCTGATGTCACTTTTCAATTTTTCCCCTGCTCCACTCCTGCTGTGCTCTCTCTCTCTGCTCTCTCTCTCTCTCTGCTCCCGCTGTGCTCTCTCTCTCTCTGCTCTCTCTCTCTCTCTCTCTGCTCCCGCTGTGCTCTCTCTCTCTCTCTCTGCTCCCGCTGTGCTCTCTCTCTCTCTCTCTGCTCCCGCTGTGCTCTCTCTCTCTCTCTCTGCTCCCGCTGTGCTCTCTCTCTCTCTGCTCCCGCTGTGCTCTCTCTCTCTCTCTGCTCCCACTGTGCTCTCTCTCTCTCTGCTCCCGCTGTGCTCTCTCTCTCTCTGCTCCCGCTGTGCTCTCTCTCTCTCTGCTCCCGCTGTGCTCTCTCTCTCTCTCCCTGCTCCTGCTGTGCTCTCTCTCTCTCTCTGCTCCTGCAGTGCTCTCTCTCTCTCTCTGCTCCTGCTGTGCTCTCTCTCTCTCTGCTCCTGCTGTGCTCTCTCTCTTTCTCTGCTCCTGCTGTGCTCTCTCTCTTTCTCTGCTCCTGCTGTGCTCTCTCTCTCTCTGCTCCTGCTGTGCTCTCTCTCTCTCTGCTCCTGCTGTGCTGTCTCTCTGCTCCCGCTGTGCTCTCTCTCTCTGCTTCCGCTGTGCTCTCTCCCTCTCTCTCTGCTCCTCTCTCTCTCTCTGCTCCTGCTGTGCTCTCTCGCAGTGCCCCCGCTGTGCTCTCTCTCTCTCTCTCTGCTCCCGCTGTGCTCTCTCTCTCTCTGCTCCCGCTGTGCTCTCTCTCTCTCTCTGCTCCCGCTGTGCTCTCTCTCTCTCTGCTCCCGCTGTGCTCTCTCTCTCTCTGCTCCCGCTGTGCTCTCTCTCTCTCTGATCCCGCTGTGCTCCCTCTCTCTCTCTGCTCCCGCTGTGCTCCCTCTCTCTCTCTGCTCCCGCTGTGCTCCCTCTCTCTCTCTGCTCCCGCTGTGCTCTCTCTCTCTCTCTCTCTGCTCCCGCTGTGCTCTCTCTCTCTCTCCCTGCTCCTGCTGTGCTCTCTCTCTCTCTCTGCTCCTGCAGTGCTCTCTCTCTCTCTCTGCTCCTGCAGTGCTCTCTCTCTCTCTCTGCTCCTGCTGTGCTCTCTCTCTCTCTGCTCCTGCTGTGCTCTCTCTCTTTCTCTGCTCCTGCTGTGCTCTCTCTCTTTCTCTGCTCCTGCTGTGCTCTCTCTCTCTCTCTGCTCCTGCTGTGCTCTCTCTCTCTCTGCTCCTGCTGTGCTCTCTCTCTCTCTCTGCTCCTGCTGTGCTCTCTCTCTCTCTGCTCCTGCTGTGCTCTCTCTCTGCTCCCGCTGTGCTCTCTCTCTCTGCTTCCGCTGTGCTCTCTCCCTCTCTCTCTGCTCCTCTCTCTCTCTCTGCTCCTGCTGTGCTCTCTCGCAGTGCCCCCGCTGTGCTCTATCTCTCTCTCTCTCTCTCTCTCTCTGTCTGCCCCTGCTGTGCTCTCTCTCTCTTTGCTCCCGCTGTGCTCCTCTCTCTCTCTGACATCAGTATTCACCAAGGAGAAGGACTTGGTGGATGATGAGCCTAGGGAAGGGAGTGCAGATAGTCTCAGTCATCTCAGTATCAAAAAGGAGGGGGTGTTGGGCGTCTTGCAAAGCAATAAGGTAGATAAGTCCCCAGGGCCTGATGGGATCTACCCCAGAATACTGAGGGAGGCAAGGGAAGAAATTGCTGGGGCCTTGACAGAAATCTTTGCATCCTCATTGGCTACAGGTGAGGTCCCAGAGGACTGGAGAATAGCCAATGTTGTTCCTTTGTTTAAGAAGGGTAGCAAGGATAATCCAGGAAATTATAGGCCAGTGAGCCTTACATCAGTGGTAGGGAAACTATTAGAGAGGATTATTCGGGACAGGATTTACTCCCATTTGGAAACAAACGAACTTATTAGCGAGAGGCAGCATGGTTTTGAGAAGGGGAGGTCGTGTCTCACTAATTTGATTGAGTTTTTTGAGGAAGTGACAAAGATGATTGATGAAGGAAGGGCAGTGGATGTTATCTATATGGACTTCAGTAAAGCCTTTGACAAGGTCCCTCATGGCAGACTGGTACAAAAGGTGAAGTCACACAGGATCAGAGGGGAGCTGGCAAGATGGATACAAAACTGACTCTGTCATAGAAGACAAAGGGTAGCAGTGGATGGGTGTTTTTCTGAATGGAGGGATGTGACTAATGGTGTTCTGCAGGGATCAGTGCTGGGACCTTTGCTGTTTGTAGTATATATAAATGATTTGGAGGGAAATGTAGCTGGTCTGATTAGTAAGTTTGTGGACGACACAAAGGTTGGTGGAGTTGCGGATAGTGATGAGGATTGTCAGAGGATACAGCAGGATATAGATCGGTTGGAGACTTGGGCGGAGAAATGGCAGATGGAGTTTAATCCGGACAAATGTGACGTAATGCATTTTGGAAGATCTAATGCAGGTGGGAAGTATACAGTAATTGGCAGAACCCTTAGGAGTATTGACAGGCCGAGAGATCTGGGCGTACAGGTCCACAGGTCACTGAAAGTGGAAACGCAGGTGGATAAGGTAGTCAAGAAGGCATACGGCATGCTTGCCTTCATCGGTCGGGGCATAGAGTATAAAAACTGGCAAGTCATGCTGCAGCTGTACAGAACTTTAGTTAGGCCACACTTAGAATATTGCGTGCAGTTCTGGTCGCCACACTACCAGAAGGACGTGGAGGCTTTGGAGAGGGTACAGAAGAGGTTTACCAGGATGTTGCCTGGTCTGGAGGGCATTAGCTATGAGGAAAGGTTGGATAAACTCGGATTGTTTTCACTGGAACAATGGAGGTGGAGGGGCGACATGATAAAGGTTTACAAAGTTAAAAGTGGCATGGACAGAGTGGATAGTCAGAAGCTTTTTCCCAGGGTGGAAGAGTCAGTTACTAGGGGACATAGGTTTAAGGTGAGAGGGGCAAAGTTTAGAGGGGATGTGCAAGGCAAGTTCTTTACACAGAGGGTGGTGAGTGCCTGGAACTTGCTGCCGGGGGAGGTGGTGGAAGCAGGTACGATAATGTCGTTGAAGAGGTATCTTGACAAATACATGAATAGGATGGGAATAGAGGGATACGGACCCCAGAAGTGCAGAAGGTTTTAGTTTAGACAGGCATCAAGATCGGCGCAGGCTTGGAGGGCCGAATGGCCTGTTCCTGTGCTGTACTATTCTTTGTTCTTTGACCCGCTGTGCTCTCTCTCAATCTCTGCTCCCCCTGTGCGCTCTCTCTGTCTCCGCTCCTGCTATGCTCCCTCTCTGTCTGCTCCCGCTCTGCTCTCTCTCTCTGCTCCCGCTGTGCTCCTCTCTCTGTCTCCGCTCCTGCTATGCTCCCTCTCTGTCTGCTCCCGCTCTGCTCTCTCACTCTCTGCTCCTGCTGTGCTGTCTCTCTCTGTGCTCCCACTGTGCTCCTCTCTCACTCTGCTCCCACTATGCTCTCTCTCTCTCTGCTTCCGCTGTGCTCCTCCCTCTATCTGACCCACTCTGCTCTCTCTCAATCTCTGCTCCCGCTGTGTTCTCTCTCTCTCTGCTCCCACTGTGCTCTCTCTCTGCTCACACTGTGCTCCTCTCTCTGTCTGCTTGCACTCAGGTCTCTCACTCTCTGCTCCCGCAGTGCTGAATCTCTCTCTGCTCCCGCTGTGCTCCTCTCTCTCTCTCTCTGCTCCCGCTGTGCTCCTCTCTCTCTCTGCTCCCGCTGTGCTCTCTCTCTCTCTCTGCTCCTGCTGTGCTCTCTCTCTCTCTGCTGCCGCTGTGCTGTCTCTCTCTCTCTGCTCCCGCTGTGCTCTTCTCTCTCTCAATCTCTGCTCCCACTGTGCTGTCTCTCTGCTCCTGCTGTGGTCTCTCTCTCTCTCTGCTCCCGCTGTGCTGTCTCTCTCTCTGGGCTCCCGCTGTGCTCCTCTCTCTGTCTGCTCCCGCTCTGCTCTCTCTCTCTGCTCCCGCTGTGCTCCTCTCTCTGTCTCCGCTCCTGCTATGCTCCCTCTCTGTCTGCTCCCGCTCTGCTCTCACTCTCTGCTCCTGCTGTGCTGTCTCTCTCTGTGCTCCCACTGTGCTCCTCTCTCACTCTGCTCCCACTATGCTCTCTCTCTCTCTGCTTCCGCTGTGCTCCTCTCTCTATCTGACCCACTCTGCTCTCTCTCAATCTCTGCTCCCGCTGTGTTCTCTCTCTCTCTGCTCCCACTGTGCTCTCTCTCTGCTCACACTGTGCTCCTCTCTCTGTCTGCTTGCACTCAGGTCTCTCACTCTCTGCTCCCGCAGTGCTGAATCTCTCTCTGCTCCCGCTGTGCTCCTCTCTCTCTCTCTCTGCTCCCGCTGTGCTCCTCTCTCTCTCTGCTCCCGCTGTGCTCTCTCTCTCTCTCTGCTCCTGCTGTGCTCTCTCTCTCTCTGCTGCCGCTGTGCTGTCTCTCTCTCTCTGCTCCCGCTGTGCTCTTCTCTCTCTCAATCTCTGCTCCCACTGTGCTGTCTCTCTGCTCCTGCTGTGGTCTCTCTCTCTCTCTCTGCTCCCGCTGTGCTGTCTCTCTCTCTGGGCTCCCGCTGTGCTCCTCTCTCTCTCTCTGCTCCCGCTGTGCTCCTCTCTCAATCTCTGCTCCCGCTGTGCTGTCTCTCTCTCTGCTCCCGCTGTGCTCCTCTCTCTGTCTCCATTCCTGCTGTGCTCCCTCTCGCTCTGCTCTCTCTCTGCTCCCACTGAGCTGTCTCTCTGTCTGCTCCCGCTGTGCTCCTCTCTCTCTCTGCTCCCGCTGTGCTCTAATCTCTGCTCCCGCTGTGCTCTCTAACTCTCTGCTCCCGCTGTGCTCCTCTCTCTCTCTCTCTCTCTCTATCTGCTCGCACTGTGCTCTCTCTCTGCTGCCGCTGTGCTGTCTCTCTCTCTCTGCTCCCGCTGTGCTCTTCTCTCTCTCAATCTCTGCTCCCACTGTGCTGTCTCTCTGCTCCTGCTGTGGTCTCTCTCTCTCTCTCTGCTCCCGCTGTGCTGTCTCTCTCTCTGGGCTCCCGCTGTGCTCCTCTCTCTCTCTCTGCTCCCGCTGTGCTCCTCTCTCAATCTCTGCTCCCGCTGTGCTGTCTCTCTCTCTGCTCCCGCTGTGCTCCTCTCTCTGTCTCCATTCCTGCTGTGCTCCCTCTCGCTCTGCTCTCTCTCTGCTCCCACTGAGCTGTCTCTCTGTCTGCTCCCGCTGTGCTCCTCTCTCTCTCTGCTCCCGCTGTGCTCTAATCTCTGCTCCCGCTGTGCTCTCTAACTCTCTGCTCCCGCTGTGCTCCTCTCTCTCTCTCTCTCTCTCTATCTGCTCGCACTGTGCTCTCTCTCTGCTCCCGCTGTGCTCCTCTCTCTCTCTCTCTCTCTATCTGCTCGCACTGTGCTCTCTCTCTGCTCCCGCTGTGCTCCTCTGTCACTCTCTGCTCGAGCTGTTTTCTCTCCCTCGGTTGGTCTGTCTCTGGCCCCCGACACTGTCCCATTTGGCGCGCGTTTGAAACGTCCACTCCCGCTGTGCGGGATTTAAATGAGGAAAGATGGGACAAGTGTCAAGTGGAGCATAAACACTTGTATGGACTGGGTGGACCGAATGGTCTGTTTCTGTGCTGTATATCCTGTGTAATCCACCTCCACATCGCTTCTTAATTTTATGCTTCCATTTACACTGCTTACAATGCAGCCTATCTTTGTGTTATCAGCAAATTTGGAAATGTTAGAGTGCTGTGTGCAGTTCTGGTTGTTATATTATAAAAAATATAGAGGCATTGGAAAGGGTAGAGAAAAGATTTACCAGGATGATCCCAGAAATACATGGGTCCACGTTTCAGGAAAGGATGGACAGGCTGGATCTCTTGTCTCTTGAAAAAAGAAGGCTGAGGGGTGACCTGATAAAGGTCTTTACAATAATGAAAGATTTTGATAGAGTGGATCCAGAGAGAATGTTTCCACTTGTGGGGAAGAGCAGAACTCGGGGCCATCAATATAAGATAGTCACCAAGAAATCCAATGGGGAATTCAGGAGAAACTTCTTTCCCCAGAGAGTGGGGAGAATGTGGAACTCGCTGCCACAGGGAGTGGTCGAGGTGAATAGTATTGATGTATTTATGGGGAAGCTGGGAGTAGAGGGTAATACTGATAGATCCAGATGAGCAAAGATGGGAGGAGTCTCAAATGGAGCATGAACACTGGTATGGACTGGCTGGGCCAAATGGCCTGTTTCTGTGCTGTGTATCCTGTGTAATTTATCTCCACGTCCACTGTCCAATGAGGGATAGTGGGCAGGTTCCTGAGGCTGCAGACCCAATCAGAGAGCCTGCAGCTTTGGAAGGCCAGCAGATCCACCAGGAGAGGTGAGAGCTGCTCAGGTAGAAAGGACAGCACGAGGATGCTTCAAAATGCATCAAATTGTGAAACGAGATGAGAGCTGAAGCTGGTGGGCCCCTTGAAGGGGAGGGGGAACCCCTCCAGAGGAATAGTTGCCGTAAGGCCGTAGCTGCGGCAAATGGAATGTTGGCCTTGATTGCAAGGGGATGGAATATAAAAGTAGGCAAGTCTTGCTACAACTGTACAGGGCATTGGTGAGATCGCACCGAGGGTTCAGTGTACAGTTTTGGTCACCTTATTTAAGCAGGAATATACTTACATTGGAGACACTTCATAGAAGCATAGAAACATAGAAAGGAGCAGGAGTAGGCCATTCGGCCCTTCGAGCCTGCTCCGCCATTCATTATGATCATGGCTGATCATCCAACTCAGTAACCTGTTCCCGCTTTCGCCCCATACCCTTTGATCCCTTTAGACCCAAGAGCTATATCTAACTCCTTCTTGAAAACATACAATGTTTTGGCCTCAACTGCTTTCTGTGGTAGCGAATTCCACAGGCTCACCACTCTCTGGGTGAAGAAATTTCTCCTCATCTCAGTCCTGAAAGGTTTACCCCATATCCTTAGACTATGACCCCTGGTTCTGGACTCCCCCACCATCAGGAAGATCCTTCCTGCATCTACCCTGTCAAATCCTGTTAGAATTTTATAGGTTTCTATGAGATCCCCCCTCACTCTTCTGAACTCCAGCAAATATAATCCTAACCGACTCAATCTCTCCTTATACGTCAGTCCCGTCATCCCAGGAATCAGTCTGGTAAACCTTCGCTGCACTCCCTCTATAGCAGGAACATACTTCCTCAGATAAGGAGACCAAAACTGCACATAATATTCCAGGTGTGGCCTCACCAAGGCCCTGTATAATTGCAGCAAGATATCCCTGCTCCTGTACTCGAATCCTCTCGCTATGAAGGCCAACATACCATTTGCTTTTTTTACCGCCTGTTGCACCTGCATGCTTATCTTCAGCGACGGTGTACGAGAACACCCAGGTCTCGTTGCATATTCCCCTCTCAGTTTATAGCCGTTCAGATAATCTGCCTTCCTGTTTTTGCTACCAAAGTGGATAACTTCACATTTATCCACATTATACTGCATCTGTCATGCATTAGCCCACTCACTCAACTTGTCCAAATCACCCTGAAGCCTCTCTGCATCCTCCTCAGAACTCACCCTCCCACCCAGTTTTGTGTCATCTGCAAATTTGGAGATATTACATTTAGTTCCCTCATCTAAATCATTAATGTATATTGTGAATAGCTGGGGTCCTAGCACCGATCCCTGTGGTACCCCACTAGTCACTGCCTGCCATTCAGAAAAAGACCCATTTATCCCGACTCTTTGGTTCCTGTCTGCCAACCAATTTTCTATCCATCGCAAAACACTACCCCCAATCCCATGTGCTTTAATTTTACATGCTAATCTCTCATGTGGGAGTTTGTCCAAAGCCTTTTGAAAGTCCAAATAAACCACATCCACTGGCTCCCCCTCATCAACTCTACTAGTTACATCCTCGAAGAATTCTAGTAGATTTGTCAAGCATGATTTCCCTTTCATGAATCCATGCTGACTCTGCCCGATTCTACCACTGTTCTCCAAGTGCTCTGCTATAAAATCTTTGATAATGGACTCTAGAATTTTCCCCACTACCGACGTCAGGCTGACTGGTCTATAATTCCCTGCTTTCTCTCTACCTCCCTTTTTAAATCGTGGGGTTACATTTGCTACCCTCCAATCTGTAGGAACTGTTCCAGAATCTATAGAATCTTGGAAGATGACCACCAATGCATCCACTATTTTAGGGCCACTTCCTTAAGCACTCTGGGATGCATACCATCAGGCCTTGGGGATTTATCGGCCTTCAGAGGGCTAAAATGAAATATCTTTAGTAAACAGGGTTAAGGAAAATCCCAAAGCCTTTTATTCATATATAAGGAGAAAGAGGGTAACGAGAGAAAGGATTGGCCCACTCAAGGACAAAGGAGGAAAATTATGCGTGGAGTCAGAGAAAATGGGTGAGATTTTAAACGAGTACTTTGCATCGGTATTCACCGAGGAGAGGGACATGACGGATGTTGAGGTTAGGAACAGATGTTTGATTACTCTAGGTCAAGTTGGCATAAGGAGGGAGGAAGTGTTGGGTATTCTAAAAGGCATTAAGATGGACAAGACCCCAGGTCCGGATGGGATCTATCCCAGGTTACTGAGGGAAGCAAGAGAGGAAATAGCTGGGGCCTTAACAGATATCTTTGCAGCATCCTTAAACATGGGTGAGGTCCCGGAGGACTGGAGAATTGCTAATGTTGTCCCCTTGTTTAAGAAGGGTAGCAGGGATAATCCAGGTAATTATAGACCGGTGAGCCTGACGTCAGTGGTAGGGAAGCTGCTGGAGAAGATACTGAGGGATAGGATCTATTCCCATTTGGAAGAAAATGAGCTTATCAGTGATAGGCAACATGGTTTTGTGCAGGGAAGGTCATGTCTTACCAACTTAATAGAATTCTTTGAGGAAGTGACAAAGTTGATTGATGAGGGAAGGGCTGTAGATGTCATATACATGGACTTCAGTAAGGCGTTTGATAAGGTTCCCCATGGTAGGCTGATGGAGAAAGTGAAGTCGCATGGGGTCCAGGGTGTACTAGCGAGATGGATAAAGAACTGGCTGGGCAACAGGAGACAGAGAGTAGCAGTGGAAGGGAGTTTCTCAAAATGGAGAAGTGTGACCAGTGGTGTTCCACAGGGATCCGTGCTGGGACCGCTGTTGTTTGTGATATACATAAATGATTTGGAGGCAAGTATAGGTGGACTGATTAGCAAGTTTGCAGACGACACTAAGATTGGTGGAGTAGCAGATAGTGAAGGGGACTGTCAGAGAATACAGCAGAATATAGATAGATTGGAGAGTTGGGCAGAGAAATGGCAGATGGAGTTCAATCAGGGCAAATGCGAGGTGATACATTTTGGAAGATCCAATTCAAGAGTGAACTATACAGTAAATGGAAAAGTCCTGGGGAAAATTGATGTCCAGAGAGATTTGGGTATTCAGGTCCATTGTTCCCTGAAGGTGGCAACACATGTCAATAGAGTGGTCAAGAAGGCATACAGCATGCTTTCCTTCATCGGACGGGGTATTGAGTACAAGAGTTGGCAGGTCATGTCACAGTTGTATAGGACTTTGGTTCGGCCACATTTGGAATACTACGTGCAGTTCTGGTCGCCACATTACCAAAAGGATGTGGATGCTTTGGAGAGGGTGCAGAGGAGGTTCACGAGGATGTTGCCTGGTATGGAGGGCGCTAGCTATGAAGAGAGGTTGAGTAGATTAGGATTATTTTCATTAGAAAGACGGAGGTTGAGGGGGGACCTGATTCAGGTGTACAAAATCATGAGAGGTATAGACAGGGTGGATAGCAAGAAGCTTTTTCCCAGAGTGGGGTATTCAATTACTCGGGGTCACGAGTTTAAAGTGAGAGGGGAAAAGTTTAGGGGGGATATGCGTGGAAAGTTCTTTACGCAGAGGGTGGTGGGTGCCTGGAACGCGTTGCCAGCGGAGGTGGTAGACGCGGGCATGATAGCGTCTTTTAAGATGCATCTAGACGGATACATGAATGGGCAGGAAGTAAAGAGATACAGACCCTTATAAAATAGGCGACAGGTTTAGATAGAGGATCTGGATCGGCGCAGGCTTGGAGGGCCGAAGGGCCTGTTCCTGTGCTGTAATTTTCTTTGTTCTTTGTTCAATCCCGTCAATTTCCCCAACACCATTTCTCTACTAATACTGATTTCTTTCAGTTCCTCCCTTTCACTAAACACTGAATTTGCAAGTTTGGTGAGTGGTGAAGGGGGGGAGGATGTGCTCCATCTTGCCTTTTTTTCCCACTTTTTTAACCCTCCAGTATTTGGTTCTTGCTTCGGTGCAGTGGATGTAGCTGTTTGGTGAGTACCTGGTAAGCTACTCTACTTATAATAAATAGTCTGTAAAGTTGCGGTATGGCATGCAGCTCTGCCGAGTGGAATGTACAGCCTGTGGCAGGTGGAAAGTAATTGGATGCACCACGTGTCCGAGACAAACACATTTACATGAAGTGTCACCGGCTGCAGAAGCTTGCAGGGCCTGTTTCTATGCTGTATGACTCTATGACTTGCGCTCTGGGTTTCAGAACTCGAGCGGCGGCTGGAGTCACTGCTGTGAATCTTCGAGGTGGAGGACCATGTGGCTAGCACATTGAGGGAGGTGGTCACACCACAGGTAAGGAGTAAGGAACATGCAGGCAGAGCTGGAATGGGTGACTGCCAGGCAGTCTAAGAGAACCAGGCAGGTAGTGCAGGAGTCCCTGATATAATCTCACTCGCTAATCGGTTTTCCATTTTGGATACTGGTGAGGGTGATGGTTCCTCAGAGGAGTGCAGTCAGAGCCAAGTTTGTGGCATCACAGGTGGCTCAGCTGCGCAGGAGGGGAGGAAGAAGAGTGGAAGAGCAGTAGTGATAGGGGATTCGTTGGTTAGGGTATCAGACAGGTGTTCCTGCGGCAGTAAATGTGACTCCAGGATGGTGTGTTGCCTCCTTGGTGCCAGGGTCAAGGATTTCACTGAATGACTGCAGGACATTCTTCTGGAAGAGGGTGAACATCCAGAGGTCATGGTCCATATTGGTACCAATGACATAGGTTAGAAGGGGGTTGAGGTCCCGAAAGCAGATGTGAGGGAGCTAGGAAGGAGATTAAAAAGCAGGACCTCAAAAGCAGTAATCTCAGGATTACTCCCAGTCCCACGTGCAAGTGAGCATAGGAATAGAAGAATTGAGCGATTGAACACGTGGCTGGAGAACTGGTGTAGGAGGGAGGGCATCAGATTTCTGAGACATTGGGACTGGTTCTGGGACAGGTGGGACCTGTACAAGATGGACGGGTTATCATCTCAGCAGAACTGGGACGAGTATCCTCACAGGGAAGTTTGCTAGTGCTGTTGGGGAGGGTTTAAACTAAATTGTCAGGGGGATGGGAACCTGAGAGGGAGCTCAGATTGGAGCGAAGCAAAACTGGTAACTTGTCAGGGGTGTGGGATCCAGGAGCAAGTATCAGAGAGGAATACCAAGGAGCACAGAATACTGGGGGAGATAGCACAAGAGTAGGGAATAGTAAGTTATTAGGTGGGGTCAGTGTAAGGAATAAAGTAATAAAGTCTGAATCAGGGTTAATGTGCATGTATGTGAATGCATCGAGTGTGGTTAATAAGACTGGTGAGGTACAGGTGCAGATTGCCATGTGGAAATATTATGATGTGGCTATAACAGAGACCTGGCTCAAAGAAGGGCAGGACTGGGTGTTAAATATTCCTGGATACAAGGTGTTCAGGAAAGATAGGAAGGGAAATAGAGGGAGGGGTGACAGTAGGGCATTTAGAAAAATTGAAGGTAATCAGGCAGAGTCAACATGGTTTTGTGAAAGGGAAATCATGTTTAACCAATTTATTGGAGTTCTTTGAGGGAGTTAAATGTGCTGTGGATAAAGGGGAACTGGTGGATGTATTGTACTTATATTTCCAGAAGGCATTTGCTAAGGTGCCACATCAAAGGTTATTGCAGAAAATAAAAGCTCCATGGTGTAAGGGGTAACACTTTGGCATGGATAGAAGATTGGTTAGCTAACAGGAAACAGAGAATAGGCATAAATGGGTCATTTTCTGGTTGGCAAGATGTAATGAATGGTGTGCCACAGGGATCTGTGCTGGGGCCTCAACTTTTTACAATTTATATCAATATATACAATTTATAATGACTTAGATGAAGGGACCGAAGGTACGGTTGTTAAATTTGCTGATGACACAGAGATAGTTGGTTGTGAAGAGGACATAAGGAGGCTGCAAAGGGATATAGATAGGTTAAGTAGTGGGCAAAGATCTGGCAGATGGAGAATAATGTGGGAAAATGCAAAGTTGTCCATTTTGGCAGGAAGAATAAAAAAGAAGCATATTATCTAACTGGTGAGAGATTGCAGAGCTCTTAGATGCAGATGGATCTGGGTGTCCTAATGCATGAATCGCAAAAGGTTAGTATGCAGGTACAGCAAGTAATTAGGAAAGCTAATAGAATGTTATTCTTTGTCGCGAGGGGAATTGAATACAAAAGTAGGGAGGTTATGCTTCAGCTATACAGGGCATTGGTGAGACCACATCTGGAGTACTGTGTACGGTACTGGTCTCCTTATTTAAGGAAGGATGTAAATGTGTTGGCAGCAGTACAGAGAAGGTTTACTAGACTAATACCTGGAATGGATGGGCTGTCTTATGAAGAAAGATTGGACAGGCTGGACTTGTATCCACTGGAATTTAGAAGAGTAAGAGGCGACCTGATTGAAACATATGAGATCCTGAGGGGTCTTGACAGGGTGGATGTGGAAAGGATGTTTCCCCTTGTGGGAGAATCTAGCATGAGGGGTCACTGTTTAAAAATAAGGGGTCACCCATTTAAGACAGAGATGAGGAGAAATGTTTTCTCTCAGAGGGTCGTGAGTCCTTGGAATTCTCTTCCTCAAAAGGCGGTGGAAGCAGAGCCTTTGAATATTTTTAAGGCAGAGGTAGATAGTTTCTTGATAAGCAAGGGGGTGAAAGGTTATCGGGGGTAGGTGGAAATGTGGAGTAATCAGTTCAACCATGAACTTTTTGAATGGCAGAGCAGGCTCGAAAGGCAGAGTGGCCTATTCCTGCTCCTACTTCGTATGTTTGAATCAGGGCAAAACACTCCACTGGTTGGAGTCATACCTCGCGCAAAGAAAGATGGTTGTGGTTGTTGGAGGTCAATCATCTGAGCTCCAGGACATCACTGCAGGAGTTCCTCAGGGTAGTGTCCTAGGCCCAACCATCTTCAGCTGCTTCATCAATGATCTTCCTTCAATCATAAGGTCAGAAGTGGGGATGTTCGCTGATGATTGCACAATGTTCAGCACCATTTGTGACTCCTCAGATACTGAAGCAGTCCGTGCAGAAATGCAGCAAGACCTGGACAATATCCAGGCTTGGGTTGATAAGTGGCAAGTAACAGTCGAGCCACACAAGTGTCAGGCAATGACCATCTCCAACAAGAGAGAATCTAACCATCTCCCCTTGACATTCAATGGCATTACAATTGCTGAATCCCCCACTATCAACATCCTAGGGGTTACCATTGACCAGAAACTGAACTGGAGTAGCCATATAAATACCGTGGCTACAAGAGCAGGTCAGAGGCTAGGAATCCTGTGGCGAGTAACTCACCTCCTGACTCCCCAAAGCCTGTCCACCATCTACAAGGCACAAGTCAGGAGTGTGATGGAATACTCTCCACTTGCCTGGATGGGTGCAGCTCCAACAACACTCAAGAAGCTCGACACCATCCAGGACAAAGCGGCCCGCTTGATTGGCACCCCATCTACAAACATTCACTCCCTCCACCACTGACGCACAGTGGCAGCAGTGTGTACCATCTACAAGATGCACTGCAGCATCGCACCAAGGCTCCTTAGACAGCACCTTCCAAACCCGCGACCTCTACCACCTAGAAGGACAAGAGCAGCAGATGCATGGGAACACCACCACCTGCAAGTTCCCCTCCAAATCACACACCATCCTGACTTGGAACTATATCACCGTTCTTTCACTGTTGCTGGGTCAAAATCCTGGAACTCCCTTCCTAACAGCACTGTGGGTGTATCTACCCCACATGGACTGCAGCGGTTCAAGAAGGCAGCTCACCACCACCTTCTCAAGGGCAATTAGGGATGAGCCATAAATGCTGGCCTGGCCAGTGACGCCCACATCCCATGAATGAATAAAAAAATCTTCCCAACAACTGATGGAACCATTCCCGAATCTAAGCAATTCTGGAAAATCATAGCCAGCGCATCCACTATCTCTGCAGCTATCTCTTTTAGGCTTACAATGTTGCAAAAAAATAGTAGCAAGTCTGAGGATGTAGGCCATCTGATCCAGGGGCTTGTCAGATTTCAGTCCCTCAGTCTCTCCAATACTTTTTCTCGGCTGATATCAATATCCTTAATTTCCTCACTCTTTTTAGCCCCTAGGTTACTGCCTATTTCTGGTATGGAACTAGAGTCTTCTACTGTGAGGACAGACACAAAATATTTGTTCGATGCCTCTGCCATTTCCTCATTCCCCATGATGATTACTCCTGTCTCTGCCTCTAAGGGACCAATGTCTACTCAGCTACTCTCTTCCTTTTTACCTGATTATAAAAGCTCTTACAATTTGTTTTTATATTGCTGGCTAATTTACTGTCATTCCATTTTTTCTCTTTTTATCAACTTTTTGGTGGCCCTTTGCTGGTTTCTAAAATACTATGAATCCTCAGACCTGCTACTATTTTTTTGCAACATTGTAAGCCTCTTCTTTCAGTCCTAATACTCTCCTTAACTTCCTGAGTGAGCCACAGATGGGTCTTGATGAGTTTTTGTTTTTGAACCGAATGTACTTTTGTTGAACCCTTTGAATTGTTTCTTTAATGCGGAAAAGTGTGAGGTGATTCACTTTGGAAGGAGTAACAGGAATGCAGAGCACTGGGCTAATGGGAAGATTCTTGGTACTGTAGATGAGCAGAGAGATCTTGGTGTCCAGGTGCATAAATCCCTGAAAGTTGCTAACCAGGTTAATAGGGCTGTCAAGAAGGCATATGGTGTGTTAGCTTTTATTAGTAGGGGGGTCGAGTTTCGGAGCCACGAGGTCATGATGCAGCTGTACAAAACTCTGGTGAGGCCGCACCTGGAGTATTGCGTGCAGTTCTGGTCACCGCATTATAGGAAGGATGTGGAAGCTATGGAAAGGGTGCAGAGGAGATTTACTAGGATGTTGCCTGGTATGGAGGGAAGGTCTTACGAAGAAAGGCTGAGGGACTTGGGGTTGTTTTCGTTGGAGAGAAGGAGGAGGAGAGGTGACTTAACAGAGACATATAAGATAATCAGAGGGTTAGATAGGGTGGATAGTGAGAGTCTTTTTCCTCGGATGGTGATGGCAAACACGAGGGGACATAGCTTCAAGTTGAGGGGTGATAGATATAGGACAGATGTGAGAGGTAGTTTCTTTACTCAGAGAGTAGTAAGGGCGTGGAATGCCCTGCCTGCAGCAGTAGTAGATTCTCCAACTTTAAGGGCATTTAAGTGGACATTGGATAGACACATGGATGAAAATGGAATAGTGTAGGTCAGATGGTTTCACAGCTCGGCGCAACATCGAGGGCCGAAGGGCCTGTACTGCGCTGTAATATTCTAATTCTAATTCTTAAATGTTTCCCACTCTTCATTTACTGCCATACCTTCCAATCTATTTACCCAATTAATCGTAGCCACTTCTCCCCTCATACTTTTGTAATTGGCTTTGTTTAAGTTTAAGATTCTTGTTTGTGATTGAAATGTGTCACTTTCAAACTTAACATGAAATTCACTGGTATTATGATCACTATTTCCCAGTGGATCTTTTACTACAACATTGTCAATTAACCCTGTTTCATTATACAATATGAGTTCTAAGATAGCTTTATCCCTAGTCAGTTCTACAACGTATTGCTCCAAGAAACTGTCACAAAAACATTCTACAAATTCATCCTCTAGACCGCTGTTGCCAATTTGATTGTCCCAGTCTATATGCAGATTAAAATCCCCCACAATTAATACATTACCTTTTTTACACACTCCAATAATATCCCGTTTAATGTTCTGTCCAATAATATAACTACTGTTAGGGGGCTTCTAAACTACTCCCGCCAGTGTTTTCTGACTCCTGCTATTCCTAATTTCCACCCAAACTGATTCTACTTCATGATCTTCTGATGCTAGATCCCTTCTTATTAATGTCCTTATGTCATCCTTTACTATCAGGGCTACCCCTACTCCTTTGCCATTCTGTCTGTCTCTCCGAAATATTGTGTACCTTGGAATATTCATTTCCCAACCTTGATTTGCATGTAACCATGTCTCGGTAATGGCAATTAGATTTACATCATTTACCCCTATTCGTGCCACTAGTTCATCTATCTTATTACAGATGCTTCATGCATTCATTTAAAGGAACTTTCATTTTTTTACATCTATTCCCTGCAATGACCTTATTTGCCGATGTACAATTTTTGTTAAACTCTCTGTCCCTGTCCCATTCTGTTGGCATTGACCCACATCACTATCCTGCTCTGATGTCCTGACCCCTCTTTTTGGATTTCTAAATTTCCCTTTACCCAAATCCACCTCCTCACTGTTAGTTTAAATCCCTGTTCACAGCCACAGGGAGTGGGTGGAGGGAGGGGAAGTGGGAGGGGCGGTGAGGAAGAATGGGAGAGTGAGGGTGAGTGAGAGGGAGGGGGTGAGGGAGAGGGAGTGGGGGAATGGAGGGAGTGAGGGATTGAGAGGCTGGAGGGAGTGAGCGAGAGTGGGGAAACGGTGGGGAGGGAGTGGGGTGAGCCACAGATTGAGGGAGAGTGGAGGAGGGAGTGGGAGGAAGGATGGAATGAGGCAGAGTGGGGGAGGGAGTGAGGGAGACTGCGGAAGGGAGTGGGGGAGGGAAGGAGAGAATGAGGGAGAGTGGGGAGGGAGTGATGGGGTGGAGGGACTGCCAGGAGAAGGAAGTTTGGGGGGTGGTTAGTGCAGGAAGTAGCCGGTTGGAGAAACAGGCTGGAATTCATTTCTCAAGAAAGGGGAGCACGAAAGGGTGACCTCAGGGTCTTTAAGATAATGAAAGGGTTTGATCAGGTAGACGTAGAGACAATGTTTTCATTTGTGGGGATGTCCAGACAAAGATAGTCACCAATAAATCACTAATTATTTTTTAAACCCTCAAATAAGTGATGAGGTTTTGTTTTAATTAGTGTAATTTCTTAATAATTACTGCTTCGAATAGTGCTGTCTGGACACAGTCACACTGGGAGTTGTGTGTGAGGGATTTCACTGACTGGGGGAAGGAGGTGCTCTTCGTCTCTTTCTTTTATTTTCTGCCTTTTCAACCTCCACGATACAGGGGAAGAAGCTGATTGGCCAGTAACTGGTAAGTTATTCCACTTTCTACATTCGCAATAATTAGTTTGTAAAGCTAAGTTATGGCAGGGTAGCTCGGCCAGGTGGAATGTGCCTCCTGTGGTTTGTGGGAAATCATGGACACACCACATGTCCTTGAGAAACACATTTGCAGGAAGTGTCACCGGCTGCAGAAGCTTGAGCTCCGGGTTTCGGAACTTGAGCAGCGGCTGGAGTCACTGTGGCACATTCGCGAGGCAGAGAACTACGTGGATAGCACGTTTCAGGAGGTAGTCACCCCGGAACTTAAGAGAGCAGAGAGAGAGAGGGACTGGGTGTCTGCCAGACAGACAAGGTGGTCAAGACAGGTAGTGCAGGAGTCCCCAGAGGGCATCCCACTTTCTAACCGGTATTCAGTGCTGAGTACCGATGGCAGAGAGGGTTCCTCTGGAGAGTGCAGCGACAGTCATGACCAGAGCACCATGGGTGGCTCAGCTGTGCAGGGAGGGAGGAGAAAGGACAAGAGAGCCATAGTGATAGGGGATTCTATAGTTAGGGGAACAGATAGGCGCTTCTGTGGTCCCAGACGTGATTCCAGGATGGTATGTTGCCTCCCTGGTGCAAAGGTCATGGAAAATACCGAGTGGCTACAGGGCATTCTGGAGAGGGAGGGTGCACAGCCAGAGGTCGTGGTCCACATTGGTACCAACGATATAGGAAGAAAGAGGGATGAGGTCCTGCAGGCTGAGCTTAGGAAGTTAGGAAAGAGATTAGCGAGCAGGACCTCAAAGGTAGTAATCTCCGGATTACTCCCGAGGCCATGTGCTAGTGAGTATAGGAATAGGAAAATACACCAGATGAATGCTTGGCTGAAGAGATGGTGCAGGAGGGAGGGCTTCAGATTTCTGGGGCATTGTGACCAGTTCTGGGGAAGGCGAGACCTGTACAAGCTGGACGGTCTGCACCTGAACAGGACTGGGACAAATATCCTTGCAGGAAGGTTTGCTAGTGCTGTTGGGGATGGTTTAAACTAGATTGGCAGGGGGACGGGAACCTGAGAGCAGTTTCAGATCAGGGAACAGGAGGCAGAAAATTAGCGAGTGACTCTGAAAGACAGAAGAAGCAAAGGTTAAAAAGTGTAGAGCACAGGAATTTGGCAGTGGTTAAAGGGTATTTATTTAAATGCAAGGAGTATAGTAAATAAAGCCGATGAGCTCAGGGCACAGATAGACACATGGCAACACAATATCACTGCTACAACGGAAACTTGTCTTAACGAGGGGCAAGAATGGTAACTCAACATCCCTGGATATCGAGTTTTCAGGCGGGATAGAGAAGGAGATAAAAAAGGAGGGGGTGTAGCATTATTAGTTAAGGAATCAGTAACAACTGTGAGGAGGGATGATATATGAAATGAATCATCAAATGAGACCATATGGGTGGAGCTCAGAAGTAAAAAAGGGGCAGCTACACTACTAGGAGTGTAGTATAGACCCCAAATAGTGAGAGGGAGGTAGAAGAACAAATACGTAGGCAAATTTCTGGGTGTAAAAACTATCGGACAATAATAGTTGAGGATTTCAACTACCCTAATATCAACTGGGATACAAACAGTGTGAATGGAACAGAGGGCACAAAATTCTTAAACTACATTCAAGAGAAAGTGTTTAGCCAGCATGTAACAAGACCAATGAGAGGGGGTGCAATTCTAGATTTAGTCTTCAATAATGAAGCTGGGCAAGTGGCTGAAGTAACAGTGGGTGAACATTTTGGAGATAGTGACGATAATACAGTTAGTTGTAGCATAATCATGGAAAAGGACAAAGATAAACAGGAGTAAAAGTTCTAAATTGGGGGAAGGCAAATTTTAAGAAGCTGAGAAGTGATCTGGCGAAAATGGACTGGATACAGCTACTTGAAGGAAAATCAGTGGCAAACCAGTGGGAGGCATTCAAAAGCGAGATTCTGCAGGCACAGTGGGCATCCCCCACAAAGATAAAGGGTGGAACAGCCAAATCTAGAGCTCCTTGGTTATCTAGAAGCTTACAGGGTAAGTTAAAGCAGAAAAAGAAAGTTTATGACGATCACAAAACTCTTAATACTTTAGAAAGCCTAGAGGAGTATAGAAAGTGCAGGGGTGAAGTAAAAAAAGAAAATTAGAAAAGCAAAGAGAGGACATGAAAAATTATTGGCAGGTAAAATCAAGGAAAACCAGAAAAGCAAGAGGATAACTAAGGAAAGGGTAGGGCCTGAAGGAGCCCTGAAGGAGAGAATCTATCTCCACTTGGAGAGGCAAAATGTGATTAGGAATAGTCAGCATGGCTTTGTCAAAGGGAGGTCATGCCTAACAAATTTGATTGAATTTTTTGAGCATGTGACCAGGTGTGTAGATGAGGGTAGTGCAGTTGATATAGTTTACATGGATTTCAGCAAAGCCTTTGACAAGGTCCCACATGGGAGACTTATCAAGAAAGCAAATGCACATGGGATACAGTGTAACTTGATAAAGGTGGATTCAAAATTGGCTCAGCTGTAGGAGACAGAGAGTGATGACAGACGGCTGTTACAGAACCTTAGAAAATAGGCGACATGTTTAGAGAGAGGATCTGGATCGGCGCAGGCTTGGAGGGCCGAAGGGCCTGTTCCTGTGCTGTAATTATCTTTGTTCTTTGTTCTTTTTTTTGTTTTAGTGACTGGAAGCCAGTGTCCAGTGGCGTACCACAGGGATCTGTGCTGGGTCCCCTATTGTTTGTCATTTATATAAACGACATAGATGACTATGTGGGGGGTAGGATCAGTAAGGCGCGGATGACACAAAGATTGGCCGAGTGGTTAACAGTGAGGTGGAGTGTCTTAGGTTACAGGAAGATATTGACGGGATGGTCAAATGGGCAGAAAAGTGGCAGATGGAATTTAACGCTGAAAAATGTGAGGTGATACACTTTGGAAGGAGTAATGTGACATGGAAGTATTCAATGAATGGCCTGACACTGGGAAGTTCCGAGGAACAAAGGGACCTTGGCGTGTTTGTCCATAGATCTCTGAAGGCAGAAGGGCAGGTTAATAGGGTGGTGAAAAAGGCATACGGGACACTTGCCTTTATCAATCGAGGCATAGATTACAAAAGCAGGCAGGTCATGTTGGAGTTGTACAGAACTTTGGTAAGGTAACAGCTGGAGTACTGTGTGCAATTCTGGTCGCCACATTATAGGAAGGATGTGATTGCATTGGAGGGGGTGCAGAGGCGATTCGCCAGGATGTTGCCTGGGATGGAACATTTAAGCTATGAAGAGAGGTTGGATAGGCTTGGGTTGTTTTCACTGGAGCAGAGAAGACTGAGGGGTGACCTGATCGAGGTGTACAAGATTATGAGGGGCATGGACAGGGTGGATAGGGAGCAGCTGTTCCCCTTAGTTGAAGGGTCAGTTATGAGGGGTCACAAGTTTAAGGTGAGGGGCGGGAGGTTCAAGGGGGACTTGAGGAAGAACTTTTTTTCCCAGAGGGTGGTGACGGTCTGGAATGCCCTGCCTGGGAGGGTGGTAGAGGCGGGTTGCCTCACATCCTTTAAAAAGTACCTGGATGAGCACTTGGCACGTCATAACATTCAAGGCTATGGGCCAAGTGCTGACAAATGGGATTAGGTAGACAGGTCAGGTGCCTTTAATGCATCGGTGCAGACTCGATGGGCTGAAGGGCCTCTTCTGCACTGTATTATTCTGTGATTCTGTGATTCTATTAGAGATGTACAAGGGAACTTATGCGTGGATGCAGATGTGGACAGGGCTCTTAATGAGTTTTTTGTCTCTGTCTTCACAAAAGAGAGGGTTGATGCAGACATTGTAGTAAAAGAGGAGGAGTGGGATATATTAGATACGATAAGCATAATGAGAGAGGAGGCACTAGAGGGTCTGACACCCTTGAGGGTGGATAAATCACTAGGGTTGGATGGACTGCATCCCAGGTTGTTAAAGCCAGGGAGGAAATAGCGGATGCACTGAGGATCATCTTCAAATCCTCACTGGATACAGGTGAGGTGCCAGAGGATTGGAGGTCTGCGAATGTTATACCATTGTTTAAAAAGGGTGCAAGGGATAGGCCGAATAATTGTAGGCCGGTCAGTCTGACCTCGGTGGTGGGTAAATTATTAGAATCAATTCTGAGAGACAGGATAAACTGTCACTCAGAAAGGCACGGATTAATTGTCAGCATGGATTTGTTAAGAGAAGGTCATATCTTACTAACTTGATTTGAGTTTTTTGAGGAAATAACAAGGAGGATTGATGAGGGTGATGCAGTCGATGTGGTCTATATGGATTTTAGTACGGTATTTGACAAAGTCCCACATGGCAGACTGGTCAGTAAAATGAAAGTACATGGGATACAGGGGAATGTAGCAGGTTCGATCCAAAATTGGATCACTGACAGAAAACAAAGGAACATAGGAGCAGGAGTAGGCCATTCAGCCCATCGAGCCTGCCCCATCATTCAATACAATCATGGCTGATCATCCACTTCAATGCCTTTTACCCACACTATCCCTCATATCCCTTTATTAACTTCAGTGGTGGGAAAACTTCTAGAAAAATCATTCGGGACAAAATCAATATTCACACGGACAAATGTGAGTTAATTAAGGAAAGCCATCATGGATTTCTTAAGAGCAAATCGTGTTTAACTAACTTGCTGAAGTTTTTTGAAGGGGTAACAGAGTGGGTTGATGAGGGGAATGCTGTTGATATGGTGTACATGAACTTTCAAAAGGCATTTGATACAGTGCCACACAACAGACTTGTGAGCAAACTTATAGCTCATGGAATAAAAGGGACAGTAGCAACATGGATACAGAATTGGCTAAGTGACAGGAAACGAAGAGTATTGGTTAATGGATGTTTTCAGGCTGGAGGAAGGTTTGTAGTGGAGTTCCCCAGGGATCGGTGTTGGGACCCTTGCTTTTCCTGATTTATATTAATGACCTAGACCTTGGTAACAGGTCACAGTTTCAAAGTTTGCGGATGATACGAAACTTGGAAGCATTGTGAACTGTGAGGAGGATAGTGTAGAACTTCAAAAGGACATAGACAAGTTAGTGGAAAGGGCAGACAGGTGGCAGATGACGTTCAATGCAGAGAAATGTGAAGTGATTCATTTTGGTAGGAAGAACATGGAAAGACAATATAGAATAAAGGGTACAATTCTAAAGGGGGTGCAGGAGCAGAGGGATCTGGTGTATATGTGCATAAGTCATTGAATGTGGTAGGACAGGTTGAGAGAGCGGTTATTAAAGCATACAGTATTCTGGGCTTTAGTAATAGGGACATAGAATACAAGAGCAAGGAGGTTATGTTGAACTTGTATAAGACACTAGTTCAGCCTCATCTGGAATATTGTGTCCAGTTCTGGGCACCACACTTTCGGAAGGACGTGAGGGCATTGGAGGGAGAACAGAAAAGATTCACGAGAATGGTTCCAGGGATGAGGAATTTCAGTTATGAAGATAGATTGGAGAAGTTAGGACTGTTTTCCTTGGAAAAGAGAAGGCTGAGAGGTGATTTGACAGAGGTATTCAAAATCATGAGGGGTCTGGACAGAGTAGATAGAGAGAAAGTGTTCCCACATGTGAAAGGATCGAGAACGAGAGGGCACAGATTTAAAGTATTTGGTAAGAGAAGCGAAAGTGACATGAGGAAAAACCTCTTCACACAGAGAGTGGTTAAGGTCTGGAATGCGCTGCCTGAGAGTGTGGTGGAGGCAGGTTCAATTGAAGCATTCAAAAGGGAATTAGACAGTTATATGAAAAGGAAGAATGTGCAGGGTTACGGGGAGAAGGCAGCGGAATGGAACTGAGGGAATCGCTGTTTCGGAGAGCCAGTGTGGACATGATGGTCCGAATGGCCTCCTTCTGCACTGTAACAATTCTGTGATTCTGTGATATGTCATTGGTATTTAGAAATTTGTCAATCTCTGCTTTAAACATACTCAATGACTGAGCTTCCACAGCCCTCTGGGGTAGAGAATTCCAAAGATTCACAACCCTCTGAGTAAAGAAACTTCTCCTCATCTCTGTCCTAAGTGGCTTCCCCCTTATTTTGAAATTGTGTTCCCTGGTTCCAGACTCCCAACCAGGGGAACATCTTAGCTGCATCTACCCTGTCTATCCCTTTAAGTATTTTGTAGGTTTCCATGAGATCACCTCTCATTCTGCGAAATTCTAGAGAATACAGACCCAGTTTCCCCAATCTCTCTTCATAGGACAGTCCTGCCATCCCGGGAACAATCCTGGTGAACCTTCGTTGCACTCCCTCTATGGTAAGGGCACCAAAACTGCACACAGTACTCCAGGTGCAGTCTGACCGAGGTTCTATACAATTGAAGCAGGACTTCACTACTCCTGTACTCAAATCCTGTTGTGATAAAGGCTAACATACCATTCGCCTTCCTAATTGCTTGCTGCACCTGCATGTTAGTTTTCAGTAACTTATTGACAAGACCCACGTCCCTTTGTACATCTACACTTTCTAATCTCTTACCATTTAAGAAATACTCTGCACATCTATTCCTCCTACCAAAGTGGATAATCTCACATTTTTCCACATTATATTCCATCTGCCATGTTCTTTCCCACTATCTAAGTTTGTCCAAATCCCCTTGAAGCCACTTTGCATCTTCCTCACAACACACATTCCCACCTAGTTTTGTGTCATCCGTGAACTTAGAAATACTACATTTGGACCCCACATCCAAATCATTGATATATATTGTGAACAGCTGGGGCCCAAGCACTGATCCCTGTGGTACCCCACTAGTCACAGCCTGTCAACACGAGAATGATTTGTTTATTCCTACTCTCTGCTTTCTGCCTGTTAACCAATCCTTAATCCATGCCAGTATATTACCTCCTATCCCATGTGCTTTAATTTTGCTAACCAACCTCCTGTGGGGGACTTTATCAAAAACCTTCTGAAAATCCAAGTATACCACATCCACCAACTCCCCTTTATCAATTCTGTTAGTAACGTTCTCAAAAAACTCCAACAGGTTCGTCAAACATGATTTCCCATTCATAAATCCATGTTGACTTTGCCCAATCTGATCATTATTATCCAAGTGTCCATTTATCACATCCTTCAGAATAGATTCTAGCATTTTCCCAATGACTGATGTAAGACTAAACAGGTCTGTAATTCCTGGTTTTCTCTCTCCCTCCCTTCTTAAATAGTGGGATGACATTTGCTACCTTCCAATCTGCAGGAACCGTTCCAGAATCTATAGAATTTTGGAAGGTGATCACCAATGCATCCACTATCTCCATAGCTACCTCTTTTAACACTCTGGGATGTAGAATATCAGGTCCTGGGGACTTATCAATCTTCAGCCCATTAATTTCTCCAATACAACTTTCTTACTAATACTAATTTACTTCAATTCCTCATTCTCCCTAATCCGTTAGATCGCTAATTTTGGGAGATTTCTTGTATCTTCCTCAGTGAAGACAAACACAAAGTAATCATTTAGCTTCCCTGCCATTTCTCTATTCCCCATTATAAATTCTCCTGACTCTGCCTGTAATGAACCCACATTTGTCTTAGCCAAACGTTTCCTTTTTATGTATCTATAGAAGCTTTTACAGTTCATTTTTATATTTTTTGCTAGCTTACATTCATATTCTATTCCCCCTCAGTATCTTGGTCCTCCTTTGCTGTATTCTAAAATTCTCCCAATCCTCAGGTTTACTACGATTTCTGGCAACTTTATTGGTCTTTTCTTTGAATCTTATACAATCCTGAACTTCCTTTGCTATCCATGGTTGACTGTCTTTACTTTTGGGGTTTTTGTGCCTTGAAGGAATGTATAGTTGCTGTAAACTATGTAATATTTCTTTAAAGACTATCCATTGCCTATGTACTGTCACACCTTTTAATGTATTTTCCCAATTCACCTCAGCCAATTTGCCCCTCATACCTTCATAATTTCCTTTGTTCAAATTTAACACCCTGGCTTCAGATTGAACTACCTCACTTTCAAACATAATGTCAAATTCTATCATATTATGGTCACTCATCCCTGAAGGTTCTTTTACAACAAGATTATTAATTAGCCCTTTCTCATTACATAAACTTGATCTAAAATAGCCTGTTCTCTCATCGGTTCCTCAACATACTGCTCTAGAAAACCATCCCTAACACACTCCAGAAACTCGTCCTCCACAGCATTAGTGCTCATTAGGTTTACCCATTCTGTATGCAGATTTAAGTCACCCATGATTACTGTATTACCTATACTACATACTTCTCTAATCTCCTGATTAATACCATGCCCCACACTACCACTACTGTTTGGTGGCCTATAAACAACTCCTACCAATGTTTTTATTTTTTTATTATTTTTATTAGAGATACAGCACTGAAACAGGCCCTTCGGCCCACCGAGTCTGTGCCGACCATCAACCACCCATTTATACTAATCCTACACTAATTCCAAATTCCTACCACATCTCCACCAGTCCCTATATTTCCCTACCACCTACCTATACTAGGGACCATTTATAATGGCCAATTTACCTATCAACCTGCAAGTCTTTGGCATGTGGGAGGAAACCGGAGCACCCGGAGGAAACCCACGCAGACACAGGGAGAACTTGCAAACTCCACACAGGCAGTACCCAGAATTGAACCCGGGTCCCTGGAGCTGTGAGGCTGCGGTGCTAGCCACTTTGCCACTGTGCCGCCCTGTCCCTTGCTGTTTCTTAGCTCCACCCTGACAGATTCCACATTTTGTTCTTCCGAACTGAGATCCTCCCTTACTAATGTACTGATCCCATCCCTTATTATCAGCACAACACCACCTCCTTTTCTTTTTTGCCTATCCTTCCTAAATGTCGAATATCCTTGAATATTCAGTTCCCAGTCTTGGTCACCCTGTAACCACGTTTCTGTTGTGGCAATTAGATCAAACCCATTTACCTCTATTTGGGCCTTTAAATCATCTACCTCATTGTGAATGCTGTGTGCATTCAGGTAGAGAGCCCTTAACCTTGTCTTCTTGACATTCTGCATTCGAAGCCTAGTTGATATTCGCCTTTGTTTTGCCTACATTCTAATGACACTTGCTACTTTTCTACCTCCTGTTACCAGCTTTACTTCCTTCCAATTTGAACAACTCCTCAGGTTCCCATCCCCCTGACAAGCTAGTTTAAACCCTCCCCGACAGCACGAGCAAATCTCCCTGCGAGAATGTTAGTTCCGGTCCTGTTAAGCCCATCCATCTTATACAAGTCCCACCTGTCCCAGAACCGGTCCCAATGTCTCAGAAATCTGATGCCCTCCCTCCTGCACCAATTCTCCAGCCACCTGTTCAATCGATTAATCCTCCTATTCCTATGCTCACTAGCACGTGGCACTGGGAGTAATCCTGACATTACTGCTTTGGAGGTCCTGCTTTTTAATTTCCTTCCTAACTCCCTAAAATCTGCCTTCAGGATCTTATCTCTCTTCCTACCTCTCTCATTGGTACCAAACAAAGGGTAGTAGTCGATGGATGTTTTTGTGAATGGAAAGCTGTTTCCAATGGCATTCCACAGGGCTCAGTGTTGACTCTCTTGCTGTTTGTGGTATATATTAATGATTTGGACTGAAATGTGGGAGGCATGATTGGGAAATTTGCTGATGACACAAAAATTGACCATGTAGTTGATAGTGAAGAGGATGGCTGTAGACTCCAGAATGATATCAATGGTTTGGTTGAGTGGGCAGAAAAGTGGCAAATGGAATTAAATCCGGAGAAGTGTGAGGTAATGTATTTGTGGAGGGCAAACAAAGCGAGGGAATACACAATAAACGGGAGGATATTGAGAGGGGTAGAAGAAGTGAGAGACCTTGGAGTGCGTGTCCACAGATCCCTGAAAGTGGCAGGACAGGTAGATAGAGTGATGAAGAAGGCATATGAAATACTTTCCTTTATTGGCCAAGGTATAGAATACAAAAGCATGGATGTAATGCTGGAACTGTATAAAACGCTGGTTAGGCCAGAACTGGAATATTGCGTACAGTTCTGGTCACCACATTACAGGAAGGACATAGTTGCTCTGGAGAGAGAGTACAGAGGAGATTTACAAGAATGTTGCCAGGGCTTGAAAGTTGCAGCTATGAGGAAAGATTGGATAGGATAGGGTTGTTTTCCTTAGAACAGAGGAGGCTGAGGAGTGACTTAATTGAGGTGTGGAAAATTATGAGGGGCCGAGATAGAGTAAACAGGAAGGACCTGTTTCCCCTAGCAGGGAGGTCAATTACCGGGGGCACAGATATAAGGTGATTGTTAGAAGGATTAGAGGGGACATGGGGAAAAACTTTTTCAGCCAGAGGGTGGTGGGTGTCTGGAATTCACTGCCAGGAATGGTGGTGAAGGCAGAAACCCTCAACTCATTTAATAGGTACCTGGACCTGCACCTGAAGTGCTGTAACCGGCAAGGCTATGGACCAGGTGCTGGAAGGTGGGATTAGATTGGGCAGCTAGTTTTTTCGGCTCTCCTTCTGTGCCGTAATTTTTCTATGTTTATAAATCGAACAGTGAATTCAGGGGAATGTTGAAAAGTGGTGAGAATGAGGAACTCACTGACATGAAGTGTGTAGATGCATTTAAGGGGACGCTGGATAGTTATGTTGCAGCCAGGTGGTAAGGGGTTCATCTCCCAAATGACTTCAGCAAGTGCTTTTGATATTAGGGTTTTAACCCTTTGTGTTTTATTTGTCAAATAAACAGATGGTGACAGGTTTTCTTGTAGGTTTGAAACAGAAGATTAACTATTTATTGAACAATATTCATTCCCAAAATGGTCGCAACTGCACCCACGCATGCATTCACTCGCACACACACAACAGATAGATTGAGAGATAAAGGGTAAGTGGTTTGAAGTGAGGTAGGTTTTCCTGTTGAAACCTGTTGAATCTTCTCAGGGGACAGTTTCTCTTTTAAAGTTGCAGGCCTGGGCTGTTTGTAGATTTTTCTGGTGGTTGAGACTTTAGTCTGGAGGTGCTGATTATTTTCAGTTCTATCTTCCACCATCTGAAGGGAAAAAGTCACAGCAGGTCTCCTGCTTTGGTTTTTGCTGGATCACTCAGCCAGACAGGTTTGAGTTATGTTTGTTCTGATCTCCCCCTCTCTCCAGAGAACTGCTTTTTAGGGTAAAAAAAAGTCTCTTACACGTTGCCTCTGTGAGCAGACCCATGCCCCCTCCCTGTGGTGACCAACACTGGACCAGGATGTGGCTAATTCATACCAACTTTATTCAGAAAAATCCATTCAATTCAGGACTGTCTCTTGATGGGTTCAGGATGACACCTCTTAGATTGGAATGTATCCTTTTGTCCTTAACAGACAGTAAAACAGTTTGAATATACAAAACCAAGTTGTCTGACCTTCAGCGGTCATTTTGTGAAAACAAGGATGTGAAAACGAGGATGAGAATCTTAAATTTGAATGTTGAGAGCCGACGTAGGACAGAGAAGACAATGATGGGAGAGTGGGGGCTGAATTTTCGTTACGGAGGCAGGAAACAGGAACAGATCTGGTTTTGGGGCAGGAACCCACCTCCAGTGAAAACTGATTCAGGTTCAGATTTTCAAATGCGAAAGCCCTTAATTGGTCTGGAGACAGGCTTCCTGGCCATTTAGATCCAGTGGGATTGAAAGTGGCAGTGGGTCAGAGCAAGTGTGAGGCTTATGTAGCCATCGCTGAGGCTACTGATTGTCCTGTGGCAGAGATCTGCCTTCCACAGCACCCGAGGGAAGTGAGATGTCACACGGGAGCCGGAAGCCTGGCACCAGGGGCAAGCCAGACCCTTGGTTCATCAATGCCCACCTGGATTTAATGCTGGAGGCCATGAGGGAGGTCCTCTTCCCGGAAGGTGGCAGGAGGAGGCCACCTCTTCATGCGGCAGGGGCACCTCTCTGTTCAGTGTTATCTCCCTCCACCCCCTCTTCCTCCTCCTTCTCCTGCTCCTCCCCAATGAGCTGTCTCCTTTCAGGGCCTCGCTATCCTCAAGGTCCACACTTATTCACCACACTTGGCTGGAATCATTTTCTGCTGCCGCTGAGGTCGGCGGCAGGTGAAGGAAGCGGTGCCTGGCCCATACCGGCGGCATGTCGGTGAGCTGCCGCAGTCTTCAGTGCGGCAGCTTGTTTGGACAGGGCAGCCTGTCTGTCAGTGGCAATGGTGTAAGCTGCCTGCATGCAGACATTGACGCCATTTAAAAGGGCTTTGAGCCCTTCCGGAATATTTGAGGATTTGAGGATACAATAATAAAAATAGTGCGAAGCAATACTTTTGGCCCTCTCTCACCCTGCTCCCAATGACCATAAAATTGAATGGTTACATTCTCTAGCCCAAAACACTTTCCTTCTTCAACTGACCTTCCCCCCCCCCCCCCCCCCCTCAAAGTGCATAAACTTTACCCCTTCCCAACATGCCCTCGTCCAATGAGAAGTCTTTATTGCTCCACCCCCCACAGAAAACTGACCTGCTCCCCCTCTCGACCAGTGTGACACCTCGATTCCCTGGACAGGGATCGGAAAGTGCGGAAGTGCCAGCCAGCGGCAGGAAATCACAATGAGACCAGAAGCGGGATTGCAATTAACTCAGGTATGCAAATAGATTTAAATATTTAAATGCTGGGCCTGTTGCCAAGTGATGGGGGTGCCACCAGGAGGCCTCTCCACCTCCTTGAAGATTGGGCCAGACCCTCATGGTGTCGGGGTCTAGGGTGGGCCTTCTCTGGAGCAATCTTCAGGCCTTATGTGTGTTTACACGCATGCAATGTAATCCTGTCTCTGCATTCCTTGTAATCTTTCTCAGTCCACTCTCATCTAATACGGAAGTCCTCACTTCTCTAGTAATGTCTAACACTCTCACTCTGACCACACCTAATACTTTGCTATTTCCTACTGTAGGGCTATCTGTCTCTTCCAATTCTCTGTGTACCTTGGCGTTTCTCTCTTGTATTATCTCCTGCACCCCTGCCAAATTAGTTTAAACCCACCACAATAGCATTAGCAAATCACTCCGCAAGGAAATATGTCCCAGCTCTGTTCAGGTGCAACCCATGTGCCTGTATATAGGTCCCACCATCTCCAGGACTGATCCCAGTGTCCCAGGAATCTAAAGACCTCCCTCCTGCACCATCTTTCCAGCCACGCATTCATCTGCACTAGCCCCTTATTTCTATACTACATTAATGCAGGAATGGTATAGTACAGGGGGTATTAGGCGGGACATAGGTTTAAGGTGCGAGGGGCAAAGTTTAGAGGGGATGTGCGAGGCAAGATTTTTACACAGAGGGTGGTGAGTGCCTGGAACTTGCTGCCAGTGGAGGTGGTGGGAGCAGATACGATAGCGACGTTTAAGAGACATCTTGACAAATACATGAATAGGAAGGGAATAGAGGGATACAGACCCCGGAAGTGCAGAAGGTGTTAGTTTAGGCAGGCAACAGGATCGGTGCAGGCTTGGAGGGCCAAATGGGCTGCTCCTGGGCTGTACTGTTCTTTGTTCTTTGTTCTTTGAAATGTTATACCACAGGGGGTATTAGATGGGAATGTTATACCACAGGGGGTATTAGATGGGAATGTTACACCACAGGGGGTATTAGATGGGAATGTTATACCACAGGGGGTATTAGATGGGAATGTTACACCACAGGGACTGCTGGATGAGAATGTTACACCACAGGGACTATTAGATGGGAATGTTATACCACAGGGGGTATTAGATGGGAATGTTATACCACAGGGGGTATTAGATGGGAATGTTATACCACAGGGGGTATTAGATGGGAATGTTATACCACAGGGGGTATTAGATGGGAATGTTACACCACAGGGGGTATTAGCTGGGAATGTTATACCACAGGGACTATTAGATGGGAATGTTACACCACAGAGACTATTAGATGGGAATGTTATACCACAGGGGGTATTAGATGGGAATGTTATACCACAGGGGGTATTAGATGGGAATGTTATACCACAGGGACTATTAGATGGGAATGTTATACCACAGGGGGTATTAGATGGGAATGTTATACCACAGGGGGTATTAGATGGGAATGTTATACCACAGGGGGTATTAGATGGGAATGTTATACCACAGGGGGTATTAGATGGGAATGTTACACCACAGGGGGTATTAGCTGGGAATGTTATACCACAGGGACTATTAGATGGGAATGTTACACCACAGAGACTATTAGATGGGAATGTTATACCACAGGGGGTATTAGATGGGAATGTTATACCACAGGGGGTATTAGATGGGAATGTTATACCACAGGGGGTATTAGATGGGAATGTTATACCACAGGGACTATTAGATGGGAATGTTACACCACAGGGACTATTAGATGGGAATGTTACACCACAGAGACTATTAGATGGGAATGTTATACCACAGGGGGTATTAGATGGGAATGTTATACCACAGGGGGTATTAGATGGGAATGTTATACCACAGGGACTATTAGATGGGAATGTTATACCACAGGGGGTATTAGATGGGAATGTTACACCACAGGAACTATTAGATGGGAATGTTATACCACAGGGGGTATTAGATGGGAATGTTATACCACAGTGGTATTAGATGGGAATGTTATACCACAGGGGGTATTAGATGGGAATGTTATACCACAGGGGATATTAGATAGGAATGTTATACCACAGGGGATATTAGATAGGAATGTTATACCACAGGGGTATTAGATGGGAATGTTATACCACAGAGAGTATTAGATGGGAATGTTATACCACAGGGGGTATTAGATGGGAATGTTATACCACAGGGGATATTAGATAGGAATGTTATACCACAGGGGATATTAGATAGGAATGTTATACCACAGGGGTATTAGATGGGAATGTTATACCACAGAGAGTATTAGATGGGAATGTTATACCACAGGGGGTATTAGATGGGAATGTTATACCACAGGGGATATTAGATAGGAATGTTATACCACAGGGGATATTAGATAGGAATGTTATACCACAGGGGTATTAGATGGGAATGTTATACCACAGAGAGTATTAGATGGGAATGTTATACCACAGGGGTATTAGATGGGAATGTTATACCACAGGGGGTATTAGATGGGAATGTTATACCACAGGGGGTATTAGATGGGAATGTTATACCACAGGGGTATTAGATGGGAATGTTATACCACAGGGGTATTAGATGGGAATGTTATACCACAGAGGGTATTAGATGGGAATGTTATACCACAGAGACTGTTAGATGGGAATGTTATACCACAGAGGGTATTAGATGGGAATGTTATACCACAGAGACTGTTAGATGGGAATGTTATACCACAGGGGGTATTAGATGGGAATGTTATACCACAGAGGGTATTAGATGGGAATGTTATACCACAGGGGGTATTAGATGGGAATGTTATACCACAGAGAGTGTTAGATGGGAATGTTATACCACAGTGGGTATTAGATGGGAATGTTATACCACAGGGGGTATTAGATGGGAATGTTATACCACAGAGAGTGTTAGATGGGAATGTTATACCACAGTGGGTATTAGTTGGGAATGTTATACCACAGGGACTGTTAGATGGGAATGTTATACCACAGGGGGTATTAGATGGGAATGTTATACCACAGAGGGTATTAGATGGGAATGTTATACCACAGAGACTGTTAGATGGGAATGTTATACCACAGGGGGTATTAGATGGGAATGTTATACCACAGAGGGTATTAGATGGGAATGTTATACCACAGGGGGTATTAGATGGGAATGTTATACCACAGAGAGTATTAGATGGGAATGTTATACCACAGGGGGTATTAGATGGGAATGTTATACCACAGAGGGTATTAGATGGGAATGTTATACCACAGGGGGTATTAGATGGGAATGTTATACCACAGAGAGTATTAGATGGGAATGTTATACCACAGGGGGTATTAGATGGGAATGTTATACCACAGAGGGTATTAGATGGGGATGTTATACCACAGGGGGTATTAGTTGGGAATGTTATACCACAGGGACTGTTAGATGGGAATGTTATACCACAGGGGGTATTAGATGGGAATGTTATACCACAGAGGGTATTAGATGGGAATGTTATACCACAGGGGGTATTAGATGGGAATGTTATACCACAGAGAGTATTAGATGGGAATGTTATACCACAGGGGTATTAGATGGGAATGTTATGCCACAGGGGTATTAGATGGGAATGTTATACCACAGGGACTGTTAGATGGGAATGTTATACCACAGGGGGTATTAGATGGGAATGTTATACCACAGAGGGTATTAGATGGGAATGTTATACCACAGAGACTGTTAGATGGGAATGTTATACCACAGGGGGTATTAGTTGGGAATGTTATACCACAGGGACTGTTAGATGGGAATGTTATACCACAGGGGGTATTAGATGGGAATGTTATACCACAGAGGGTATTAGATGGGAATGTTATACCACAGGGGGTATTAGATGGGAATGTTATACCACAGAGAGTATTAGATGGGAATGTTATACCACAGGGGTATTAGATGGGAATGTTATACCACAGGGGGTATTAGATGGGAATGTTATACCACAGGGACTGTTGGATGGGAATGTTATACCACAGGGGGTATTAGATGGGAATGTTATACCACAGGGGTATTAGATGGGAATGTTATACCACAGAGAGTATTAGATGGGAATGTTATACCACAGGGGTATTAGATGGGAATGTTATACCACAGGGGGTATTAGATGGGAATGTTATACCACAGGGACTGTTAGATGGGAATGTTATACCACAGGGGGTATTAGTTGGGAATGTTATACCACAGGGAGTGGTGGATGGGAATGTTATACCACAGGGGGTATTAGATGGGAATGTTATACTACAGGGGGTATGAGATGGGAATGTTATACCACAGGGGGTATTAGATGGGAATGTTATACCACAGGGGTATTAGATGGGAATGTTATACCACAGGGAGTGGTGGATGGGAATGTTATACCACAGGGGGTATTTGATTGGAATGTTATACCACAGGGGGTATTAGATGGGAATGTTATACCACAGGGACTATTTGATTGGAATGTTATACCACAGGGGGTATTAGATGGGAATGTTATACCACAGAGGGTATTAGATGGGAATGTTATACCACAGGGGGTATTAGATGGGAATGTTTTGCCAAAGAGGGTATTAGATGGGAATGTTATACCACAGGGACGGTTAGATGGGAATGTTATACCACAGGGGGTATTAGTTGGGAATGTTATACCACAGGGAGTGGTGGATGGGAATGTTATACCACAGGGGGTATTAGATGGGAATGTTATACTACAGGGGGTATGAGATGGGAATGTTATACCACAGGGACTGTTAGATGGGAATGTTATACCACAGGGGGTATTAGATGGGAATGTTATACCACAGAGGGTATTAGATGGGAATGTTATACCACAGGGGGTATTAGATGGGAATGTTATACCACAGAGGGTATTAGATGGGAATGTTATACCACAGGGGGTATGAGATGGGAATGTTATACCACAGGGACTGTTAGATGGGAATGTTATACCACAGGGGGTATTAGATGGGAATGTTATACCACAGAGGGTATTAGATGGGAATGTTATACCACAGGGGGTATTAGATGGGAATGTTATACCACAGAGGGTATTAGATGGGAATGTTATACCACAGAGGGTATTAGATGGGAATGTTATACCACAGGGGTATTAGATGGGAATGTTATACCACAGGGGTAGTAGATGGGGATGTTATACCACAGGGGTATTAGATGGGAATGTTATACCACAGGGGGTATTAGATGGGAATGTTATACCACAGAGGGTATTAGATGGGAATGTTATACCACAGGGGTAGTTGATGGGGATGTTATACCACAGGGGTATTAGATGGGAATGTTATACCACAGGGGGTATTAGATGGGAATGTTATAGCACAGGGGTATTAGATGGGAATGTTATACCACAGAGGGTATTAGATGGGAATGTTATAGCACAGGGGTATTAGATGGGAATGTTATACCACAGAGGATATTAGATGGGAATGTTATAGCACAGGGGTATTAGATGGGAATGTTATAGCACAGGGGTATTAGATGGGAATGTTATACCACAGAGGGTATTAGATGGGAATGTTATACCACAGGGGTAGTAGATGGGGATGTTATACCACAGGGGGTATGAGATGGGAATGTTATACCACAGAGGGTATTAGATGGGAATGTTATACCACAGGGGGTATTAGATGGGAATGTTATAGCACAGGGGTATTAGATGGGAATGTTATACCACAGGGGGTATTAGATGGGAATGTTATAGCACAGGGGGTAGTAGATGGGGATGTTATACCACAGAGGGTATTAGATGGGGATGTTATACCACAGGGGTAGTAGATGGGGATGTTATACCACAGGGGGTATTAGATGGGAATGTTATACCACAGGGGGTATTAGATGGGAATGTTATAGCACAGGGGGTATTAGATGGGAATGTTATACCACAGGGGGTATTAGATGGGAATGTTATAGCACAGGGGGTATTAGATGGGAATGTTATAGCACAGGGGGTATTAGATGGGAATGTTATAGCACAGGGGTATTAGATGGGAATGTTATACCACAGGGGTAGTAGATGGGGATGTTATACCACAGGGGGTATTAGATGGGAATGTTATACCACAGAGGGTATTAGATGGGAATGTTATACCACAGGGGTATTAGATGGGGATGTTATACCACAGGGGGTATTAGATGGGAATGTTATACCACAGGGGGTATTAGATGGGAATGTTATACCACAGGGGTATTAGATGGGAATGTTATACCACAGGGGTATTAGATGGGAATGTTATACCACAGGGGTATTAGATGGGAATGTTATACTGCAGGGGGTATTAGATGGGAATGTTATAGCACAGGGGTATTAGATGGGAATGTTATACCACAGGGGGTATTAGATGGGAATGTTATACCACAGGGGTATTAGATGGGAATGTTATACCACAGGGGTATTAGATGGGAATGTTATACCACAGGGGGTAGTAGATGGGGATGTTATACCACAGAGGGTATTAGATGGGAATGTTATACCACAGGGGTAGTAGATGGGAATGTTATACCACAGGGGGTATTAGGTGGGAATGTTATACCACAGGGGTAGTAGATGGGGATGTTATACCACAGGGGGTATTAGATGGGGATGTTATACCACAGGGGGTATTAGATGGGAATGTTATACCACAGGGACTGTTGGATGGAAATGTTATACCACAGGGGGTATCAGATGGGAATGTTATACCACAGTGGGTATTAGATGGGAATGTTATACCACAGGGGGTATTAGATGGGAATGTTATACCACAGAGGGTATTAGATGGGAATGTTATACCACAGAGGGTATTAGATAGGAATGTTATAGCACAGGGACTGTTGGATGGAAATGTTATACCACAGGGGGTATTAGATGGGAATGTTATACCACAGAGGGTATTAGATGGGAATGTTATACCACAGGGGGTATTAGATGGGAATGTTATACCACAGGGGGTATTAGATGGGAATGTTATACCACAGAGGGTATTAGATGGGAATGTTATACCACAGGGGGTATTAGATGGGAATGTTATAGCACAGGGGTATTAGATGGGAATGTGATACCACAGGGGGTATTAGATGGGAATGTTATACCACAGTGGGTATTAGATGGGAATGTTATACCCCAGGGGTATTAGATGGGAATGTTATACCACAGGAGGTATTAGATGGGAATGTTATACCACAGGGACTGTTAGATGGGAATGTTATACCACAGGGGGCATTAGATGGGAATGTTATACCACAGGGGTATTAGATAGGAATGTTATACCACAGCGACTGTTAGATGGGAATGTTATACCACAGAGGGTATTAGATGGGAATGTTATACCACAGCGACTGTTAGATGGGAATGTTATACCACAGAGGGTATTAGATGGGAATGTTATACCGCAGAGGGTATTAGATGGGAATGTTATACCACAGGGGGTATTCGATGGGAATGTTATACCACAGGCGGTGTTAGATGGGAATGTTATACCACAGGGGTATCAGTTGGGAATGTTATACCACAGGGGTATCAGTTGGGAATGTTATACCACAGGGACTGTTGGATGGGAATGTTATACCACAGGGGGTATTAGATGGGAATGTTATACCACAGGGGGTATTAGATGGGAATGTTATACCACAGGGACTGTTGGATGGAAATGTTATACCACAGGGGGTATTAGATGGGAATGTTATTTCACAGGGGTATTAGATGGGAATGTTATACCACAGGGGGTATTAGATGGGAATGTTATAGCTCAGGGGTATGAGATGGGAATGTTATACCACAGGGGGTATTAGATGGGAATGTTATACCACAGGGGGTATTAGATGGGAATGTTATAGCACAGGGGTATTAGATGGGAATGTTATACCACAGGGGGTATTAGATGGGAATGTTATACCACAGGGGGTATTAGATGGGAATGTTATACCACAGGGGGTATTAGATGGGAATGTTATAGCACAGGGGTATTAGATGGGAATGTTATAGCACAGGGGTATTGGATGGGAATGTTATACCACAGGGGGTATTAGATGGGAATGTTATAGCACAGGGGGTATTAGATGGGAATGTTATAGCACAGGGGTATTAGATGGGAATGTTATACCACAGGGGTATTAGATGGGAATGTTATACCACAGGGGGTATTAGATGGGAATGTTATACAACAGGGGGTATTAGATGGGAATGTTATACCACAGGGGGTATTAGATGGGAATGTTATAGCACAGGGGGTATTAGATGGGAATGTTATACCACAGGGGTATTAGATGGGAATGTTATACCACAGGGGGTATTAGATGGGAATGTTATACCACATGGCGTATTAGATGGGAATGTTATACCACAGGGGTATTAGATGGGAATGTTATACCACAGGGGTATTAGATGGGAATGTTATACCACAGGGGGTATTATATGGGAATGTTATACCACAGGGCTATTAGATGGGAATGTTATACCACAGGGGGTATTAGATGGGAATGTTATACCACAGGGACTGTTAGATGGGATTGTTATACCACAGGGGGTATTAGATGGGAATGTTATACCACAGGGACTGTTAGATGGGATTGTTATACCACAGGGGGTATTAGATGGGAATGTTATACCACAGGGGTATTAGATGGGAATGTTATACCACAGGGACTGTTAGATGGGAATGTTATACCACAGTGGGTATTAGTTGGGAATGTTATACCACAGGGAGTGGTGGATGGGAATGTTATACCACAGGGGGTATTAGATGGGAATGTTATACCACAGGGGGTATTAGATGGGAATGTTATACCACAGGGGTATTAGATGGGAATGTTATACCACAGGGAGTGGTGGATGGGAATGTTATACCACAGGGGGTATTTGATTGGAATGTTATACCACAGGGGGTATTAGATGGGAATGTTTTGCCAAAGAGGGTATTAGATGGGAATGTTATACCACAGGGACGGTTAGATGGGAATGTTATACCACAGGGGGTATTAGTTGGGAATGTTATACCACAGGGAGTGGTGGATGGGAATGTTATACCACAGGGACTGTTTGATTGGAATGTTATACCACAGAGGGTATTAGATGGGAATGTTATACCACAGGGGGTATGAGATGGGAATGTTATACCACAGGGGTATCAGTTGGGAATGTTATACCACAGGGGTATCAGTTGGGAATGTTATACCACAGGGACTGTTGGATGGGAATGTTATACCACAGGGGTATCAGTTGGGAATGTTATACCACAGGGACTGTTGGATGGGAATGTTATACCACAGGGGGTATTAGATGGGAATGTTATACCACAGGGGGTATTAGATGGGAATGTTATACCACAGGGACTGTTGGATGGAAATGTTATACCACAGGGGGTATTAGATGGGAATGTTATTTCACAGGGGTATTAGATGGGAATGTTATACCACAGGGGGTATTAGATGGGAATGTTATAGCTCAGGGGTATGAGATGGGAATGTTATACCACAGGGGGTATTAGATGGGAATGTTATACCACAGGGGGTATTAGATGGGAATGTTATAGCACAGGGGTATTAGATGGGAATGTTATACCACAGGGGGTATTAGATGGGAATGTTATACCACAGGGGGTATTAGATGGGAATGTTATAGCACAGGGGTATTAGATGGGAATGTTATAGCACAGGGGTATTGGATGGGAATGTTATACCACAGGGGGTATTAGATGGGAATGTTATAGCACAGGGGGTATTAGATGGGAATGTTATAGCACAGGGGTATTAGATGGGAATGTTATACCACAGGGGTATTAGATGGGAATGTTATACCACAGGGGGTATTAGATGGGAATGTTATACAACAGGGGGTATTAGATGGGAATGTTATACCACAGGGGGTATTAGATGGGAATGTTATAGCACAGGGGGTATTAGATGGGAATGTTATACCACAGGGGTATTAGATGGGAATGTTATACCACAGGGGGTATTAGATGGGAATGTTATACCACATGGCGTATTAGATGGGAATGTTATACCACAGGGGTATTAGATGGGAATGTTATACCACAGGGGTATTAGATGGGAATGTTATACCACAGGGGGTATTATATGGGAATGTTATACCACAGGGCTATTAGATGGGAATGTTATACCACAGGGGGTATTAGATGGGAATGTTATACCACAGGGACTGTTAGATGGGATTGTTATACCACAGGGGGTATTAGATGGGAATGTTATACCACAGGGGTATTAGATGGGAATGTTATACCACAGGGACTGTTAGATGGGAATGTTATACCACAGTGGGTATTAGTTGGGAATGTTATACCACAGGGAGTGGTGGATGGGAATGTTATACCACAGGGGGTATTAGATGGGAATGTTATACCACAGGGGGTATTAGATGGGAATGTTATACCACAGGGGTATTAGATGGGAATGTTATACCACAGGGAGTGGTGGATGGGAATGTTATACCACAGGGGGTATTTGATTGGAATGTTATACCACAGGGGGTATTAGATGGGAATGTTATACCACAGAGGGTATTAGATGGGAATGTTATACCACAGGGGGTATTAGATGGGAATGTTTTGCCAAAGAGGGTATTAGATGGGAATGTTATACCACAGGGACGGTTAGATGGGAATGTTATACCACAGGGGGTATTAGTTGGGAATGTTATACCACAGGGACTGTTTGATTGGAATGTTATACCACAGAGGGTATTAGATGGGAATGTTATACCACAGGGGGTATGAGATGGGAATGTTATACCACAGGGACTGTTAGATGGGAATGTTATACCATAGAGGGTATTAGATGGGAATGTTATACCACAGGGGGTATTAGATGGGAATGTTATACCACAGGGGTATTAGATGGGAATGTTATACCACAGGGGGTATTAGATGGGAATGTTATACCACAGGGGTATTAGATGGGAATGTTATACCACAGGGACTATTTGATTGGAATGTTATACCACAGGGGGTATTAGATGGGAATGTTATACCACAGAGGGTATTAGATGGGAATGTTATACCACAGGGGGTATTAGATGGGAATGTTTTGCCAAAGAGGGTATTAGATGGGAATGTTATACCACAGGGACGGTTAGATGGGAATGTTATACCACAGGGGGTATTAGTTGGGAATGTTATACCACAGGGAGTGGTGGATGGGAATGTTATACCACAGGGACTGTTTGATTGGAATGTTATACCACAGAGGGTATTAGATGGGAATGTTATACTACAGGGGGTATTAGATGGGAATGTTATACCACAGAGGGTATTAGATGGGAATGTTATACCACAGGGGCCATTAGATGGGAATGTTATACCACAGAGGGTATTAGATGGGAATGTTATACCACAGGGACTGTTAGATGGGAATGTTATACCACAGGGGGTATTAGATGGGAATGTTATACCACAGAGGGTATTAGATGGGAATGTTATACCACAGGGGGTATTAGATGGGAATGTTATACCACAGAGGGTATTAGATGGGAATGTTATACCACAGAGGGTATTAGATGGGAATGTTATACCACAGGGGTATTAGATGGGAATGTTATACCACAGGGGTAGTAGATGGGGATGTTATACCACAGGGGGTATTAGATGGGAATGTTATACCACAGGGGGTATTAGATGGGAATGTTATAGCACAGGGGTATTAGATGGGAATGTTATACCACAGGGGGTATTAGATGGGAATGTTATACCACAGGGGGTATTAGATGGGAATGTTATAGCACAGGGGTATTAGATGGGAATGTTATACCACAGGGGGTATTAGATGGGAATGTTATACCACAGGGGGTATTAGATGGGAATGTTATACCACAGGGGGTATTAGATGGGAATGTTATAGCACAGGGGTATTAGATGGGAATGTTATACCACAGGGGGTATTAGATGGGAATGTTATACCACAGGGGGTATTAGATGGGAATGTTATACCACAGGGGGTATTAGATGGGAATGTTATACCACAGAGAGTATTAGATGGGAATGTTATACCACAGGGGGTATTAGATGGGAATGTTATACCACAGGGACTGTTGGATGGAAATGTTATACCACAGGGGGTATTAGATGGGAATGTTATACCACAGGGGGTATTAGATGGGAATGTTATACCACAGAGAGTATTAGATGGGAATGTTATACCACAGTGGGTATTAGATGGGAATGTTATACCACAGGGACTGTTGGATGGAAATGTTATACCACAGGGGGTATCAGATGGGAATGTTATACCACAGAGGGTATTAGATGGGAATGTTATACCACAGGGGGTATTAGATGGGAATGTTATACCACAGAGAGTATTAGATGGGAATGTTATACCACAGTGGGTATTAGATGGGAATGTTATACCACAGGGGGTATTAGATGGGAATGTTATACCACAGAGGGTATTAGATGGGAATGTTATACCACAGAGGGTATTAGATGGGAATGTTATACCACAGGGGGTATTAGATGGGAATGTTATACCACAGAGGGTATTAGATGGGAATGTTATACCACAGAGGGTATTAGATGGGAATGTTATACCACAGGGGGTATTAGATGGGAATGTTATACCACAGGGGGTATTAGATGGGAATGTTATACCACAGTGGGTATTAGATGGGAATGTTATACCACAGGGGGTATCAGATGGGAATGTTATACCACAGTGGGTATTAGATGGGAATGTTATACCACAGGGGGTATTAGATGGGAATGTTATACCACAGAGGGTATTAGATGGGAATGTTATACCACAGAGGGTATTAGATGGGAATGTTATAGCACAGGGACTATTGGATGGAAATGTTATCCCACAGGGGGTATTAGATGGGAATGTTATACCACAGAGGGTATTAGATGGGAATGTTATACCACAGTGGGTATTAGATGGGAATGTTATACCACAGGGGGTATTAGATGGGAATGTTATAGCACAGGGGTATTAGATGGGAATGTTATACCACAGGGGGTATTAGATGGGAATGTTATACCACAGGGGGTATTAGATGGGAATGTTATACCCCAGGGGTATTAGATGGGAATGTTATACCACAGTGGGTATTAGATGGGAATGTTATACCACAGGGGGTATTAGATGGGAATGTTATACCACAGAGGGTATTAGATGGGAATGTTATACCACAGGGGGTATTAGATGGGAATGTTATACCACAGAGGGTATTAGATGGGAATGTTATCCCACAGGGGGTATTAGATGGGAATGTTATACCACAGAGGGTATTAGATGGGAATGTTATACCACAGTGGGTATTAGATGGGAATGTTATACCACAGGGGGTATTAGATGGGAATGTTATAGCACAGGGGTATTAGATGGGAATGTTATACCACAGGGGGTATTAGATGGGAATGTTATACCACAGGGGGTATTAGATGGGAATGTTATACCCCAGGGGTATTAGATGGGAATGTTATACCACAGGGGGTATTAGATGGGAATGTTATACCACAGGGACTGTTAGATGGGAATGTTATACCACAGGGGGCATTAGATGGGAATGTTATACCACAGGGGTATTAGATAGGAATGTTATACCACAGCGACTGTTAGATGGGAATGTTATACCACAGAGGGTATTAGATGGGAATGTTATACCACAGCGACTGTTAGATGGGAATGTTATACCACAGAGGGTATTAGATGGGAATGTTATACCGCAGAGGGTATTAGATGGGAATGTTATACCACAGGGGGTATTCGATGGGAATGTTATACCACAGGCGGTGTTAGATGGGAATGTTATACCACAGGGGTATCAGTTGGGAATGTTATACCACAGGGGTATCAGTTGGGAATGTTATACCACAGGGACTGTTGGATGGGAATGTTATACCACAGGGGGTATTAGATGGGAATGTTATACCACAGGGGGTATTAGATGGGAATGTTATACCACAGGGACTGTTGGATGGAAATGTTATACCACAGGGGGTATTAGATGGGAATGTTATTTCACAGGGGTATTAGATGGGAATGTTATACCACAGGGGGTATTAGATGGGAATGTTATAGCTCAGGGGTATGAGATGGGAATGTTATACCACAGGGGGTATTAGATGGGAATGTTATACCACAGGGGGTATTAGATGGGAATGTTATAGCACAGGGGTATTAGATGGGAATGTTATACCACAGGGGGTATTAGATGGGAATGTTATACCACAGGGGGTATTAGATGGGAATGTTATACCACAGGGGGTATTAGATGGGAATGTTATAGCACAGGGGTATTAGATGGGAATGTTATAGCACAGGGGTATTGGATGGGAATGTTATACCACAGGGGGTATTAGATGGGAATGTTATAGCACAGGGGGTATTAGATGGGAATGTTATAGCACTGGGGTATTAGATGGGAATGTTATACCACTGGGGTATTAGATGGGAATGTTATACAACAGGGGGTATTAGATGGGAATGTTATACCACAGGGGGTATTAGATGGGAATGTTATAGCACAGGGGTATTAGATGGGAATGTTATACCACAGGGGTATTAGATGGGAATGTTATACCACAGGGGGTATTAGATGGGAATGTTATACCACATGGCGTATTAGATGGGAATGTTATACCACAGGGGTATTAGATGGGAATGTTGTACCACAGGGGTATTAGATGGGAATGTTATACCACAGGGGGTATTATATGGGAATGTTATACCACAGGGGTATTAGATGGGAATGTTATACCAAAGGGACTGTTAGATGGGAATGTTATACCACAGAGGGCATTAGATGGGAATGTTATACTGCAGAGGGTATTAGATGGGAATGTTATACCACAGGAGGTATAAGATGGGAATGTTATAGCACAGGGGTATTAGATGGGAATGTTAGACCACAGTGGGTATTAGATGGGAATATTATACCACAGGGGGTATTAGATGGGAATGTTATAGCACAGGGGTATTAGATGGGAATGTTAGACCACAGGGGGTATTAGATGGGAATGTTATACCACAGGGGGTATTAGATGGGAATGTTATAGCACAGGGGTATTAGATGGGAATGTTAGACCACAGGCGTATCAGATGGGAATGTTGGGTAAGTAAAACACTATATATTTGGGCGGTTTAAAATAACTTTCCTTTCATTGCAGCAGCTTTTTCGGGAGCAGTGAGTGAGCGAGTGAGCAGCTGGGAAGGTCAGTTTGAAAGTAAATATAATTTCCTTTTGTTTTTCGGCGGAGGCCAGGGGGCTGCTGGGTAAGTAAAACACTATATATTTGGGCTGTTTCTGAACCCGAGACACCACACTTGTCGTGTCTCCCACCCGCCCTCCTCCTCTAACCAAAAAAAAAGGACTCGGTGGGGTGTTTATAAGGTAAGGCCTTTTCGATTTCTCTGGTTTATTGTGATTGGTAAAAACTTTTCGTTCCTTTTTCATTTAACTAAGTTAAGCTTAAGATTAAAAATGGCAGGAGATCTCAGACCCGTGTCATGCTCCTCTTGCTCAATGTGGGAGCTCAGGGACACGGCTGATGTCCCTGACTCCTTCACGTGCAGGAAGTGTGTCCAACTGCAGCTCTTGTTAGACCGCATGATGGCTCTGGAGCTGCGGATGGACTCACTTTGGAGCATGCGCGATGCTGAGGAGGTCGTGGATAGCACATTTAGTGAATTGGTCACACCGCAGATTAGGATTGCTGAGGGAGAAAGGGGATGGGTGACCAAAAGGCAGAGAAAGAGCAGGAAGGCAGCGCAGGAGTCCCCTGCGGTCATCTCCCTCCAAAACAGGTATACCGTTTTGGATACTGTTGGGGGAGATGGCTCACCAGGGGAAGGCAGCAGTAGCCAGGTCCATGGCACCGTGGCTGGCTCTGCTGTTCAGAAGGGCGGGAAAAAGAGTGGAAGGGCTATAGTCGTAGGGGATTCGATTGTAAGGGGAGTAGATAGGCGGTTCTGTGGTCGAAAACGAGGCTCCCGAATGGTATGTTGCCTCCCAGGTGCACGGGTCAGGGATGTCTCAGATCGGCTGCAGAACATTCTAAAGGGGGAGGGTGAACAGCCAGTTGTCATTGTGCACATAGGCACTAATGATATAGGTAAAAAACGGGATGAGGTCCTACAAGCAGAGTTTAGGGAGTTAGGAGCCAAGTTAAAAAGTAGGACCTCAGAGGTAGTAATCTCAGGATTACTACCAGTGCCACGTGATAAGTGGCACTGGTAGAGTAAAAATGAAAGAATAGTCAGGATGAATGCGTGGCTTGAGAGATGGTGCAGGAAGGAGGGGTTCAGATTTTTGGGACATTGGGACCGGTTCTGGGGGAGGTGGGACTATTACAAATTGGACGGTCTACACCTGGGCCGGACTGGAACCAATGTCCTTGGAGGTGCTTTTGCTAACGCTGTTGGGGAGGGTTTAAACTAATGTGGCAGGGGGATGGGAACCAATTGAGGTCAGTTGACAGTAAGGAGGTAGTAACAAAAGCCTGTAAGGAACTAGATAATGAAGTCAGTGTGACTAAGGGGAAGAACAGGCAGGGAGCAGATGATGAATATAAAGGGACTGGTGGTCTGAGGTGCATTTGTTTTAATGCAAGAAGTGTAGTAGGTAAGGCAGATGAACTTAGGGCTTGGATTAGTACCTGGGAGTATGATGTTATTGCTATTACTGAGACTTGGTTGAGGGAAGGGCATGATTGGCAACTAAATATCCCAGGATATTGATGCTTCAGGCGGGATAGAGAGGGAGGTAAAAGGGGTGGAGGAGTTGCATTACTGGTCAAAGAGGATATCACAGCTGTGCTGAAGGAGGGCACTATGGAGGACTCGAGCAGTGAGGCAATATGGGCAGAACTCAGAAATAGGAAGGGTGCGGTAACAATGTTGGGGCTGTACTACAGGCCTCCCAACAGCGAGCGTGAGATAGAGGTACAAATATGTAAACAGATTATGGAAAGATGTAGGAGCAACAGGGTGGTGGTGATAGGAGATTTTAATTTTCCCAACATTGACTGGGATTCGCTTAGTGTTAGAGGTCCAGATGGAGCAGAATTTGTAAGGAGCATCCAGGAAGGTTTTCTGGAGCAGTATGTAAATAGTCCAACTCGGGAAGGGGCCATACTGGACCTGGTGTTGGGGAATGAGCCCGGCCAGGTTGTTGAAGTTTCAGTAGGGGACTACTTTGGGAATAGTGATCACAATTCCGTAAGCTTTAAAATACTCATGGACAAAGACGAGAGTGGTCCTAAAGGAAGAGTGCTAAATTGGGGGAAGGCCAACTATACCAAAATTCGGCAGGAGCTGGGAAATGTAGATTGGGAGCAGCTGTTTGAAGGTAAATCCACATGTGACATGTGGGAGGCTTTTAAAGAGAGGTTGATTAGCGTTCAGGAGAGACATGTTCCTGTGAAAATGAGGGATAGAAATGGCAAGATTAGGGAACCATGGATGACAGGTGAAATTGTGAGACTAGCTAAGAGGAAAAAGGAAGCATACATAAGGTGTAGGCGGCTGATGAAAGACGAAGCTTTGAAAGAATATCGGGAATGTAGGACCAATCTGAAACGAGGAATTAAGAGGGCTAAAAGGGGTCATGAAATATCTTTAGCAAACAGGGTTAAGGAAAATCCCAAAGCCTTTTATTCATATATAAGGAGAAAGAGGGTAACGAGAGAAAGGATTGGCCCACTAAAGGACAAAGGAGGAATGTTATGCTTGGACTCAGAGAAAATGGGTGAGATTCTAAACGAGTACTTTGCATCGGTATTCACCGAGGAGAGGGACATGACGGATGTTGAGGTTAGGAACAGATGTTTGATTACTCTAGGTCAAGTCGGCATAAGGAGGGAGGAAGTGTTGGGTATTCTAAAGGGCATTAAGGTGGACAAGTCCCCAGGTCCGGATGGGATCTATCCCAGGTTACTGAGGGAAGCGAGAGAGGAAATAGCTGGGGCCTTAACAGATATCTTTACAGCATCCTTAAACACGGGTGAGGTCCCGGAGGACTGGAGAATTGCTAATGTTGTCCCCTTGTTTAAGAAGGGTAGCAGGGATAATCCAGGTAATTATAGACCGGTGAGCCTGACGTCAGTGGTAGGGAAGCTGCTGGAGAAGATACTGAGGGATAGGATCTATTCCCATTTGGAAGAAAATGGGCTCATCAGTGATAGGCAACATGGTTTTGTGCAGGGAAGGTCATGTCTTACCAACTTAATAGAATTCTTTGAGGAAGTGACAAAGTTGATTGATGAGGGAAGGGCTGTCGATGTCATATACATGGACTTCAGTAAGGCGTTTGATAAGGTTCCCCATGGCAGGCTGATGGAGAAAGTGAAGGCGCTTGGGGTCCAAGGTGTACTAGCTAGATGGATAAAGAACTGGCTGGGCAACAGGAGACAGGGAGTAGCAGTAGAGGGGAGTTTCTCAAAATGGAGTCGTGTGACCAGTGGTGTTCCACAGGGATCCGTGCTGGGACCACTGTTGTTTGTGATATACATTAATGATTTGGAGGAAAGTATAGGTGGACTGATTAGCAAGTTTGCAGACGACACTAAGATTGGTGGAGTAGCAGATAGTGAAGGGGACTGTCAGAGAATACAGCAGAATATAGATAGATTAGAGAGTTGGGCAGAGAAATGGCAGATGGAGTTCAATCAGGGCAAATGCGAGGTGATGCATTTTGGAAGATCCAATTCAAGAGTGAACTATACAGTAAATGGAAAAGTCCTGGGGAAAACTGATGTCCAGAGAGATTTGGGTGTTCAGGTCCATTGTTCCCTGAAGGTGGCAACGCAGGTAAATAGAGTGGTCAAGAAGGCATACGGCATGCTTTCCTTCATCGGACGGGGCATTGAGTACAAGAGTTGGCAGGTCATGTTACAGTTGTATAGGACTTTGGTTCGGCCACATTTGGAATACTGCATGCAGTTCTGGTCGCCACATTACCAAAAGGATGTGGATGCTTTGGAGAGGGTGCAGAGGAGGTTCACCAGGATGTTGCCTGGTATGGAGGGCGCTAGCTATGAAGAGAGGTTGAGTAGATTAGGATTATTTTCATTAGAAAGACGGAGGTTGAGGGGGGACCTGATTGAGGTGTACAAAATCATGAGAGGTATAGACAGGGTGGACAGCAAGAGGCTTTTTCCCAGAGTGGGGGTTTCAATTGCGAGAGGACACGAGTTCAAAGTGAAAGGGGAAATGTTTAGGGGGGATATGCGTGGAAAGTTCTTTACGCAGAGGGTGGTGGGCACCTGGAACGCGTTGCCAGCGGAGGTGGTAGACGCGGGCACGATGGAGTCTTTTCAGATGTATCTAGACAGATACATGAATGGGCAGGAAGAAAAGAGATAAAGAACCTTAGAAAATAGGCGACATGTTTGGAGAGAGGATCTGCATCGGCGCAGGCTTGGAGGGCCGAAGGGCCTGTTCCTGTGCTGTAATTATCTTTGTTCTTTATCTTTGTTATACCACAGGGGGTATTAGATGGGAATGTTATACCACAGGGGGTATTAGATGGGAATGTTATACCACAGGGGTATTAGATGGGAATGTTATACCACAGGGACTGTTAGATGGGATTGTTATACCACAGGGGGTATTAGATGGGAATGTTATACCACAGGGGTATTAGATGGGAATGTTATACCACAGGGGGTATTAGATAGGAATGTTATACCACAGGGAGTGGTGGATGGGAATGTTATACCACAGGGGGTATTTGATTGGAATGTTATACCACAGTGGGTATTAGATGGGAATGTTATACTACAGAGGGTATTAGATGGGAATGTTATACCACAGGGGGTATTAGATGGGAATGTTATACCACAGGAGTTATTAGATGGGAATGTTATACCACAGGGGGTATTAGATAGAAATGTTATACCACAGGGGGTATTAGATGGGAATGTTATACCACAGGGGTATTAGGTGGGAATGTTATACCACAGGGGGTATTAGGTGGGAATGTTATAGCACAGGGGTATTAGATGGGAATGTTATACCACAGGGGGTATTAGATGGGAATGTTATACCACAGGGGTATTAGATGGGAATGTTATACCACAGGGGGTATTAGATGGGAATGTTATAGCACAGGGGTATTAGATGGGAATGTTATACCTCAGGGGTATTAGATGGGAATGTTATACCACAGGGGGTATTAGATGGGAATGTTATACCACAGGGGGTATTATTTGGGAATGTTATAGCACAGGGGTATTAGATGGGAATGTTATACCACAGGGACTGTTAGATGGGAATGTTATACCACAGGCGTATTAGATGGGAATGTTATACCACAGGGGGTATTAGATGGGAATGTTATACCACAGTGGGTATTAGATGGGAATGTCATTCCACAGAGGGTATTAGATGGGAATGTTATACCACAGGGGGTATTAGATGGGAATGTTATACCACAGGAGTTATTAGATGGGAATGTTATACCACAGGGGGTATTAGAGAGGAATGTTATACCACAGGGGGTATAAGATGGGAATGTTATACCACAGGCGTATTAGATGGGAATGTTATACCACAGGGGGTATTAGATGGGAATGTTATACCACAGTGGGTATTAGATGGGAATGTCATTCCACAGAGGGTATTAGATGGGAATGTTATACCACAGGGGGTATTAGATGGGAATGTTATACCACACGAGTTATTAGATGGGAATGTTATACCACAGGGGGTATTAGAGAGGAATGTTATACCACAGGGGTATTAGATGGGAATGTTATACCACAGGAGTTATTAGATGGGACTGTTATACCACAGGGGGTATTAGATGGGAATGTTATACCACAGGAGTTATTAGATGGGAATGTTATACCACAGGGGTATTAGATGGGAATGTTATACCACAGGGGTATTAGATGGGAATGTTATACCACAGGGGGCATTAGATGGGAATGTTATACCACAGGGGGTATTAGATGGGAATGTTATACCACAGGGGGCGTTAGATGGGAATGTTATACCACAGGGGGCATTAGATGGGAATGTTATACCACAGGGGGTATTAGATGGGAATGTTATACCACAGGGGGTATTAGATGGGAATGTTATACCACAGGGGTATTAGATGAGAATGTTATACCACAGGGGTATTAGATGGGAATGTTATACCGCAGGGGTATTAGATAGGAATGTTATACCGCAGGGGTATTAGATGGGAATGTTATACCACAGGGGGCATTAGATGGGAATGTTATACCACAGGGGGTATTAGATGGGAATGTTATACCGCAGGGGGCATTAGATGGGAATGTTATACCACAGGGGGCATTTGATGGGAATGTTATACCACAGGGGGTATTAGATGGGAATGTTATACCACAGGGGGTATTAGATGGGAATGTTATACCACAGGGGTATTAGATGGGAATGTTATACCGCAGGGGTATTAGATAGGAATGTTATACCGCAGGGGTATTAGATGGGAATGTTATACCACAGGGGGTATTAGATGGGAATGTTATACCACAGGGGGCATTAGATGGGAATGTTATACCACAGGGGGTATTAGATGGGAATGTTATACCACAGGGGGCATTAGATGGGAATGTTATACCACAGGGGTCATTAGATGGGAATGTTATACCACAGGGGGTATTAGATGGGAATGTTATACCACAGGGGGTATTAGATGGGAATGTTATACTGCAGAGGGTATTAGATGGGAATGTTATACCACAGGGGGCATTTGATGGGAATGTTATACCACAGGGGATATTAGATGGGAATGTTACACCACAGGGGGCATTAGATGGGAATGTTATACCACAGGGGGTATTAGATGGGAATGTTATACCACAGGGGGTATTTGATGGGAATGTTATACCACAGGGATATTAGATGGGAATGTTATACCACAGGGATATTAGATGGGAATGTTATACCACAGGGGTTATTAGATGGGAATGTTATACCACAGGGGTATTAGATGAGAATGTTATACCACAGGGGTATTAGATGGGAATGTTATACCACAGGGGTATTAGATGGGAATGTTATACCACAGGGATATTAGATGGGAATGTTATAGCACAGGGACTGTTTGATGGGAATGTTATACCACAGGGGGTATTAGATGGGAATGTTATACCACAGGGGGTATTAGTTGGGAATGTTATACCACAGGGGGTATTAGATGGGAATGTTATACCACAGGGGGTATTAGTTGGGAATGTTATACCACAGGGGTATTAGATGGGAATGTTATACCACAGGGGTCATTAGATGGGAATGTTATACCACAGGGGGTATTAGATGGGAATGTTATACCACAGGGCTATTAGATGGGAATGTTATACCACAGGGGTCATTAGATGGGAATGTTATACCACAGGGGGTATTAGATGGGAATGTTATACCACAGGGGGTATGAGATGGCAATGTTATACCACAGGGGGTATTAGATGGGAATGTTATACCCCAGGGGTATTAGATGCGACTGTTTTCCCACAGGGATATTAGATGGGAATGTTATACCACAGTGGGTATTAGATGGGAATGTTATACTGCAGAGGGTATTAGATGGGAATGTTATACCACAGGGGGCATTTGATGGGAATGTTATACCACAGGGGGTATTAGATGGGAATGTTACACCACAGGGGGCATTAGATGGGAATGTTATACCACAGGGGGTATTTGATGGGAATGTTATACCACAGGGGGTATTTGATGGGAATGTTATACCACAGGGATATTAGATGGGAATGTTATACCACAGGGATATTAGATGGGAATGTTATAGCACAGGGACTGTTAGATGGGAATGTTATACCACAGGGGGTATTAGATGGGAATGTTATACCACAGGGGGTATTAGTTGGGAATGTTATACCACAGGGGGTATTAGATGGGAATGTTATACCACAGGGGGTATTAGTTGGGAATGTTATACCACAGGGGTATTAGATGGGAATGTTATACCACAGGGGTCATTAGATGGGAATGTTATACCACAGGGGGTATTAGATGGGAATGTTATACCACAGGGCTATTAGATGGGAATGTTATACCACAAGGGTCATTAGATGGGAATGTTATACCACAGGGGGTATTAGATGGGAATGTTATACCACAGGGGGTATGAGATGGCAATGTTATACCACAGGGGGTATTAGATGGGAATGTTATACCCCAGGGGTATTAGATGCGACTGTTTTCCCACAGGGATATTAGATGGGAATGTTATACCACAGGGGGTATTAGATGGGAATGTTATACCACAGGGGGTATTAGATGGGAATGTTATACTGCAGAGGGTATTAGATGGGAATGTTATACCACAGGGACTGTTGGATGGGAATGTTATACCACAGAGGGTATTAGATGGGAATGTTATACCACAGGGGGTATTAGATGGGAATGTTATCCCACAGAGGGTATTAGATGGGAATGTTATACCATAGAGGGTATTAGATGGGAATGTTATAGCACAGGGGGTATTAGATGGGAATGTTATAGCACAGGGGTATTAGATGGGAATGTTATACCACAGGGGTATTAGATGGGAATGTTATACCACAAGGGGTATTAGATGGGAATGTTATACCACAGGGGGTATTAGATGGGAATGTTATACCACAGGGGTATTAGATGGGAATGTTATACCACAGGGGTATTAGATGGGAATGTTATACCACAGGGGTATTAGATGGGAATGTTATACCACAGGGGGTATTAGATGGGAATGTTATACCACAGGGGTATTAGATGGGAATGTTGTAGCACAGGGGGTATTAGATGGGAATGTTGTAGCACAGGGGGTATTTGATGGGAATGTTATACCACAGGGGGTATTAGATGGGAATGTTATACCACAGGGGTCTTAGATGGGAATGTTATACCACAGGGGGTATTAGGTGGGAATGTTATACCACAGGGGGTATTAGATGGGAATGTTATACCACAGGGGTATTAGATGGGAATGTTATACCACAGGGGGTATTAGATGGGAATGTTATACCACAGGGGGTATTAGATGGGAATGTTATACCACAGGGGGTATTAGATGGGAATGTTATACCACAGGGATATTAGATGGGAATGTTATACCACAGGGGGTATTAGATGGGAATGTTATACCACAAGGGGTATTAGATGGGAATGTTATACCACAGGGGGTATTAGATGGGAATGTTATACCACAGGGGGTATTAGATGGGAATGTTATACCACAGGGGGTATTAGTTAAGAATGTTATACCACAGGGGGTATTAGATGGGAATGTTATACCACAGGGGGTATTAGATGGGAATGTTATACCACAGGGGGTATTAGTTAAGAATGTTATACCACAGGGGGTATTAGATGGGAATGTTATACCACAGGGGGTATTAGATGGGAATGTTATACCACAGGGATATTAGATGGGAATGTTATACCACAGGGGTTATTAGATGGGAATGTTATACCACAGGGGTATTAGATGAGAATGTTATACCACAGGGGTATTAGATGGGAATGTTATACCACAGGGGTATTAGATGGGAATGTTATACCACAGGGATATTAGATGGGAATGTTATAGCACAGGGACTGTTTGATGGGAATGTTATACCACAGGGGGTATTAGATGGGAATGTTATACCACAGGGGGTATTAGTTGGGAATGTTATACCACAGGGGGTATTAGATGGGAATGTTATACCACAGGGGGTATTAGTTGGGAATGTTATACCACAGGGGTATTAGATGGGAATGTTATACCACAGGGGTCATTAGATGGGAATGTTATACCACAGGGGGTATTAGATGGGAATGTTATACCACAGGGCTATTAGATGGGAATGTTATACCACAGGGGTCATTAGATGGGAATGTTATACCACAGGGGGTATTAGATGGGAATGTTATACCCCAGGGGTATTAGATGCGACTGTTTTCCCACAGGGATATTAGATGGGAATGTTATACCACAGTGGGTATTAGATGGGAATGTTATACTGCAGAGGGTATTAGATGGGAATGTTATACCACAGGGGGCATTTGATGGGAATGTTATACCACAGGGCTATTAGATGGGAATGTTATACCACAGGGGTCATTAGATGGGAATGTTATACCACAGGGGGTATTAGATGGGAATGTTATACCCCAGGGGTATTAGATGGGAATGTTATACCACAGGGGGTATTAGATGGGAATGTTATACCACAGGGGGTATTTGATGGGAATGTTATACCACAGGGATATTAGATGGGAATGTTATACCACAGGGATATTAGATGGGAATGTTATACCACAGGGATATTAGATGGGAATGTTATAGCACAGGGACTGTTAGATGGGAATGTTATACCACAGGGGGTATTAGATGGGAATGTTATACCACAGGGGGTATTAGTTGGGAATGTTATACCACAGGGGGTATTAGATGGGAATGTTATACCACAGGGGGTATTAGTTGGGAATGTTATACCACAGGGGGTATTAGATGGGAATGTTATACCACAGGGGGTATTAGATGGGAATGTTATACCACAGGGGGTATTAGATGGGAATGTTATACCACAGGGGGTATTAGATGGGAATGTTATACCACAGGGGGTATTTGATGGGAATGTTATACCACAGGGATATTAGATGGGAATGTTATACCACAGGGATATTAGATGGGAATGTTATACCACAGGGATATTAGATGGGAATGTTATAGCACAGGGACTGTTAGATGGGAATGTTATACCACAGGGGGTATTAGATGGGAATGTTATACCACAGGGGGTATTAGATGGGAATGTTATACCACAGGGGGTATTAGATGGGAATGTTATACCACAGGGGGTATTAGTTGGGAATGTTATACCACAGGGGTATTAGATGGGAATGTTATACCACAGGGGTCATTAGATGGGAATGTTATACCACAGGGGGTATTAGATGGGAATGTTATACCACAGGGCTATTAGATGGGAATGTTATACCACAAGGGTCATTAGATGGGAATGTTATACCACAGGGGGTATTAGATGGGAATGTTATACCACAGGGGTCATTAGATGGGAATGTTATACCACAGGGGGTATTAGATGGGAATGTTATACCACAGGGCTATTAGATGGGAATGTTATACCACAAGGGTCATTAGATGGGAATGTTATACCACAGGGGGTATTAGATGGGAATGTTATACCACAGGGGGTATTAGATGGGAATGTTATACCCCAGGGGTATTAGATGCGACTGTTTTCCCACAGGGATATTAGATGGGAATGTTATACCACAGTGGGTATTAGATGGGAATGTTATACCACAGGGGGTATTAGATGGGAATGTTATACCACAGGGGGTATTAGATGGGAATGTTATTACACAGGGGTATTAGATGGGAATGTTATACCACAGGGGGTATTAGATGGGAATGTTATACCACAGGGGGTACTAGATGGGAATATTATACTGCAGAGGGTATTAGATGGGAATGTTATACCACAGGGGGTATTAGATGGGAATGTTATACCACAGGGGGTATTAGATGGGAATGTTATACTGCAGAGGGTATTAGATGGGAATGTTATACCACAGGGACTGTTGGATGGGAATGTTATACCACAGAGGGTATTAGATGGGAATGTTATACCACAGGGGGTATTAGATGGGAATGTTATCCCACAGAGGGTATTAGATGGGAATGTTATACCACAGAGGGTATTAGATGGGAATGTTATAGCACAGGGGGTATTAGATGGGAATGTTATAGCACAGGGGTATTAGATGGGAATGTTATACCACAGGGGTATTAGATGGGAATGTTATACCACAAGGGGTATTCAATGGGAATGTTATACCACAGGGGGTATTAGATGGGAATGTTATACCACAGGGGTATTAGATGGGAATGTTATACCACAGGGGGTATTAGGTGGGAATGTTATAGCACAGGGGTATTAGATGGGAATGTTATACCACAGGGGGTATTAGATGGGAATGTTATACCACAGGGGTATTAGATGGGAATGTTATACCACAGGGGGTATTAGATGGGAATGTTATACCACAGGGGTATTAGATGGGAATGTTGTAGCACAGGGGGTATTAGATGGGAATGTTGTAGCACAGGGGGTATTAGATGGGAATGTTATACCACAGGGGGTATTAGATGGGAATGTTATACCACAGGGGTCTTAGATGGGAATGTTATACCACAGGGGGTATTAGGTGGGAATGTTATACCACAGGGGGTATTAGATGGGAATGTTATACCACAGGGGGTATTAGATGGGTATGTTATACCACAGGGGGTATTAGATGGGAATGTTATACCACAGGGGGTATTAGATGGGAATGTTATACCACAGGGATATTAGATGGGAATGTTATACCACAGGGGGTATTAGATGGGAATGTTATACCACAAGGGGTATTAGATGGGAATGTTATACCACAGGGGGTATTAGATGGGAATGTTATACCACAGGGGGTATTAGATGGGAATGTTATACCACAGGGGGTATTAGTTAAGAATGTTATACCACAGGGGGTATTAGATGGGAATGTTATACCACAGGGGGTATTAGATGGGAATGTTATACCACAGGGGGTATTAGATGGGAATGTTATACCACAGGGGGTATTAGATGGGAATGTTGTACCACAGGGGGTATTAGATGGGAATGTTATACCACAGGGGGTATTAGGTGGGAATGTTATACCACAGGGGGTATTAGATGGGAATGTTATACCACAGGGGGTATTAGATGGGAATGTTATACCACAGGGGGTATTAGGTGGGAATGTTATAGCACAGGGGTATTAGATGGGAATGTTATACCACAGGGGGTATTAGATGGGAATGTTATACCACAGGGGGTATTAGATGGGAATGTTATACCACAGGGGGTATTAGAGCTGCGACTCAGACATGAGTTGAAGGGATTCGTAATGAGTTGATTGGAATTATTTAAAAGGCCACCAGAAAGTGGCAGGGAAATTGGTTTTGAAGATCTCAATTGAACAGCAGAAGTGTTGACAGGACTCCTTCTGTGTTGCAATTTCTATGATTGCATGAAGTTTGTGATCCCTAACCTGCTGTGTTGCGAAGTTCTCTTCCTCGAAAGAAGTTTGTCCTTTGTACCTTACAATGGGCACAATGTTTAAATCTCATTCTCTTTCTCCATCTCTGGATCTTATTCATTTCTCCACTCTATACAATGGAATAAACAATGAATCTCACAAGTCCCATTATACAGTGCTAGTAACTCAACTCTCTCCCAGTAACTCAAGCTGCTCTTTGTGCTGCTGTCTCAGTTTGCATTTTATTAACATGGATCTCTCTCTTTGAGCATTATCTCCCTGTGGAGCTGAATTTTATACCTAATACCCAGACTAGCTGTGTATTATGGCAGTACGCAACTGTATGCTCAACATCCAGCATTTCATATTCCCCAAAAAATAAACTGTTAAAGATAAAATGACCTACATAACTGGAAAAGCACATTTGCCAATGAATAAATCAGAAAAATAGTTCCTGCTTTGCAATTCCATTCACCAATAGACAGACCCATGGACATATTGCACTATACATTACCAGGTGCTTGCACATTAATCAACTGTAAACTCCATTCCTCATATTTACTCTCCTGTTTCACTCATTGCATTCTCACTGTCAAACTAATCTTATTCCACACCAAGTCCCAGGGCTGTATTTTTAAAGGCTGCTGGGTGCAGGATGGATGTGCGTGCAATTTAAAGATCACATTCTCTATGGTAGACACTGGGTCCCACTACCTCCAGAACACAAAGCCATTTTTAAAGGGATGCTGGGCAAGGAGGGAATGGCAAGTCCCACACACCTCCAATTGTAGAGCTCAGTAACAGGCTCATCAGCAAGTGTTTGGGATCTTGAAAGGTAGGGAACGGGGAGAACGGCAGGATGAAAAAGATCTGAATGTTGCGGGGAGCATAAGGACCATGGAAGGGCTGACTAAGATAACGCTGAGGCACAAAATAAAGCTCAGCTGCTCCAAAAGTGCCAGAACTTGCTGGAACTGTGACACTTGTTCTTCTCAGAGGTGAGTGGTAGAAGAGGGACCTGAGCCCACTAGCATCACTTGGGCACCTGGGATTAGCAGGAGAAGGCCTGGTGAATGCACAAAGCCCAGCTGAGGGAGTTCAGATGGAAACAGCCTCTCTGAAATTGGAACAGAGCAGACAGGAGACAGCTGGAGGCCAGAGGAGCAACAGTGGGGGCTGCAAAGGGAGAAAGACGAGACTCAAGACATCGGGTCGACCGGCTACGGGTCAACCACCTTCAAATGATGGAGTGCCAATGCCGTAGAAGGCTGTAGGTCATTGGCACCTGGGGTAGATGGTGGTGTAGTGGTAATGCCACTGCACTAGTACTCCAGACGTCCCGCATAATTCCCTGGGAACACGGGTTCAAATCCCACATGGCAACTGGTGGAATTTAAACTCAATTAATTAATAAAATCTGGAATTAAAAGCTAGTCTCAGTAATGGTGCCATGAAACTATCATCAATTGTCATAAAAACCCATCTGGTTCACTAACGTCCTCTTAAAAAAGGAATCTGTCATCCTTACCCAGTGTTGAGACTCTTGCTTTTCCTGATTTATATTAATGACCTAGACCTTGGTAACAGGTCACAATTTCAAAGTTTGCGGATGAGACAAAACTTGGAAGCATTTTGAACTGTGAGGAGGATAGTGTAGAACTTCAAAAGGACATCGACAAGTTGGTGGAAAGGGCAGACAGGTGGCAGATGAAGTTCAATGCAGAGAAATGTAAAGTGATTCATTTTGGTAGGAAGAACATGGAAAGACAATATAGAATAAAGGGTACAATTCTAAAGGGGGTGCAGGAGCAGAGGGACCTGGGTGTATATGTGCATAAGTCATTGAATGTGGCAGGACAGGTTGAGAGAGCAGTTAATAAAGCATACAGTATTCTGGGCTTTATTAATAGAGGCATAGAGTACAAGAGCAAGGAAGTTATGTTGAACTTGTATAAGACACTAGTTTGGCCTCAGCTGGAGTATTGTGTCCAGTCTGGGAGCTGCGCTTGAGGAAAGACATGAGGTAATTGGAGAGAGAACAGAAAAGATTCACGTGAATGGTTCCAGGGATGAGGAATTTCAGTTCTGAAGATAGATTGGAGAAGTTAGGACTGTTTTTCCTTGGAGAAGAGAAGGCTGAGAGGTAATTTGATAGAGGTATTCAAAATCACTCGTGAAAGGATCGAGAACGAGAGGGCACAGATTTAAAGTATTTGGTAAGAGAAGCAAAAGTGACATGAGGAAAAACTTCTTCACACAGCGAGTGGTTAAGGTCTGGAATGCGCTGCCTGAGAATGTGGTGAGGCAGGTTCAATTGAAGCATTCAAAAGGGAATGAGACAGTTACATGAAAAGGAAGAATGTGCAGGGTTACGGGGAGAAGGTGGGGGAATGGGCCCGAGGGAATTGCTCTTTCAGAGAGCCAGTGTGGACACGATGGGCGGAGTTCCGGACCGGTAAGTATAAAAAACTTACCTCGGGGATTCGCGGCCTACATTCACGGAGAAGACTCAGAGGGCGGAGTTCCGGACCGGTAAGTATAAAAAACTTACCTAGGGGATTCGCGGCCTACATTCACGGAGAAGACTCAGAGGGCGGAGTTCCGGACCGGTAAGTATAAAAAACTTACCTAGGGGATTCGCGGCCTACATTCACGGAGAAGACTCGGAGGGCGGAGTTCCGGACCGGTAAGTATAAAAAACTTACCTCGGGGATTTACGGCCTACATTCACGGAGAAGACTCGGAGGGCGGAGTTCCGGACCGGTAAGTGTAAAAAACTTACCTAGGGGATTCGCGGCCTACATTCACGGAGAAGACTCAGAGGGCGGAGTTCCGGACCGGTAAGTATAAAAAACTTACCTCGGGGATTCGCGGCCTACATTCACGGAGAAGACTCGGAGGGTGGAGTTCCGGACCGGTAAGTATAAAAAACGTACCTCGGGGATTCGCGGCCTACATTCACGGAGAAGACTCGGAGGGCGGAGTTCCGGACCGGTAAGTATAAAAAACTTACCTCGGGGATTCGCGGCCTACATTCACGGAGAAGACTCGGAGGACGGAGTTCCGGACCGGTAAGTATAAAAAACATACCTCGGGGATTCGCGGCCTACATTCACGGAGAACACTCGGAGGACGGAGTTCCGGACCGGTAAGTATAAAAAACATACCTCGGGGATTCACGGCCTACATTCACGGAGAAGACTCGGAGGGTGGAGTTCCAGACCGGGAAGTATAAAAAACTTACCTCGGGGATTCGCGGCCTACATTCACGGAGAAGACTCGGAGGGCGGAGTTCCGGACCGGTAAGTATAAAAAACATACCTCGGGGATTCGCGGCCTACATTCACGGAGAAGACTCAGAGGGCGGAGTTCCGGACCGGTAAGTATAAAAAACTTACCTAGGGGATTCGCGGCCTACATTCACGGAGAAGACTCAGAGGGCGGAGTTCCGGACCGGTAAGTATAAAAAACTTACCTAGGGGATTCGCGGCCTACATTCACGGAGAAGACTCGGAGGGCGGAGTTCCGGACCGGTAAGTATAAAAAACTTACCTCGGGGATTTACGGCCTACATTCACGGAGAAGACTCGGAGGGCGGAGTTCCGGACCGGTAAGTGTAAAAAACTTACCTAGGGGATTCGCGGCCTACATTCACGGAGAAGACTCAGAGGGCGGAGTTCCGGACCGGTAAGTATAAAAAACTTACCTCGGGGATTCGCGGCCTACATTCACGGAGAAGACTCGGAGGGTGGAGTTCCGGACCGGTAAGTATAAAAAACGTACCTCGGGGATTCGCGGCCTACATTCACGGAGAAGACTCGGAGGGCGGAGTTCCGGACCGGTAAGTATAAAAAACTTACCTCGGGGATTCGCGGCCTACATTCACGGAGAAGACTCGGAGGACGGAGTTCCGGACCGGTAAGTATAAAAAACATACCTCGGGGATTCGCGGCCTACATTCACGGAGAACACTCGGAGGACGGAGTTCCGGACCGGTAAGTATAAAAAACATACCTCGGGGATTCACGGCCTACATTCACGGAGAAGACTCGGAGGGTGGAGTTCCAGACCGGGAAGTATAAAAAACTTACCTCGGGGATTCGCGGCCTACATTCACGGAGAAGACTCGGAGGGCGGAGTTCCGGACCGGTAAGTATAAAAAACATACCTCGGGGATTCGCGGCCTACATTCACGGAGAAGACTCGGAGGGTGGAGTTCCGGACCGGTAAATATAAAAAACTTACCTCGGGGATTCGCGGCCTACATTCACGGAGAAGACTCGGAGGGCGGAGTTCCGGACCAGTAAGTATAAAAAACATACCTCGGGGATTCGCGGCCTACATTCACGGAGAAGACTCGGAGGGCGGAGTTCCGGACCGGTAAGTATAAAAAACTTACCTCGGGGATTCGCGGCCTACATTCACGGAGAAGACTCGGAGGGCGGAGTTCCGGACCGGTAAGTATAAAAAACTTACCTCGGGGATTCGCGGCCTACATTCACGGAGAAGACTCGGAGGGCGGAGTTCCGGACCGGTAAGTATAAAAAACTTACCTCGGGGATTCACGGCCTACATTCACGGAGAAGACTCGGAGGGCGGAGTTCCGGACCGGTAAGTATAAAAAACATACCTCGGGGATTCGCGGCCTACATTCACGGAGAAGACTCGGAGGGCGGAGTTCCGGACTGGTAAGTATAAAAAACTTACCTCGGGGATTCACGGCCTACATTCACGGAGAAGACTCGGAGGGCGGAGTTCCGGACCGGTAAGTATAAAAAACATACCTCGGGGATTGGCGGCCTACATTCACGGAGAAGACTCGGAGGGCGGAGCTCTGGACCGGTAAATATAAAAAACATACCTCGGGGATTCGCGGCCTACATTCACGGAGAAGACTCGGAGGGCGGAGTTCCGGACCGGTAAGTATAAAAAACATACCTCGGGGATTCGCGGCCGACATTCACGGAGAAGACTCGGAGGGCGGAGTTCCGGACCGGTAAGTATAAAAAACTTACCTCGGGGATTCGCGGCCTACATTCACGGAGAAGACTCGGAGGGCGGAGTTCCGGACCGGTAAATATAAAAAACTTACCTCGGGGATTCGCGGCCTACATTCACGGAGAAGACTCGGAGGGCGGAGTTCCGGACCGGTAAGTATAAAAACATACCTCGGGGATTCACGGCCTACATTCACGGAGAAGACTCGGTGGGCGGAGTTCCGGACTGGTAAATATAAAAAACTTACCTCGGGGATTCACGGCCTACATTCACGGAGAAGACTCGGAGGGCGGAGTTCCGGACCGGTAAGTATAAAAAACTTACCTCGGGGATTCACGGCCTACATTCACGGAGAAGACTCGGAGGGCGGAGTTCCGGACAGGTAAGTATAAAAAACATACCTCGGGGATTCGCGGCCTACATTCACGGAGAAGACTCGGAGGGCGGAGTTCCGGACCGGTAAATATAAAAAACTTACCTCGGGGATTCACGGCCTACATTCACGGAGAAGACTCGGAGGGTGGAGTTCCGGACCGGTAAGTATAAAAAACTTACCTCGGGGATTCACGGCCTACATTCACGGAGAAGACTCGGAGGGCGGAGTTCCGGACCTTTAAGTATAAAAAACTTACCTCGGGGATTCACGGCCTACATTCACAGAGAAGACTCGGAGGGTGGAGTTCCGGACCTTTAAGTATAAAAAACATACCTCGGGGATTCACGGCCTACATTCACGGAGAAGACTCGGTGGGCGGAGTTCCGGACTGGTAAATATAAAAAACTTACCTCGGGGATTCACGGCCTACATTCACAGAGAAGACTCGGAGGGCGGAGTTCCAGACCAGTAAGTATAAAAAACTTACCTCGGGGATTCGCGGCCTACATTCACGGAGAAGACTCGGAGGGCGGAGTTCCGGACCGGAAAGTATAAAAAACTTACCTCGGGGATTCACGGCCTACATTCACGGAGAAGACTCAGAGGGCGGAGTTCCAGACCGGTAAGTATAAAAAACTTGCCTCGGGGATTCACGGCCTACATTCACGGAGAAGACTCGGAGGGCGGAGTTCCGGACCGGTAAGTATAAAAAACTTACCTCGGGGATTCACGGCCTACATTCACGGAGAAGACTCGGAGGGCGGAGTTCCGGACAGGTAAGTATAAAAAACTTACCTCGGGGATTCACGGCCTACATTCACGGAGAAGACTCGGAGGGCGGAGTTCCGGACCGGTAAGTATAAAAAACTTACCTCGGGGATTCACGGCCTACATTCACGGAGAAGACTCGGAGGGCAGAGTTCCGGACCGGTAAGTATAAAAAACTTACCTCGGGGATTCACGGCCTACATTCACAGAGAAGATTCGGAGGGCGGAGTTCCGGACCGGTAAGTATAAAAAACATACCTCGGGGATTCGCGGCCTACATTCACGGAGAAGACTCGGAGGGCGGAGTTCCGTACCGGTAAGTATAAAAAACTTACCTCGGGGATTCACGGCCTACATTCACGGAGAAGACTCGGAGGGTGGAGTTCCGGACCGGTAAATATAAAAAACTTACCTCGGGGATTCGCGGCCTACATTCACGGAGAAGACTCGGAGGGCGGCGTTCCGGACCGGTAAGTATAAAAAACTTACCTCGGGGATTCGCGGCCTACATTCACGGAGAAGACTCGGAGGGCGGAGTTCTGGACCGGTAAGTATAAAAAACGTACCTCGGGGATTCACGGCCTACATTCACGGAGAAGACTCGGAGGGCGGAGTTCTGGACCGGTAAGTATAAAAAACATACCTCGGGGATTCGCGGCCTACATTCACGGAGAAGATTCGGAGGGCGGAGTTCCGGACCGGTAAGTATAAAAAACATACCTCGGGGATTCGCGGCCTACATTCACGGAGAAGACTCGGAGGGCGGAGTTCCGTACCGGTAAGTATAAAAAACTTACCTCGGGGATTCACGGCCTACATTCACGGAGAAGACTCGGAGGGTGGAGTTCCGGACCGGTAAATATAAAAAACTTACCTCGGGGATTCGCGGCCTACATTCACGGAGAAGACTCGGAGGGCGGCGTTCCGGACCGGTAAGTATAAAAAACTTACCTCGGGGATTCGCGGCCTACATTCACGGAGAAGACTCGGAGGGCGGAGTTCTGGACCGGTAAGTATAAAAAACGTACCTCGGGGATTCGCGGCCTACATTCACGGAGAAGACTCGGAGGGCGGAGTTCCGGACCGGTAAGTATAAAAAACTTACCTCGGGGATTCGCGGCCTACATTCACGGAGAAGACTCGGAGGGCGGAGTTCCGGACCGTTAAATATAAAAAACATACCTCGGGGATTCGCGGCCTACATTCACGGAGAAGACTCGGAGGGCGGAGTTCCCGACCGGTAAGTATAAAAAACATACCTCGGGGACTCGCGGCCTACATTCACGGAGAAGACTCGGAGGGCGGAGTTCCGGACTGGTAAATATAAAAAACTTACCTCGGGATTCACGGCCTACATTCACGGAGAAGACTCGGAGGGCGGAGTTCCGGACCGGTAAGTATAAAAAACTTACCTCGGGGATTCGCGGCCTACATTCACGGAGAAGACTCGGAGGGCGGAGTTCCGGACCGGTAAGTATAAAAAACATACCTCGGGGATTCACGGCCTACATTCACGGAGAAGACTCGGAGGGTGGAGTTCCGGACCGCTAAGTATAAAAAACTTACCTCGGGGATTCGCGGCCTACATTCACGGAGAAGACTCGGAGGGCAGAGTTCCGGACCGGTAAGTATAAAAAACATACCTCGGGGATTCGTGGCCTACATTCACGGAGAAGACTCGGAGGGCGGAGTTCCGGACCGGTAAGTATAAAAAACATACCTCGGGGATTCGCGGCCTACATTCACGGAGAAGACTCGGAGGGCGGAGTTCCGGACCGGTAAGTATAAAAAACTTGCCTCGGGGATTCGTGGCCTACATTCACGGAGAAGACTCGGAGGGCGGAGTTCCGGACCGGTAAGTATAAAAAACATACCTCGGGGATTCGCGGCCTACATTCACGGAGAAGACTCGGAGGGCGGAGTTCCGGACCGGTAAGTATAAAAAACATACCTCGGGGATTCGCGGCCTACATTCACGGAGAAGACTCGGAGGGTGGAGTTCCGGACCGGTAAATATAAAAAACATACCTCGGGGATTCGCGGCCTACATTCACGGAGAAGACTCGGAGGGCGGAGTTCCGGACCGGTAAGTATAAAAAACTTACCTCGGGGATTCGCGGCCTACATTCACGGAGAAGACTCGGAGGGCAGAGTTCCGGACCGGTAAGTATAAAAAACATACCTCGGGGATTCGTGGCCTACATTCACGGAGAAGACTCGGAGGGCGGAGTTCCGGACCGGTAAGTATAAAAAACATACCTCGGGGATTCGCGGCCTACATTCACGGAGAAGACTCGGAGGGCGGAGTTCCGGACCGGTAAGTATAAAAAACTTGCCTCGGGGATTCGGGGCCTACATTCACGGAGAAGACTCGGAGGGCGGAGTTCCGGACCGGTAAGTATAAAAAACATACCTCGGGGATTCGCGGCCTACATTCACGGAGAAGACTCGGAGGGCGGAGTTCCGGACCGGTAAGTATAAAAAACATACCTCGGGGATTCGCGGCCTACATTCACGGAGAAGACTCGGAGGGTGGAGTTCCGGACCGGTAAATATAAAAAACATACCTCGGGGATTCGCGGCCTACATTCACGGAGAAGACTCGGAGGGCGGAGTTCCGGACCGGTAAGTATAAAAAACTTACCTCGGGGATTCACGGCCTACATTCACGGAGAAGACTCGGAGGGCGGAGTTCCGGACCGGTAAGTATAAAAAACTTACCTCGGGGATTCACGGCCTACATTCACGGAGAAGACTCGGAGGGCGGAGTTCCGGACCGGTAAGTATAAAAAACTTACCTCGGGGATTCGCCGCCTACATTCACGGAGAAGATTCGGAGGGCGGAGTTCCGGACCGGTAAGTATAAAAAACTTACCTCGGGGATTCACGGCCTACATTCACGGAGAAGACTCGGAGGGCGGAGTTCCGGACCGGTAAGTATAAAAAACTTACCTCGGGGATTCACGGCCTACATTCACGGAGAAGACTCGGAGGGGGGAGTTCCGGACCGGTAAGTATAAAAAACATACCTCGGGGATTCGCGGCCTACATTCACGGAGAAGACTCGGAGGGCGGAGTTCCGGACCGGTAAGTATAAAAAACTTACCTCGGGGATTCACGGCCTACATTCACGGAGAAGACTCGGAGGGTGGAGTTCCGGACCGGTAAGTATAAAAAACTTACCTCGGGGATTCACGGCCTACATTCACGGAGAAGACTCGGAGGGCAGAGTTCCGGACCGGTAAGTATAAAAAACTTACCTCGGGGATTCGCGGCCTACATTCACGGAGAAGACTCGGAGGGCGGAGTTCCGGACCGGTAAGTATAAAAAACTTACCTCGGGGATTCACGGCCTACATTCACAGAGAAGACTCGGAGGGCGGAGTTCCGGACCGGTAAGTATAAAAAACATACCTCGGGGATTCGCGGCCTACATTCACGGAGAAGACTCGGAGGGCGGAGTTCCGGACCGGTAAGTATAAAAAACTTACCTCGGGGATTCACGGCCTACATTCACGGAGAAGACTCGGAGGGCGGAGTTCTGGACCGGTAAGTATAAAAAACTTACCTCGAGGATTCGCGGCCTACATTCACGGAGAAGACTCGGAGGGCGGAGTTCCGTACCGGTAAGTATAAAAAACTTACCTCGGGGATTCACGGCCTACATTCACGGAGAAGACTCGGAGGGCGGAGTTCCGGACCGGTAAGTATAAAAAACTTACCTCGGGGATTCACGGCCTACATTCACGGAGAAGACTCGGAGGGTGGAGTTCCGGACCGGTAAATATAAAAAACTTACCTCGGGGATTCGCGGCCTACATTCACGGAGAAGACTCGGAGGGCGGAGTTCCGGACCGGTAAGTATAAAAAACTTACCTCGGGGATTCGCGGCCTACATTCACGGAGAAGACTCGGAGGGCGGAGTTCCGGACCGGTAAGTATAAAAAACGTACCTCGGGGATTCGCGGCCTACATTCACGGAGAAGACTCGGAGGGCGGAGTTCCGGACCGGTAAGTATAAAAAACGTACCTCGGGGATTCGCGGCCTACATTCACGGAGAAGACTCGGAGGGCGGAGTTCCGGACCGGTAAGTATAAAAAACTTACCTCGGGGATTCACGGCCTACATTCACGGAGAAGACTCGGAGGGCGGAGTTCCAGACCGGTAAGTATAAAAAACTTGCCTCGGGGATTCACGGCCTACATTCACGGAGAAGACTCGGAGGGCGGAGTTCCGGACCGGTAAGTATAAAAAACTTACCTCGGGGATTCACGGCCTACATTCACGGAGAAGACTCGGAGGGCGGAGTTCCGGACAGGTAAGTATAAAAAACTTACCTCGGGGATTCACGGCCTACATTCACGGAGAAGACTCGGAGGGTGGAGTTCCGGACCGGTAAGTATAAAAAACTTACCTCGGGGATTCACGGCCTACATTCACGGAGAAGACTCGGAGGGCGGAGTTCCGGACCGGTAAGTATAAAAAACTTACCTCGGGGATTCGCGGCCTACATTCACGGAGAAGACTCGGAGGGCGGAGTTCTGGACCGGTAAGTATAAAAAACTTACCTCGGGGATTCGCGGCCTACATTCACGGAGAAGACTCGGAGGGCGGAGTTCCGTACCGGTAAGTATAAAAAACTTACCTCGGGGATTCACGGCCTACATTCACAGAGAAGACTCGGAGGGCGGAGTTCCGGACCGGTAAGTATAAAAAACTTACCTCGGGGATTCACGGCCTACATTCACAGAGAAGACTCGGAGGGCGGAGTGCCGGACCGGTAAGTATAAAAAACATACCTCGGGGATTCACGGCCTACATTCACGGAGAAGACTCGGAGGGCGGAGTTCCGGACCGGTAAGTATAAAAAACATACCTCGGGGATTCACGGTCTACATTCACGGAGAAGACTCGGAGGGCGGAGTTCCGGACCGGTAAGTATAAAAAACTTACCTCGGGGATTCACGGCCTACATTCACGGAGAAGACTCGGAGGGTGGAGTTCCGGACCGGTAAATATAAAAAACTTACCTCGGGGATTCGCGGCCTACATTCACGGAGAAGACTCGGAGGGCGGAGTTCCGGACCGGTAAGTATAAAAAACTTACCTCGGGGATTCGCGGCCTACATTCACGGAGAAGACTCGGAGGGCGGAGTTCCGGACCGGTAAGTATAAAAAACGTACCTCGGGGATTCGCGGCCTACATTCACGGAGAAGACTCGGAGGGCGGAGTTCCGGACCGGTAAGTATAAAAAACTTACCTCGGGGATTCACGGCCTACATTCACGGAGAAGACTCGGAGGGCGGAGTTCCGGACCGGTAAGTATAAAAAACTTACCTCGGGGATTCGCGGCCTACATTCACGGAGAAGACTCGGAGGGCGGAGTTCCGGACCGTTAAATATAAAAAACATACCTCGGGGATTCGCGGCCTACATTCACGGAGAAGACTCGGAGGGCGGAGTTCCGGACCGGTAAGTATAAAAAACATACCTCGGGGATTCGCGGCCTACATTCACGGAGAAGACTCGGAGGGCGGAGTTCCGTACCGGTAAGTATAAAAAACATACCTCGGGGATTCGCGGCCTACATTCACGGAGAAGACTCGGAGGGCGGAGTTCCGGACTGGTAAATATAAAAAACTTACCTCGGGGATTCACGGCCTACATTCACGGAGAAGACTCGGAGGGCGGAGTTCCGGACCGGTAAGTATAAAAAACTTACCTCGGGGATTCGCGGCCTACATTCACGGAGAAGACTCGGAGGGCGGAGTTCCGGACCGGTAAGTATAAAAAACATACCTCGGGGATTCACGGCCTACATTCACGGAGAAGACTCGGAGGGTGGAGTTCCGGACCGGTAAGTATAAAAAACTTACCTCGGGGATTCGCGGCCTACATTCACGGAGAAGACTCGGAGGGCAGAGTTCCGGACCGGTAAGTATAAAAAACTTACCTCGGGGATTCGCGGCCTACATTCACGGAGAAGACTCGGAGGGCGGAGTTCCGGACCGGTAAGTATAAAAAACTTACCTCGGGGATTCACGGCCTACATTCACGGAGAAGACTCGGAGGGCGGAGTTCCAGAGCGGTAAGTATAAAAAAACTTACCTCGGGGATTCGCGGCCTACATTCACGGAGAAGACTCGGAGGGCGGAGTTCCGGACCGGTAAGTATAAAAAACTTACCTCGGGGATTCGCGGCCTACATTCACGGAGAAGACTCGGAGGGCGGAGTTCCGGACCAGTAAGTATAAAAAACTTACCTCGGGGATTCACGGCCTACATTCACGGAGAAGACTCGGAGGGCGGAGTTCCGGACCGGTAAGTATAAAAAACTTACCTCGGGGATTCACGGCCTACATTCACGGAGAAGACTCGGAGGGCGGAGTTCCGGACCGGTAAATATAAAAAACATACCTCGGGGATTCGCGGCCTACATTCACGGAGAAGACTCGGAGGGCGGAGTTCCGGACCGGTAAGTATAAAAAACTTACCTCGGGGATTCATGGCCTACATTCACGGAGAAGACTCGGAGGGCGGAGTTCCGGACCGGTAAGTATAAAAAACTTACCTCGGGGATTCACGGCCTACATTCACGGAGAAGACTCGGAGGGCGGAGTTCCGGACCGGTAAGTATAAAAAACATTCCTCGGGGATTCGCGGCCTACATTCACGGAGAAGACTCGGAGGGTGGAGTTCCGGACCGGTAAGTATAAAAAACCTACCTCGGGGATTCACGGCCTACATTCACGGAGAAGACTCGGAGGGCGGAGTTCCGGACCGTTAAATATAAAAAACATACCTCGGGGATTCGCGGCCTACATTCACGGAGAAGACTCGGAGGGCAGAGTTCCGGACCGGTAAGTATAAAAAACATACCTCGGGGATTCGCGGCCTACATTCACGGAGAAGACTCGGAGGGCGGAGTTCCGGACCGGTAAGTATAAAAAACTTACCTCGGGGATTCACGGCCTACGTTCACGGAGAAGACTCGGAGGGCGGAGTTCCGGACCGGTAAGTATAAAAAACTTACCTCGGGGATTCACGGCCTACGTTCACGGAGAAGACTCGGAGGGCGGAGTTCCGGACCGGTAAATATAAAAATCTTACCTCGGGGATTCACGGCCTACATTCACGGAGAAGACTCGGAGGGCGGAGTTCCGGACCAGTAAGTATAAAAAACTTACCTCGGGGATTCACGGCCTACATTCACGGAGAAGACTCGGAGGGCGGAGTTCCGGTCCGGTAAGTATAAAAAACATACCTCGGGGATTCGCGGCCTACATTCACGGAGAAGACTCGGAGGGCGGAGTACCGGACCGGTAAATATAAAAAACTTACCTCGGGGATTCACGGCCTACATTCACGGAGAAGACTCGGAGGGCGGAGTTCCGGACCGGTAAGTATAAAAAACTTACCTCGGGGATTCGCGGCCTACATTCACGGAGAAGATTCGGAGGGCGGAGTTCCGGACCGGTAAGTATAAAAAACTTACCTCGGGGATTCACGGCCTACATTCACGGAGAAGACTCGGAGGGCGGAGTTCCGGACCGGTAAGTATAAAAAACTTACCTCGGGGATTCACGGCCTACATTCACGGAGAAGACTCGGAGGGGGGAGTTCCGGACCGGTAAGTATAAAAAACATACCTCGGGGATTCGCGGCCTACATTCACGGAGAAGACTCGGAGGGCGGAGTTCCGGACCGGTAAGTATAAAAAACTTACCTCGGGGATTCACGGCCTACATTCACGGAGAAGACTCGGAGGGTGGAGTTCCGGACCGGTAAGTATAAAAAACTTACCTCGGGGATTCACGGCCTACATTCACGGAGAAGACTCGGAGGGCAGAGTTCCGGACCGGTAAGTATAAAAAAACTTACCTCGGGGATTCACGGCCTACATTCACGGAGAAGACTCGGAGGGCGGAGTTCTGGACCGGTAAGTATAAAAAACTTACCTCGGGGATTCACGGCCTACATTCACGGAGAAGACTCGGAGGGCGGAGTTCCGTACCAGTAAGTATAAAAAACTTACCTCGGGGATTCACGGCCTACATTCACAGAGAAGACTCGGAGGGCGGAGTTCCGGACCGGTAAGTATAAAAAACATACCTCGGGGATTCACGGTCTACATTCACGGAGAAGACTCGGAGGGCAGAGTTCCGGACCGGTAAGTATAAAAAACTTACCTCGGGGATTCGCGGCCTACATTCACGGAGAAGACTCGGAGGGTGGAGTTCCGGACCGGTAAATATAAAAAACTTACCTCGGGGATTCGCGGCCTACATTCACGGAGAAGACTCGGAGGGCGGAGTTCCGGACCGGTAAATATAAAAAACTTACCTCGGGGATTCGCGGCCTACATTCACGGAGAAGACTCGGAGGGCGGAGTTCCGGACCGGTAAGTATAAAAAACTTACCTCGGGGATTCACGGCCTACATTCATGGAGAAGACTCGGAGGGCGGAGTTCCGGACCGGTAAGTATAAAAGACTTACCTCGGGGATTCGCGGCCTACATTCACGGAGAAGACTCGGAGGGCGGAGTTCCGGACCGGTAAGTATAAAAAACGTACCTCGGGGATTCGCGGCCTACATTCACGGAGAAGACTCGGAGGGCGGAGTTCCGGACCGGTAAGTATAAAAAACTTACCTCGGGGATTCACGGCCTACATTCACGGAGAAGACTCGGAGGGCAGAGTTCCGGACCGGTAAGTATAAAAAACTTACCTCGGGGATTCACGGCCTACATTCACAGAGAAGACTCGGAGGGCGGAGTTCCGGACCGGTAAGTATAAAAAACATACCTCGGGGATTCACGGCCTACATTCACGGAGAAGACTCGGAGGGCGGAGTTCCGGACCGGTAAGTATAAAAAACTTACCTCGGGGATTCACGGCCTACATTCACGGAGAAGACTCGGAGGGCGGAGTTCTGGACCGGTAAGTATAAAAAACTTACCTCGGGGATTCGCGGCCTACATTCACGGAGAAGACTCGGAGGGCGGAGTTCCGTACCGGTAAGTATAAAAAACTTACCTCGGGGATTCACGGCCTACATTCACAGAGAAGACTCGGAGGGCGGAGTTCCGGACCGGTAAGTATAAAAAACATACCTCGGGGATTCACGGTCTACATTCACGGAGAAGACTCGGAGGGCGGAGTTCCGGACCGGTAAGTATAAAAAACTTACCTCGGGGATTCACGGCCTACATTCACGGAGAAGACTCGGAGGGTGGAGTTCCGGACCGGTAAATATAAAAAACTTACCTCGGGGATTCGCGGCCTACATTCACGGAGAAGACTCGGAGGGCGGAGTTCCGGACCGGTAAGTATAAAAAACTTACCTCGGGGATTCGCGGCCTACATTCACGGAGAAGACTCGGAGGGCGGAGTTCCGGACCGGTAAGTATAAAAAACGTACCTCGGGGATTCGCGGCCTACATTCACGGAGAAGACTCGGAGGGCGGAGTTCCGGACCGGTAAGTATAAAAAACCTACCTCGGGGATTCGCGGCCTACATTCACGGAGAAGACTCGGAGGGCGGAGTTCCGGACCGTTAAATATAAAAAACTTACCTCGGGGATTCGCGGCCTACATTCACGGAGAAGACTCGGAGGGCAGAGTTCCGGACCGGTAAGTATAAAAAACTTACCTCGGGGATTCGCGGCCTACATTCACGGAGAAGACTCGGAGGGCGGAGTTCCGGACCGGTAAGTATAAAAAACTTACCTCGGGGATTCACGGCCTACATTCACGGAGAAGACTCGGAGGTTGGAGTTCCAGAGCGGTAAGTATAAAAAAACTTACCTCGGGGATTCGCGGCCTACATTCACGGAGAAGACTCGGAGGGCGGAGTTCCGGACCGGTAAGTATAAAAAACTTACCTCGGGGATTCGCGGCCTACATTCACGGAGAAGACTCGGAGGGCGGAGTTCCGGACCAGTAAGTATAAAAAACTTACCTCGGGGATTCACGGCCTACATTCACGGAGAAGACTCGGAGGGCGGAGTTCCGGACCGGTAAGTATAAAAAACTTACCTCGGGGATTCACGGCCTACATTCACGGAGAAGACTCGGAGGGCGGAGTTCCGGACCGGTAAATATAAAAAACATACCTCGGGGATTCGCGGCCTACATTCACGGAGAAGACTCGGAGGGCGGAGTTCCGGACCGGTAAGTATAAAAAACATACCTCGGGGATTCGCGGCCTACATTCACGGAGAAGACTTGGAGGGTGGAGTTCCGGACCGGTTAGTATAAAAAACCTACCTCGGGGATTCACGGCCTACATTCACGGAGAAGACTCGGAGGGCGGAGTTCCGGACCGTTAAATATAAAAAACATACCTCGGGGATTCGCGGCCTACATTCACGGAGAAGACTCGGAGGGCAGAGTTCCGGACCGGTAAGTATAAAAAACATACCTCGGGGATTCGCGGCCTACATTCACGGAGAAGACTCGGAGGGCGGAGTTCCGGACCGGTAAGTATAAAAAACTTACCTCGGGGATTCACGGCCTACGTTCACGGAGAAGACTCGGAGGGCGGAGTTCCGGACCGGTAAGTATAAAAAACTTACCTCGGGGATTCACGGCCTACGTTCACGGAGAAGACTCGGAGGGTGGAGTTCCGGACCGGTAAGTATAAAAAACCTACCTCGGGGATTCGCGGCCTACATTCACGGAGAAGACTCGGAGGGCAGAGTTCCGGACCGGTAAGTATAAAAAACATACCTCGGGGATTCGCGGCCTACATTCACGGAGAAGACTCGGAGGGCGGAGTTCCGGACCGGTAAGTATAAAAAACTTACCTCGGGGATTCACGGCCTACGTTCACGGAGAAGACTCGGAGGGCGGAGTTCCGGACCGGTAAGTATAAAAAACTTACCTCGGGGATTCACGGCCTACGTTCACGGAGAAGACTCGGAGGGCGGAGTTCCGGACCGGTAAATATAAAAATCTTACCTCGGGGATTCACGGCCTACATTCACGGAGAAGACTCGGAGGGCGGAGTTCCGGACCGGTAAGTATAAAAAACTTACCTCGGGGATTCACGGCCTACATTCACGGAGAAGACTCGGAGGGGGGAGTTCCGGACCGGTAAGTATAAAAAACATACCTCGGGGATTCGCGGCCTACATTCACGGAGAAGACTCGGAGGTCGGAGTTCCGGACCGGTAAGTATAAAAAACTTACCTCGGGGATTCACGGCCTACATTCACGGAGAAGACTCGGAGGGTGGAGTTCCGGACCGGTAAGTATAAAAAACTTACCTCGGGGATTCACGGCCTACATTCACGGAGAAGACTCGGAGGGCGGAGTTCCGGACCGGTAAGTATAAAAAACTTACCTCGGGGATTCGCGGCCTACATTCACGGAGAAGACTCGGAGGGCGGAGTTCCGGACCGGTAAGTATAAAAAACTTACCTCGGGGATTCACGGCCTACATTCACAGAGAAGACTCGGAGGGCGGAGTTCCGGACCGGTAAGTATAAAAAACATACCTCGGGGATTCGCGGCCTACATTCACGGAGAAGACTCGGAGGGCGGAGTTCCGGACCGGTAAGTATAAAAAACTTACCTCGGGGATTCACGGCCTACATTCACGGAGAAGACTCGGAGGGCGGAGTTCTGGACCGGTAAGTATAAAAAACTTACCTCGGGGATTCGCGGCCTACATTCACGGAGAAGACTCGGAGGGCGGAGTTCCGTACCGGTAAGTATAAAAAACTTACCTTGGGGATTCACGGCCTACATTCACAGAGAAGACTCGGAGGGCGGAGTTCCGGACCGGTAAGTATAAAAAACATACCTCGGGGATTCACGGTCTACATTCACGGAGAAGACTCGGAGGGCGGAGTTCCGGACCGGTAAGTATAAAAAACTTACCTCGGGGATTCACGGCCTACATTCACGGAGAAGACTCGGAGGGTGGAGTTCCGGACCGGTAAATATAAAAAACTTACCTCGGGGATTCGCAGCCTACATTCACGGAGAAGACTCGGAGGGCGGAGTTCCGGACCGGTAAGTATAAAAAACTTACCTCGGGGATTCACGGCCTACATTCACGGAGAAGACTCAGAGGGCGGAGTTCCGGACCGGTAAGTATAAAAAACTTACCTCGGGGATTCGCGGCCTACATTCACGGAGAAGACTCGGAGGGCGGAGTTCCGTACCGGTAAGTATAAAAAACTTACCTCGGGGATTCACGGCCTACATTCACAGAGAAGACTCGGAGGGCGGAGTTCCGGACCGGTAAGTATAAAAAACATACCTCGGGGATTCACGGTCTACATTCACGGAGAAGACTCGGAGGGCGGAGTTCCGGACCGGTAAGTATAAAAAACTTACCTCGGGGATTCACGGCCTACATTCACGGAGAAGACTCGGAGGGTGGAGTTCCGGACCGGTAAATATAAAAAACTTACCTCGGGGATTCGCGGCCTACATTCACGGAGAAGCCTCGGAGGGCGGAGTTCCGGACCGGTAAGTATAAAAAACTTACCTCGGGGATTCGCGGCCTACATTCACGGAGAAGACTCGGAGGGCGGAGTTCCGGACCGGTAAGTATAAAAAACGTACCTCGGGGATTCGCGGCCTACATTCACGGAGAAGACTCGGAGGGCGGAGTTCCGGACCGGTAAGTATAAAAAACTTACCTCGGGGATTCGCGGCCTACATTCACGGAGAAGACTCGGAGGGCGGAGTTCCGGACCGTTAAATATAAAAAACATACCTCGGGGATTCGCGGCCTACATTCACGGAGAAGACTCGGAGGGCGGAGTTCCAGACCGGTAAGTATAAAAAACATACCTCGGGGATTCGCGGCCTACATTCACGGAGAAGACTCGGAGGGCGGAGTTCCGGACCGGTAAGTATAAAAAACATACCTCGGGGATTCGCGGCCTACATTCACGGAGAAGACTCGGAGGGCGGAGTTCCGGACTGGTAAATATAAAAAACTTACCTCGGGGATTCACGGCCTTCATTCACGGAGAAGACTCGGAGGGCGGAGTTCCGGACCGGTAAGTATAAAAAACTTACCTCGGGGATTCGCGGCCTACATTCACGGAGAAGACTCGGAGGGCGGAGTTCCGGACCGGTAAGTATAAAAAACATACCTCGGGGATTCACGGCCTACATTCACGGAGAAGACTCGGAAGGTGGAGTTCCGGACCGGTAAGTATAAAAAACTTACCTCGGGGATTCGCGGCCTACATTCACGGAGAAGACTCGGAGGGCAGAGTTCCGGACCGGTAAGTATAAAAAACTTACCTCGGGGATTCGCGGCCTACATTCACGGAGAAGACTCGGAGGGCGGAGTTCCGGACCGGTAAGTATAAAAAACTTACCTCGGGGATTCACGGCCTACATTCACGGAGAAGACTCGGAGGGTGGAGTTCCAGAGCGGTAAGTATAAAAAAACTTACCTCGGGGATTCGCGGCCTACATTCACGGAGAAGACTCGGAGGGCGGAGTTCCGGACCGGTAAGTATAAAAAACTTACCTCGGGGATTCGCGGCCTACATTCACGGAGAAGACTCGGAGGGCGGAGTTCCGGACCAGTAAGTATAAAAAACTTACCTCGGGGATTCACGGCCTACATTCACGGAGAAGACTCGGAGGGCGGAGTTCCGGACCGGTAAGTATAAAAAACTTACCTCGGGGATTCACGGCCTACATTCACGGAGAAGACTCGGAGGGCGGAGTTCCGGACCGGTAAATATAAAAAACATACCTCGGGGATTCGCGGCCTACATTCACGGAGAAGACTCGGAGGGCGGAGTTCCGGACCGGTAAGTATAAAAAACTTACCTCGGGGATTCGTGGCCTACATTCACGGAGAAGACTCGGAGGGCGGAGTTCCGGACCGGTAAGTATAAAAAACTTACCTCGGGGATTCACGGCCTACATTCACGGAGAAGACTCGGAGGGCGGAGTTCCGGACCGGTAAGTATAAAAAACATACCTCGGGGATTCGCGGCCTACATTCACGGAGAAGACTCGGAGGGTGGAGTTCCGGACCGGTAAGTATAAAAAACCTACCTCGGGGATTCACGGCCTACATTCACGGAGAAGACTCGGAGGGCGGAGTTCCGGACCGTTAAATATAAAAAACATACCTCGGGGATTCGCGGCCTACATTCACGGAGAAGACTCGGAGGGCAGAGTTCCAGACCGGTAAGTATAAAAAACATACCTCGGGGATTCGCGGCCTACATTCACGGAGAAGACTCGGAGGGCGGAGTTCCGGACCGGTAAGTATAAAAAACTTACCTTGGGGATTCGCGGCCTACATTCACGGAGAAGACTCGGAGGGCGGAGTTCCGGACCGGTAAATATAAAAAACATACCTCGGGGATTCGCGGCCTACATTCACGGAGAAGACTCGGAGGGCGGAGTTCCGGACCGGTAAATATAAAAAACTTACCTCGGGGATTCACGGCCTACATTCACGGAGAAGACTCGGAGGGCAGAGTTCCGGACCGGTAAGTATAAAAAACTTACCTCGGGGATTCACGGCCTACATTCACGGAGAAGACTCGGAGGGCGGAGTTCCGGACCGGTAAGTATAAAAAACTTACCTCGGGGATTCACGGCCTACGTTCACGGAGAAGACTCGGAGGGCGGAGTTCCGGACCGGTAAATATAAAAAACTTACCTCGGGGATTCACGGCCTACATTCACGGAGAAGACTCGGAGGGCGGAGTTCCGGACCAGTAAGTATAAAAAACTTACCTCGGGGATTCACGGCCTACATTCACGGAGAAGACTCGGAGGGCGGAGTTCCGGTCCGGTAAGTATAAAAAACATACCTCGGGGATTCGCGGCCTACATTCACGGAGAAGACTCGGAGGGCGAAGTTCCGGACTGTTAAATATAAAAAACATACCTCGGGGATTCGCGGCCTACATTCACGGAGAAGACTCGGAGGGCGGAGTTCCGGACCGGTAAGTATAAAAAACATACCTCGGGGATTCGCGGCCTACATTCACAGAGAAGACTCGGAGGGCAGAGTTCCGGACCGGTAAGTATAAAAAACATACCTCGGGGATTCGCGGCCTACATTCACAGAGAAGACTCGGAGGGCGGAGTTCCGGACCGGTAAGTATAAAAAACATACCTCGGGGATTCGCGGCCTACATTCACAGAGAAGACTCGGAGGGCGGAGTTCCGGACTGGTAAGTATAAAAAACTTACCTCGGGGATTCGCGGCCTACATTCACAGAGAAGACTCGGAGGGCAGAGTTCCGGACCGGTAAGTATAAAAAACTTACCTCGGGGATTCGCGGCCTACATTCACGGAGAAGACTCGGAGGGCGGAGTTCCGGACCGGTAAGTATAAAAAACTTACCTCGGGGATTCACGGCCTACATTCACGGAGAAGACTCGGAGGGCGGAGTTCCGGACCGGTAAGTATAAAAAACTTACCTCGGGGATTCACGGCCTACATTCACGGAGAAGACTCGGAGGGCGGAGTTCCGGACCGGTAAATATAAAAAACATACCTCGGGGATTCGCGGCCTACATTCACGGAGAAGACTCGGAGGGCGGAGTTCCGGACCGGTAAGTATAAAAAACGTACCTCGGGGATTCGTGGCCTACATTCACGGAGAAGACTCGGAGGGCGGAGTTCCGGTCCGGTAAGTATAAAAAACTTACCTCGGGGATTCACGGCCTACATTCACGGAGAAGACTCGGAGGGCGGAGTTCCGGACCGGTAAGTATAAAAAACATACCTCGGGGATTCGCGGCCTACATTCACGGAGAAGACTCGGAGGGCGGAGTTCCGGACCGGTAAGTATAAAAAACATACCTCGGGGATTCGCGGCCTACATTCACGGAGAAGACTCGGAGGGTGGAGTTCCGCACCGGTAAGTATAAAAAACTTACCTCGGGGATTCACGGCCTACATTCACGGAGAAGACTCGGAGGGCGGAGTTCCGGACCGGTAAGTATAAAAAACTTACCTCGGGGATTCGCGGCCTACATTCACGGAGAAGACTCGGAGGGCGGAGTTCCGCACCGGTAAATATAAAAAACGTACCTCGGGGATTCGCGGCCTACATTCACGGAGAAGACTCGGAGGGCAGAGTTCCGGACCGGTAAGTATAAAAAACATACCTCGGGGATTCGCGGCCTACATTCACGGAGAAGACTCGGAGGGCGGAGTTCCGGAGCGGTAAGTATAAAAAACTTACCTCGGGGATTCGCGGCCTACATTCACGGAGAAGACTCGGAGGGCGGAGTTCCGGACCGGTAAGTATAAAAAACTTACCTCGGGGATTCGCGGCCTACATTCACGGAGAAGACTCGGAGGGCGGAGTTCCGGACCAGTAAGTATAAAAAACTTACCTCGGGGATTCACGGCCTACATTCACGGAGAAGACTCGGAGGGCGGAGTTCCGGTCCGGTAAGTATAAAAAACATACCTCGGGGATTCGCGGCCTACATTCACGGAGAAGACTCGGAGGGCGAAGTTCCGGACTGTTAAATATAAAAAACATACCTCGGGGATTCGCGGCCTACATTCACGGAGAAGACTCGGAGGGCGGAGTTCCGGACCGGTAAGTATAAAAAACATACCTCGGGGATTCGCAGCCTACATTCACAGAGAAGACTCGGAGGGCAGAGTTCCGGACCGGTAAGTGTAAAAAACATACCTCGGGGATTCGCGGCCTACATTCACAGAGAAGACTCGGAGGGCGGAGATCCGGACCGGTAAGTATAAAAAACATACCTCGGGGATTCGCGGCCTACATTCACAGAGAAGACTCGGAGGGCGGAGTTCCGGACTGGTAAGTATAAAAAACTTACCTCGGGGATTCGCGGCCTACATTCACAGAGAAGACTCGGAGGGCAGAGTTCCGGACCGGTAAGTATAAAAAACTTACCTCGGGGATTCGCGGCCTACATTCACGGAGAAGACTCGGAGGGCGGAGTTCCGGACCGGTAAGTATAAAAAACTTACCTCGGGGATTCACGGCCTACATTCACGGAGAAGACTCGGAGGGCGGAGTTCCGGACCGGTAAGTATAAAAAACTTACCTCGGGGATTCACGGCCTACATTCACGGAGAAGACTCGGAGGGCGGAGTTCCGGACCGGTAAATATAAAAAACATACCTCGGGGATTCGCGGCCTACATTCACGGAGAAGACTCGGAGGGCGGAGTTCCGGACCGGTAAGTATAAAAAACTTACCTCGGGGATTCGTGGCCTACATTCACGGAGAAGACTCGGAGGGCGGAGTTCCGGACCGGTAAGTATAAAAAACTTACCTCGGGGATTCACGGCCTACATTCACGGAGAAGACTCGGAGGGCGGAGTTCCGGACCGGTAAGTATAAAAAACATACCTCGGGGATTCGCGGCCTACATTCACGGAGAAGACTCGGAGGGCGGAGTTCCGGACCGGTAAGTATAAAAAACATACCTCGGGGATTCGCGGCCTACATTCACGGAGAAGACTCGGAGGGTGGAGTTCCGCACCGGTAAGTATAAAAAACTTACCTCGGGGATTCACGGCCTACATTCACGGAGAAGACTCGGAGGGCGGAGTTCCGGACCAGTAAGTATAAAAAACTTACCTCGGGGATTCGCGGCCTACATTCACGGAGAAGACTCGGAGGGCGGAGTTCCGCACCGGTAAATATAAAAAACGTACCTCGGGGATTCGCGGCCTACATTCACGGAGAAGACTCGGAGGGCAGAGTTCCGGACCGGTAAGTATAAAAAACATACCTCGG